>NC_088649.1:14722350-14739850 GCF_964019385.1 Sycon ciliatum | reverse complement strand
CCCGTGAGTCTGTGTTTGTGTCTTCTCCCGCCCTGGAGACTTAAAAAGACGTTTCCGCTTCTGCTCAGCCTGACACCGCTATTGTGCAGATTGTGGATGGGCGTTCAAGGTTCAAGGTGTGCATGTATGTGCATGTATGTGCATGTGTGTGTATTTGTTTTCGATTTCGACAGCATGCTATAATATATACCATGTTGCCTGTAACAGCTTTCTTCCATCGTGTCTCTCTCTCTCTCTCCCCCACAGGTTCCGTCCATTCTTCTTCTGTGATAATGCGGAGGAGCAGGTACGCTTGATCAAGTCTCGCCTGCACTCACACCTCTCCACCTTGAGATCAGCCTGTCCGTCGACAGCAGCTTCTGCAGAGGAGTGCATTGCCTACGAGTCTATACTCTATGCCATGCAGTTCAGCTTGAATGCATCACTGTCCTACGCCTGGGATCCTGAGGAGAAAGAGCCATCATTTGCACGCTTAGTCGAGTAAGTTAGTCTTGAAAGCCCGTTATTGGATCAGATGATAATATGGTAGTTCGTAGATTCGACACCTGTAAGGAAATCAACAAATATTTGGCGCATACTCAATCCGCGGACAGAACTGTTTCGTCCTTTGTGGACTCATCAGCGTAGCACAGAGGAAATGAGGCCGAACCTGATAGCAATGAAAAATAAATTTTCCAAAGCCAGATTTAAACCAGGCCCGAACGTGCCATATTTGGCAAATATATATTTTCGGCTATTTTGCGGCCGCACGTTTGTTTTTCAAAGTTCAGTGTGACAGTGTATACACTATACAGGCAGCAGCAGTACAGGCTGAAATTTTGAGGCGGTCAAAGCGTCTTAGCCCTTGGATGCTGAAATGTAACCCTTTAGCACCGACAGGGGCGGATTAATCCGGCAGACTGTACAGTGCATGCTGAGGCGATTTCAAACCTTCGCCATTCGGTCAATCCTTGGCCGAATTCAACGATCGAAAGGTCTATTCGTATCAGGAAGGCCTCAGCTGTCGGCTCGAAAAACCCGAAGACGATCTGAGGTCTTGGAGCAGAGTTATGACACTCGAGCGAAATTTGCTGGCACAAGTCAGCTCTCGCCGACGTAAATTTGAAACACACGCAAGGGGGGTTCCCTGACTCGCTGCCTACGCATTCACACATGACACACGTCATTTTGCAGCTCCATATCTCAGCTCTCTCCTGCAAAATGACCGTTCTGTCATTGAAATAGTTGAAATGGCTGACGATTTAGTGCCGCTCTCGTAGGTCTGGCATTGGAGCGCTCGCACCGCGCTGCGACGTTACCCCTACGACTCTGTCATTTGCGAGCTGGGTATGGCTGCGTTTGTCTTGCTCAGAGCTTTCCGTTGAGCCCAAGATTGTTAGAACCCCCCGAAGGCTATCAGATTAAGAATAAGAAGAACAGCAGCGTTCCACGCACTACATTTAAACATTTTTTAGTGCATGCAACCATGAAGAGTTGACCACGAATCCGCTGTGATGAAACGAGTAGAAGTAAATAATATATTCTCACCTGACCATCAGACTCATTCTGATGGAGGAGAAATAATCGACGAGGCAAAGGGGGAGGCTTCGTTGTGCAGCCGGAAAAGAGCGTTCTTTGACCACTCTTGCCTCTTCCTTAGCAATCTCTCACCTTTTCTTGCTGCCTTCCTTCTCTTTCTCTTCGACTTGGATTTCAATGCGTGAAGTACATCCAGCAGCTCTGAATTCAGCTCAAACTGCGTCGCGTAGCTCCTGGACTTCCAGCTCGCGGTGTCACTGCTGGTTGACTTCAGGCTCTTCCTCCGTCTTGGGTACCTCGACCTAGATGGTGACGAGGAGGAAGACCGTGATGACTCTGACGACGACGATTGGGAATTTGTGTCTGACGAGTCCGTCGGCCTTTTCCTCTTCAAGGATCTGCCTCGTTTTGTCAACCCTCTGATATTCCGTTCCAACATCCGGATCTTCATTCCCAGCAGTTTTCTCTCTGCTTCCAGCTGGGAATGCGGCATGCGATTTATCGGAGGCGCCAGAGCCTCCGCCTCAGTTGCACAATGTGGCTGCTTCTCTTTGGCGGTTTCGTATTCCGACGACGAGGTGTTGCCAACTAAATCAGAGTCCGGGAATTCAAAAACAGACGAGGCTCTGGCACCTCCTCTCTCACCTCTTCTACCTCTGCCTCTGGCTGCAGCGCTTACACCACGTCGACTCATTTCTGATCATGAAAAGGTTCTCAACTAACTATGTGTACTCGGAATTTTCAACCTTCCACTTGGCAAGAAGAAAAACAATGATCAGCAATCCACGCCAGCACCAGTTTCCAGCAAAAACTGTGCCCTCACATCCATCCTCCACCACGTGCCAAAAAAATCTACAAAGAACACAATTTCTCGTTTATTTCACTGCGTTCAGCCAACGAGAAATGAACATCTCTGCAGCCAAACTTGCAGCTGACTGCCGAGGTGGGATGAATGTTACGACGCTGCCTCTTCCTTCAACCTCCAAAGCTGCAACCATTTTGGCATGGCGAGGCCTCAAACGATGTCGGTCCAACACACCTCTGCAGACCTCTCTGTAGAACTCTCTGGATGTTTGAGTTCGACCAGCAGTGCCGCCGGATGCCTTCCTTGTTGCAATGTTCTTCCCGTGCTCGACGATCTCCGGTGTGATGGACTGGCAGTAGGCTTTCATACTGCTAATGGATGCCTGGCGGTAGCCCTGGTCACTGCACCACCAGGCGAGCTGGAGTTGGCATGCAGAATGTTCTGTACGAACAGATGTGAGCTCTGCTTGCTGACCTCGCTCTCGTTTGGTGACAGGTATGTCGCCGCAAGATTAAACTGTCTCTCCGCCAAGACATTGTGTACTGACAGGGCGAAAATGTGCATTGTGCGCCGATTCCAAAGAAGAGGCTCAGTTTCACGTGACGGCAGACCAGCAGCTACATATACAGCGGCAACCTCGATGTCGAGGTGGATTCCATCCATATCCCACGCTGTGCGCCATGTGGAGAGGCCGCGTTTCTCCTTCTCAACGACAGCCAGCACAACAAACTCATAGAGCCACAATGAATGCGGTCGGCTTTGCCAAGCTGAAGTCTGCCGCTGTAACCCAGTTCGATGTAATGGCAAGCGCGACGACAGACTCGTAACTTCCTGTTGTCAAGGCGCATTCTGGGAGTGCTGCCTCGCCTGCGGTCGGCGCAGTGTAGTGTCTACTCGCATGCACATGTTTTCAATCCACCATCCGCTGCTTGTTCCTGGTCTTCAGGGTATAGTGGGCCTGGCAGGTCGGCTGTTGTTTTCTCCGATGGAGAGTGGTGTGGCTCTAGTGTTGGCGGTAGCTAGCGTTGGCGTTTGTGAATGCTGGCTCTGTTGCTGGGGACAGGATGGTATCTCCTTCATTGTCATGGTGTACAGAAAATTTAATGATGTGACAAGCGGAGCAATTCGTGAAGCCAAAAGTCTGGACGTCCCAAGTGCTTGGCGGATAAACTAAAACGGCGACGACGACAAATTATAGTGAAGCCACCAAGAAGAAGGCACTATCAAAGCGATAGCGTAAGAAATCTTTTCAACGACATCGATTCGGTTTTTCGCTAATACTGGCATTTTGAAAAATCGTCAGTACCCCGGTTCTTGCTGCCGATGCCTCACATAATCTTGTTGTACATCACGAAGTAATTCTCACTCCCCCTCTTTTCTGTGTGTGTGTGTGTGTGTGTGTGTGTGTGTGTGTTTGTGTTTGCGCGTGTGTGTGGTTACATGTGTGTGAATGTGCATGTGCATGTGTGTGTGCGTACGTGTGTGCATGCGCGCGCGCGTGTGTGCATGTGCACATGCGTATGTGCTTTCGCATCGGTTGCACTGTACCTATACTTAGAACGGACCAGGAGATCCACGACTTGCTTCTCTCCATCTCCACGGAGGAGAGCCTTGCAGAGTTGAACACCGTCCAGCATGTGACCGCTGACGACCTGGAAAAATCCATCCGCAAGCTTCCGGTAAGGCCGCCATCTAGAAATGTAGGGACTGATGTTGCTCGGATGTTGAGCCAATAGTAATAAATGTGTAAAGAGAAAATGACCTATAAGTTAGTTACTAGTTACGACTAACAGTCCACCAAGGTAACGAGATATTACACTACATGTACTACAGTCCGATAGTGCCACAACGCACTCGTTGTCATATTTTCAGCCGAGTTCTGCTTGCTTTTGTTGCTTTCATGTCCATTGTACCATGCTGTGTGTGTGTGTGTGTGTGTGTATGTGTGTGTTTGTGAGCGCATGTATGCGTGCATGTGTGTGCGTACGTGCATACGCGCATGTCCACGTGCTGCCGTATGTCCCGTACAGCTTGTCTTGCCCAGCACTGGCGTGCTGCTAGCCTTGTTCCGTAACCTTGCGTGCCGCTACTGCTCCTTATTCACTGCTAGTGATGTTGCTGCTCCCGACGACAAGACATGGGTGAGTTTCAACTAGACCTTGGCTTGACATTCGCCTCGGCAGCCGTGAGCTGTCGTCCGGTTCACGTGCGTAAGAGCGGCTGAGGGTATTCCCCTCGGCTCTGTCTCATGCGACGTGGTCAGCTACGTGTAATGTGTTGAGGGTATTCCCCTCGGTCATGTGACAGGGTATTCCCCGTGGCTCTTTCTCATGCGACGTGGTCAGCTACGTGTAATGTGTTGAGGGTATTCCCCTCGGTCATGTGACAGGGTATTCCCCGTGGCTCTTTCTCATGTGGCGTGGCCAGCTACGTGTAATGTGTTGAGGGTATTCCCCTCGGTCATGTGACAGGGTATTCCCCTCGCCCTCGGTCATGTTATGTTATGTTACCTTTTATTTTACTTCACCATAGGTACAGGCATTGCTGCCTTCTTGCTGTGGATCATGCATGATGCCACAGCTCCTATAGTGCGTTTCAAAAGTATAGACCTCTAGACTTTTTCGAATAATTCAAATTTTGGTTTGAACTTTTTGAGAAATTTCTTCGGAATATTGCTCAGGCAGCTCACGCAATTTTTCTCATGTAAATTTCTAAGTAATTGGATAACAGACGCCCAATTTCGAAAATTTATGCACAAAGTGATCACAGATTTTATGTGGTATAGATGCTGGCCTAACGGTTTTTTGAAACCAGAGGTCTGGACTTTTGAAACACACTATATGCTATGATGAAAAATTCAACACCGAGTATGAAAAATGAAATGTGACCAAGTATGAATAATGTTTTTAGTATTGGAAATAATAAGATGACACAACTACAAGCAATTATCATACGAGTACTGTTATGTTGCGGACATTAGCATCCATTGAGAAGTGAAGCGGCCACGGGGTGCTGGCCGTGCAGCCGTGAACACTGCTGGTCCATTTTTTACAGTGTGTACTTGAATTACAGTGCATGTGTAGTACGCACTAAAAGCAGCCAGGGCGCCGGCCCCGGTCATCCCATCGGATTTCAATATCCACGACAGTACCATGCACATACGCCTACGGCTGAGTGTGCAACTCCGGGGGAATGAGCCCACGGCAAAGTTTTGTTTTGTTTCGTCTCGCTCAGAGTGACTTGCCTCTGCTGCAACTCATACTGCTGTACGTGTACATGTGTGTGTGTGTGTATGTGTGTGTATGTGTGTGTATGTGTGTACATGTGTGTGTGTGTGCATATGTGTGTGTGTGTTTACGTTTGTGTGTGTATATGTGTGTATGTGTGCACGTGTGTCTCTGTGTGTGCATACATATTGCTTCCCGTATGCTTAGCATTCCGAGAAAATCTCTCTGCTATCGGCTGCTGTCTACGCTAGTGGAGCGAAGGTACATTGTAGCTGGGATTAAACTGCTTGCAGGTCGCTCTGCTAGTTTATCTACAGTGTGTACCTGTCAAAGCGACCACTCGGATAAGGCGACCACCTGTCCTAGAAGACCACTGCAACCAGGACTAAGGGATGCTATTTCCAGTCAAACGACCCTGGATAAGGAGACCACCTGGAAACAGAGACCAGATTTTTGAAGGTCCCTTGAGAGGTCGTCTTAGACAGGTTTCGCTGTACTTTTGAAGTATATGGTATTTTCACGAAGCAACTTCAGCTAAATTTATTCTCGGCTCGGGAACTGTTTTGAAGTCCCTGGATTTGCTGTGATAAGGATGTCCCTGGATTTGCTGTGAAAGGGGAAGTCCCTGGATTTGCTGTGAAAGGGGAAGTCTTCGGATGACAAGGTCTCATCTGGCGGTCTTCTCGCTCATTTAATGTCGTGTGTGTGTGTGTGTGTGTGTGCGTGCGCGCGCGTGTGTTCTATGCTGGGAATGCAGCTGCTCGCGGCCAGCGTGCAAGCTATCAACGCCATGACGACGGCCGGGAACGGCAACAGAAGCGACGGCGGCGACAGTGTCAGTAGTGGCGTTGGTGACAGTGGAAATACTGCCGGTGGTGTCAGTAGTGGCGTTGGTGACAGTGGAAATACTGCCGGTGGTGTCAGTAGTGGCGTTGGTAACAGTGGAAATACTGCCGGTGGCAGAAACAGTGGTGGTGGTGACAACACTGGTGTCGAGAGTGTGCGCGAGCGCGTTGAGCTCATTGCTCAGCTCCTCCACGGCTCGCCGGTCGGCCAGCTGGTTCCCGCGGTAACGAGGACTCTGACGAAACTGCGCAAGCGGAATGCCGCATTGTCCAGGAGCGTCCTGGGCGGCCTGCAGTGCCTCATTCAAATCAACAAGGTAATCTTTCTCAGCAGCGTGCGACGTAGTTCTCCTGAGCATGTGCTGGCCATATGGTTACCGTAATGTCGCGTATAAAAGCAGGTGCTTACGGCCTTATAAGCCGATATCAGTATTACATTGTAATCTTCTATTCAAGTCAGGCTACTATTCAAACCACGTATCTCTATGTATGTCAACACTAAACCTGGCTTTAATATGTGCCGACAGTATATCTTAAAAATCAGGCTTGTATTCCAAACAGGCTTCTATACAAGGCAGGCTTTTATACAAGACACTACAGTATGTGTTTAGGAGGGTGTGTAGTTGACTCCTGATAAAACGCTGGCATGCGGGGTTTTCTGCGTGTATGTATGTGCGTGTGTGTGCTGAAGGGGGGGGGGGGGGGGGGAGGGGGTATAGTTCAAGACCCAGCATTTGTTATCGTGAATTGTTTTAGAATGTCGTGTTCAGTCGCCTGTGCGAGTATCTGCCGCCAATGTGCCGTATCCACCCAGTATCTATGCTTGTTCTCGTGTTTTCTTGTATGTACCTCTCTTTTGGCCAAACTACGTAGGATGCAGCCGGTATCGTACGGACCTATCGCTCCCTGCCTGCTGCTGGTCGTAACATGCCAACTACTGTAACACCAGCAGCAGCAGCAGCCACAGCACCTGGGACGAAACAATCACCCCTATCTTGGTGGGCAAAATCTCAGCAGCAGCAGCAGCAGCAGCAGCAGAAACAGCAAGGTGCCCGCTTTGTACACACGACGGCTATGAGCAGGCAGGCAACGGTGAGCTACCATGAGAGGAGTGTGCTCTGATGGGAATTTTCCCCAGATCCTTTTTATCTTGTTAAAAATAATAATTTTTTTAACCCAATCAAATGGTGCTAGAATTCTTCTATGATCGGATTTTCCGGGAATTTCAAGGAAATCACTCTCAGGCTGTCTGTAGGATTCAGCCGGACAGCACTGTGAAAAAACAACTGTTTCTGAAGTAAAGTGCAGACTAGAGTCGACCACCTTGTATTGATAATATTGATGCTTAGTTGCATAGCAGACTCAGCGGAGGACGTTCAGGTTGGTTGTAACTCTGAGTTTCATGCCGTTAGGCAATCATCAGACAACTCAGTCGTCTCTGCAGCTCGGGGGATCAACTGATTTGACACTTAGTTATATGTATATTTCAAGGATTCTCCAGAGGCAAATGGATGCCTATCAAAGGGAGTCTCCTGGGGAAAGGAAGTGAAGGTGGCTGTTATGAGAGAGGGAGGAAAGGACATGACAAGGTGAAAAAAATAAAATAATAATACTAACAGGAACAGCAGCTTGTACTGTAGGTGTGTGTGTGTGTGTGGAGTTGAGAGTGACAACAGCCAAACCTGCATGCCAGGTGAGACCATGTGCTCCAAGCACACACACGTACGCACGCGCACGCGCGCGCACGCGCGCGCACGCGCGCGCACACACACACACACGTGTAAGACGAAATTCTGGTTTCAAACATGAAACAAGAATTTACGCCACCAGAGTATCTGTCCTGTTGTGAAAAAAGGTCTGCAAAAATTCGGGAGTTTCCGATTGCAAGGCGACCGCTAGTGCACTCCGCAGTCTAGAAACATTCAGGTTTGAACGTGGGGGTTTCCCCTCCTGCGCTGGGGTGCGATCTGTGACAGCAATGGGGACAGTAGCATAGCGACGAGTAGGCCGCATGCCCAACCTAGCCGTGTCGGGTTTTCCAGGGTTTTCCATCACATCGTATACTGCCATTAAAAAGTTTAAAAAAAGTTTGTGTTTTGATTGTTTAGTAACTGGTGGTGTTAGTGGACATTATAGCGGAACTTGTACCTCCTTGGTCCCTTTTTCTTTTCTATAAAAATAGTTACCTTTTATTATTAGTTTGTTTCGTTTTGTTATGATTTCTTGGTTTTCACCCAGTTTAGTTTAATTGTTTAAATTGTTGTTTGGTGCAGTTGTAGCGCTCGGTGGTTTATGATTTCCCTTTTTCTTAACCCTTTGTGACCCCTTTGTGACCACCGCTTAGGAGCTGCATCTGCGCCTTGATCCAAGAGGGTGGTGGCGTTCCTGCGGATGCGGAAAACTGGGCCTTTGGCCGAGTCTCACGCGAACCATGATTTTTTTTGTGACCCCATCGATCGATATCGATCGATTGGTATACAGTGGCACTAAAAATATATATCTCTGGTGTTCCTTTTAATCTATTTTCATAAACGAAGCATCTACGTTTCGTGAAGAACCTTGGCTATCACGTCGAAGTTATCCGAAGTCTCTTGGAGTTACGATGCCGCCGTGGTGAGCTTTGAAGTCGGAGAAAAACCGAAAAATGCACTCCGATCGAAAATTTCAAAAATTCACGCTGCACTTGGCGGGGTATTTTCCCCGGAATGCTACGTCATACTCAAGCATGCTGCACACCAAAATTTTGCGCTTGAAACGAGCCGTCCGCTGTAGTTTGTTTGAAGTCGATGTGATGAATGAGAATGGAATGGCGGCTGTTTGAACTTGGCTGAAGCTGTTCGCGCACGGCTGCTGTTTTGAGCGGCATTCTAGGCCACGCAGAGCAGAAGCCGTGCAGCTAGCTGGCTTGAGTGTGGTATTAGTCGCTTCGTCTTGGAAATACCTTTCCAACGGTGGCTAGTTTGTAAAAATCGGTGAATGTTTGGTAGAGATACAAGCGAAAGTGCATGTTAGTTGAAGGTGAGTAAATTGTCGTACTTTCAGTGGGGTCACAAAGGGTTAATTTCGTATTTAGCGCTTTGGGGCGTCATTATTTTCTTCTCATTATTTCGCACCAAGTTATTATTTTTGTGGTATTCTCTAGCTTCTGTTTGTTTTGCGGTCTTCTTGTGCAACCTCCCCCCCCCCCCCATTTTTTGATGCCTAGTTGCAAAGCTGACACCGAGACCTCTGGTCGGTTGAGTTGCTCCCAGCACATCGGCACGTCGTCCCTACATCCCCAGTGTGTTGTCCTTTTCCTCGTTTCTTTTTGTTCTGCGCATGTTCTCCAGTAGGACTGTGGTGTAAAAAAAGAGAAAAAAATGGAAAAAAGGAAGACAGCTGGGCGGCAAACCTGCTGGATGCTGCCTAGTATGTGAGAAACATTGGACTGACTCTAAGACTAAAAACCCGAACACGGAAGCCAGCCGACTGGCAAAAGTGATATTTTATGGACTCCTGAGTGGCAAATTTACATGTACTATTATAGAAGTCTGAAGAAAATGTTGAGCGGTCTCTGTGCTGGGATGACGACTACACCATAGCTCAGTGGTTAGAGCATCGCTAGCTACAAGCGAGGGTCCCTGGTTCGAGTCCTGGTGGTGACAGTCAATTTTTTCTTCAGACTTTTCCCGTTTGTGTCTTTCCCTCAAACTAGTGGAGAACTATTATTTTTAGTTTGACAGCATATTAAACAAGGTGGTGGAGCAGCGTGTTCGGAAACAGTGCACCGTACTCCAACCATCCACGGTCGGTAGAGCTCCGAACATGGTGTTCCACCACCTTGTAATATGCTGTCAGACTAAAGCACTTGTTTCTACAATACTAGGTTTATCTATTGTACATGTACTATGGTGCGTCATTCAGAAAAACCTGTATATTCGTGCTTCTGTTCATGGTTGTGCCCAGGATTTTCTCGGTGAGCTGGCCAGCTCCATGATGGAGCTTATCCGCTTTCACCTGTCCACTCTGTTTCGCATGCCGTCCATGCCCTTCACACAATCAGCCGACGCTTTCCTGGAGATTGCTCCGTTGAACAAGTACGTACGCCAGTTTCCGCCTAGTCACCTCCCGTCTCTGCAGACGGTGGTATCCTAGATGGCCCAATGTGTGTGTGTGTGTGTGTGCGCGTGCGTGTGTGTGTGTGTGTGCGCGCATGCGCGTGCGTGTGTGTACGTGCGTGTGTGTGTGTGTGTGTGTGTGTGAATATAGCTGGATGCACGCGTGTACACCTACAGTGATGCAATCACAGCTGGTCCAGGGTACCGACTCTGTACTTTGGGTCGCTTTTCTGAGTTTTCTCCTAGCACTACTACAGTACTGCGCCGGGCGCCGAAGAACGGGGGGGGGGGGGGGGGGGCAGGGTTCTAGCCTAGCCTGTTCTTATTTTGATGGTACAGTCTTACATGTACATCTATGCAGAGTTATACGTCTGAGTGTACATTATAGTGTACATTGCGGTATCCGTTCTTATCTGCGAAAAATCCAGCCTAAACCGTTCTTAAAAATTGGTGAAATTCCAGCCTGGCCGTTGTAAAAAATTGTTTAAATTCTAGCCTGGCCGTTCTTAAAAATTGTTGAAATTCTAGCCTGGCCGTTCTTCGGCGCCCAACAGTACTGTGTACATGTATTATTATTATTTACCTAGCGTTTGGAATTCCCTACGTCACCACGCAACTGCACACTTAGCATGCACTGGGCTGGGGTATGTGTATAGCGTTGTTACCATGGTAATCTAATCAGTGCCGGTACCTGTACAGTAGAACTTGTCAAGGCGACCACTCGGATAAGGCGACCACCTGTCCCAGAAGACCACTGCAGCCAGGACCAGGGGATGCTATCTCTATCTCCAGTCAAATGGCACTGGATAAGGAGACCACCTGGTGACAGAGACCACACTTTGAAAGTCCTTTGAGCGGTCGTCTTAGACAGGGTTCACCGTGCAGTGGCCAAGTGTCCCTGACGTCTCGTGCTGCTCTCGTCGCTGCGATTGCGCGTTTGCATTCTCTCTGTGTGTGCGTTTCAGATGCGAGTGGAGTGTGCCGGAGCTGTGCGAAGCCCCGGTTCTGGACTTTGACCTGGCAGCGTGCATCACTGGCCTGCGCAGTCTCGCCTGTAGGCCCATGCCGACGATACGACCGAGTATTGCGTGAGTAGGCCAGCATTGTAACATTTATTCCCGTAGCTATGCAGAAGACGTTACTTCAGTAACGTCTGGCGCTAGCCAGGGTCCACACAGCTTTAATTTGGTGTTTGTTTGTTTGTTTGTGTGTTTGTGTCACGCCTGGCGCTATTCCATATCTGCCCCGTACCGTACCGTACCATCAAACACAGCTGGCCACACACAGCTGGCCGGAATATTCAAATAGGGCTTTCACACGCAAGATCATAATGTGAAGCAACTTGGAAGAATGAGTATGAATGCGAACTGTACGGTAGAATGCAGGTAGGGCGATAGTGCGAGTTCGAATCCCAGGTAATGCCTGAAAAAAATAGGAGAATTGAAAAATTTATAACATCCCTTTTCTTTTTTTGCCGTCATCAAGGCGGTAGACGGTGCGTATTACCCTCTACCGTATATGTCCCGTACCTGTCCCGTACCTGACCCGTACCTATCCCGTAGCGTACCGTACAATCAAAGACGGCTAGCCACAATGCATATTCAAATAGGGCTTTCAAATGCAAGATCATGACGTGAAGCAACTTGGAAGAATTTGTATGTATGCGAAGTGTATCCGGGGATGCATGCAGGGCGCGCGATAATGCGGGTTCGAATCCCAGGTTATGTTTAAAAAAAAAAGGAATTTTTTAAAGAATTTATAACATCCCTGTGCTTTTTTTGTCTAGGTCATCAAGGCAAAAAAGCATAGCGTAGGGCCCTGAGCTTCCAAGCTCTCTCGTTTATTTGCCAATACCGGCATATTTTCGTGGCTGCCCGTTTGGCTTGCTGGTACGCCCGGATAGTATTTGTTCGTTCAGCATATGCGAACACTTGCATGTATTAAAAAAGAGGACCATACGTTTACAAGTTATCCGTTAGCAGTATTCTGCTTATAACCGTTAGTGTTGGACAAAACGGATAACTTGTAAACTCGTGGTCCTCTTTTTTTTAAATTTTAATCCTTAGCTCTCCATCCGAGAATGCATATCAATATGGCGTAAGCTGCACGACAACAGTGCAAAGACTTGTACAGTGCTGTTCGATGGAATCCGGTCGCCCGGGTCAAGTTTGCGCCTTGCACCATGTCGCAGGCCAGTGAAGGCAGGCCTGGGGCCTGGGCAACGCCCGGCGCGTACTTGAGTGCCTCGACTGGATATCATTGAACAGCACTGTACACCATGGCTATTGTAGTTCATTAGAATTTTTTATTCCCGTAGCTATGCAGAAGACGTTACTTCAGTAACGTCTGGCGCTAGCCAGGGTCCACACAGCTTTAATTTGGTGTTTGTTTGTGTGTTTGTTTGTTTGTGTCACGCCTGGCGCTATCCGTATCTGACGGCAAAAAAGCATAGGATGTTATAAATTTTTCAATTCTCCTATTTTTTTCAGGCATATCCTGGGATTCGAACCCGCACTATCGCCCTACATGCATTCCCCCATACACTTCGCATTCATACCCATTCTTCCAAGTTGCTTTACGTTATTATCTTGCGTTTGAAAGCCCTATTTGAATATTGCGGGCAGCTGTATGTGGCCAGCTGTGTTTGATGGTACGGTACGGTACGGGAGACGGTGTCGTATTACCCTCGATCGTACCTGTCCCGTCCCTATCCCCTACCGTACCGTGCCATCAAAGACGGCTGGCCACAATGCATATTCAAATAGGGCTCTCAAATGCAAGATCGCAATGTGAAACAACTTGGAAGAATTAGTATGTATGCGAAGTGTATCGGGGATGCATGCAGGGCGCGCGATAGTGCGGGTTCGAATCCCAGGTTATGTCTTTAAAAAAAAAGGAGTTTTTTAAAGAATTTATAAAATCCCTATCCTTTTTTTTGTCTAGGTCATCAAGGCAAAAAAGCATAGCGTAGGGCCCTGAGCTTCCAAGCTCTCTCGTTTAAAAGCAGGACAGTGGATGGTAGATCCATGCATACTGAACCTGATGAACTCACGCCGTATCGGGAATCTTGCGCACTTGATCTTACTGTCTGCCGTAGAATGACGCAATGAAGACGTTCCGCGCCGTGGGAGACCCCATCGCAGCTGAAGAGATAGGCAGTTGCACACTCATTAACCCGGTCAGCACGGCCAGGGTGTGTAAATGACCCGCGGAGCCAAAACCGACTTCCTGTGCAGTATGTACGCGTTCAGGAGTGCTTGCTCGATCAGATGCACGGCGAGCTTCTTGTACCACTTCTGGGACTTTCGTGCAGCGGTATAGAACGACAGCATCTCATCATTCTTGCCAACTCCCACCCATCTTCTTGTTGTAGTCCTGTTACAAGAGGAACCTTGCGGACTGGGCGGCGCTGCCGATCTCTCTTGCCAGTGGGTTCTGCCTTGTGCATCGTGGACAGAAAATGCACCTCCTTTGTGTCCTCCAACTTTATGAACATCATGCCACCACCGCTCCGGTACAGAAAGTGGCCTTTCTTCAGCCCCTTTAAATTTGCTATACGCTTCGGTAGTCCGATGCGGTTCTTGCGAATGGTACCGCACACACCCGTTGCGTTGCCCTTGAGGTAGGTGGCTATCGGGATACTCGTGTACCAGTTGTCCACGTACAGCTCATACCCCTTCCCGAGAAGCGGCTCAATGAGCTTGTGCACTACCGCACCGGACACGCCGAGCTCCTTGACCTTCTCAGGGCAGAAGGTCTCGTTGTCCTTCCCCGACGTAGACGATCAAATTGAACAGGTAACCGCTGTCCTCGCAGAGCGCATAGATTTTCATGCCGAAGCGTGCTCGCTCCGACGGAATATATTGGCGGAATGATTCGGAATGATATTCTTCCCTTGAACGCTACCAGTTCCTCCGGCCTTGTCTATTGAAATTTACTCGTTGGGAGTGTAAACGCTCATGAATCGCTCCTGAAGCAACGTCAGAAAAGCCCATATCTTGGAGAGCTTATCGTTGGGATCTTCTTCAGTGTTGTCCATGAAGTTCAGAAAGTTCAGGGTAGAGGTGAGGCGCTCGTGCGGCATATTGCGGCTGTAGAACGGTGTGGCGATGATGGGATCCGTACTCCAACAGTGGTCAAGATCGGGCTTAGGAACAAGGCCCATGTTCAAGAGCAAGCCCAGGAACACTTTCATTTCGGGTACGGTAACGGGTGTCCACGAGCGGGCGACATCTATGTACGTGTGCACAGCGGCATGTGCGGCCATCAGTACTATAGTAGAGCAGTCGTCGTTCATCCAGCACGTAACTGGTTCATGTAGGGACAAGATCCATCGACCACGAATGTCTCAGTGAGTACGTTCGTTTTCACTGTACGCATCGCGTATAAGTTATGCACGTCATCCGTGGGCCAATTACATCCACCATCTCGTGCATTTGCGTGATTCGCGCTGAACAGGTTTTAACATAAATAAGTGCTGTTCAGTGAAATCCGATCTTCGTGAGTTAAGCGTTTGCCCTGGGCCAGTGCACACCGCGGTGTCCGCAGGTCTAGTGCCCGACGTGGCATTGCCTCACGGGATTGGATTCCCTTGAGCAACACTGTAATATGTTCTCGGTCGGGTAACAAGTTTGGGTATTTCTATCCGGGTAGCATGGGTACCGTATCGGGTATTTCTATCCGGGTAGCATGGGTACCGTATCGGGTATTTCTATCCGGGTAGCATGGGTACCGTATCGGGTATTTCTATCCGGGTAGCATGGGTACCGTATCGGGTATTTCTATCCGGGTAGCATGGGTACCGTATCGGGTATTTCTATCCGGGTAGCATGGGTACCGTATCGGGTATTTCTATCCGGGTAGCATGGGTACTGTATCGGGTATTTCTATCCGGGTAGCATGGGTACCGTATCGGGTATTTCTATCCGGGTAGCATGGGTACCGTATCGGGTATTTCTATCCGGGTAGCATGGGTACTGTATCGGGTATTTCTATCCGGGTAGCATGGGTACTGTATCGGGTATTTCTATCCGGGTAGCATGGGTACCGTATTGGGTATTTCTATCCGGGTAGCATGGGTACTGTATCGGGTATTTCTATCCAGGTAGCATGGGTACCGTATCGGGTATTTCTATCCGGGTAGCATGGGTACCGTATCGGGTATTTCTATCCGGGTAGCAAGGGTACTGTATCGGGTATTTCTATCCGGGTAGCATGGGTACCGTATCGGGTATTTCTATCCGGGTAGCATGGGTACCGTATCGGGTATTTCTATCCGGGTAGCATGGGTACCGTATCGGGTATTTCTATCCGGGTAGCATGGGTACCGTATCGGGTATTTCTATCCGAGTAGCAAGGGTACCGTATCGGGTATTTCTATCCGGGTAGCATGGGTACCGTATCGGGTATTTCTATCCGGGTAGCAAGGGTACCGTATCGGGTATTTCTATCCGGGTAGCATGGGTACCGTATCGGGTATTTCTATCCGGGTAGCATGGGTACCGTATCGGGTATTTCTATCCGGGTAGCATGGGTACCGTATCGGGTATTTCTATCCGGGTAGCATGGGTACCGTATCGGGTATTTCTATCCGGGTAGCATGGGTACCGTATCGGGTATTTCTATCCGGGTAGCAAGGGTACCGTATCGGGTATTTCTATCCGGGTAGCATGGGTACCGTATCGGGTATTTCTATCCGGGTAGCAAGGGTACCGTATCGGGTATTTCTATCCGGGTAGCAAGGGTACCGTATCGGGTATTTCTATCCGGGTAGCATGGGTACCGTATCGGGTATTTCTATCCGGGTAGCATGGGTACCGTATCGGGTATTTCTATCCGGGTAGCATGGGTACTGTATCGGGTATTTCTATCCGGGTAGCATGGGTACTGTATCGGGTATTTCTATCCGGGTAGCATGGGTACCGTATCGGGTATTTCTATCCGGGTAGCATGGGTACTGTATCGGGTATTTCTATCCGGGTAGCATGGGTACCGTATCGGGTATTTCTATCCGGGTAGCATGGGTACCGTATCGGGTATTTCTATCTGGGTAGCAAGGGTACTGTATCGGGTATTTCTATCCGGGTAGCATGGGTACCGTATCGGGTATTTCTATCCGGGTAGCATGGGTACCGTATCGGGTATTTCTATCCGGGTAGCATGGGTACCGTATCGGGTATTTCTATCCGGGTAGCATGGGTACCGTATCGGGTATTTCTATCCGAGTAGCAAGGGTACCGTATCGGGTATTTCTATCCGGGTAGCATGGGTACCGTATCGGGTATTTCTATCCGGGTAGCAAGGGTACCGTATCGGGTATTTCTATCCGGGTAGCATGGGTACCGTATCGGGTATTTCTATCCGGGTAGCATGGGTACTGTATCGGGTATTTCTATCCGGGTAGCATGGGTACCGTATCGGGTATTTCTATCCGGGTAGCATGGGTACCGTATCGGGTATTTCTATCCGGGTAGCAAGGGTACTGTATCGGGTATTTCTATCCGGGTAGCATGGGTACCGTATCGGGTATTTCTATCCGGGTAGCATGGGTACCGTATCGGGTATTTCTATCCGGGTAGCATGGGTACCGTATCGGGTATTTCTATCCGGGTAGCATGGGTACCGTATCGGGTATTTCTATCCGAGTAGCAAGGGTACCGTATCGGGTATTTCTATCCGGGTAGCATGGGTACCGTATCGGGTATTTCTATCCGGGTAGCAAGGGTACCGTATCGGGTATTTCTATCCGGGTAGCATGGGTACCGTATCGGGTATTTCTATCCGGGTAGCATGGGTACCGTATCGGGTATTTCTATCCGGGTAGCATGGGTACCGTATCGGGTATTTCTATCCGGGTAGCATGGGTACCGTATCGGGTATTTCTATCCGGGTAGCATGGGTACCGTATCGGGTATTTCTATCCGGGTAGCAAGGGTACCGTATCGGGTATTTCTATCCGGGTAGCATGGGTACCGTATCGGGTATTTCTATCCGGGTAGCAAGGGTACC
>NC_088649.1:14689850-14712350 GCF_964019385.1 Sycon ciliatum | reverse complement strand
AGCTGGCTTGTTGTGTCTAACTAGACTGACGGTTACTTTACGTGTGTGTGTGTGTGTGTGTGTGTGTACATGTGTGTGTGTGTGTGTGTGTGTGTGTGTGTGTGTACGTGTGTGTGAACGTGTGTGTGTACATGTGTGTACATGTGTGTGTATGTGTGCGCATGTGCGTGTGTGTGTGTGTGTTTGCATGCTGCGCACAAACCGCGAAACTTGATGTTCAAGCGATCGTTTTGGTGTCCACCCGCCTCATCATTGTTGCTGGTCCCCCCCCCCCCCCACACACACACACCTCAATTGTTCACCGTGTCTTTCTCCTTTCCTTTTCTCCTTTGCTGCTGTGGCTAGTTAGACCCCCTCCCCCCCCCCCCCCCCCCCCCTCTATTACTGTAAGCAATGTGAATGTGTAGAGTTTGTCGCACCCCCCCCCCCCCCCCCCCCTCTCTATTACTATAAGTAATACGAATGTGCAGGGTGTGGCGGACCCCCCCCCCCCCCCTTCTGTATAGTACTGCAAGTAATGTGAATGTGTAGAGGGGGGGGGGGGGGGGGGGGGCTGTCTGACACACTGTGGTTACTGGGTAATACCAAGAGTACATACCCCCCCCCCCCCCAGAGTGTGCAACGCCGATCCAGCTCTGCATAGGGTCTTGGTCGAGCGGAATCGGATCTTCTGATGTCATGCGTACACTCCACACCAGCGCAAGGCCGATCTCGAGGCAGGGCACCGTCGTTTTTGATCCGAGAGTACCCGCGACTCCCCGGGTTCCCCTCAGATGTGTACGGTATTATGACGCAAAGATCCGATAACCCTCGACCAAGACCCTATGCAGAGCTGGATCAGGTGTTGCACACTCTGGGGGGTTATGTACTCTTGGTAATAGAGACAAAGAAACTTCGTAAGATTTTGACCGTCCGGGTTCGAGTAACGAAAGTTGCTACGAAGATCCGTCCAAACGTGACCGAAACAGAGCAAATCTACGAAAATGTTTTTCGTCACTTGGAGTACTAAAATACTGCTATTTTACAACTCCCTGTCTTGACTCTTCGCACCCGTGCGGCCGCCGTGTCGACCCACTGCGAACAAGTTCGCACGTTTTGCGCAACCTCACGTTTTACGAATATTCGTAAGCTTTTTTCGTTAAACATTTTCATTACGGTGCTACGAATTTTCGTTGTGCGCAACCTCTCTCTTGACCGAACCAACTTATATTGTTGCCCCAGCCGCCCTGTGAATATCCCTAGATGCGATTTCACAAGTTTTCGCACATTCTCAGAACCGGCAAGTTTTTTTCGATGGGAAATGTTCACGGAGCACTCTGGCTGCCAACACCTACATACAGCCATTGTTGAAGTTTGATTTCGCGCTGGTTAATGTTCGCGTTGCTCTCTCCTCGCTAACTAGCGAATATTAGTACATCGTGAATATTAGAAACTTTGCATTACATCACAGGTTTGAGGGAGAGATGCAAACGGGGAAAGTTTGAAGAAAATATTTGACTGCCACCACGAGGACTCGAACCATGGACCTTGGCGTGTAGCCAGCGATGCTCTAACCACTGAGCTATGGTGTAGCTGTCATCCCAGCAGAGACCGGTCAACATCCTTGTTGTAATTTGTTCTTTGCAGCGAATCAGTGCAGCGAAGTACTGACGACATCAGCTCTGGCAAATCCACCATGGCCAAGTTTATCTCTATGGTAACGGGCCGCTGTGACGAGCTGATCTCTCTTGTCTCCCTCGTCACTATCGACGGGTGTCCGGTGAGTGTACTGGTGTGTGTGTGTGTGTGTGTGTGTGTGTCCGCGTGTGTGTGTGTGTGTGTGTGTGTGTGTGTGTGTGTGTGTGTGTGTGTGCGTGCGTGCGTGTGTGCGTGTGTGTGGTATGTGCGCATGGTGTGTGTATGAATGTGTGCGTGTGTGCATGCGTGCATGTGTGTGTGTGTGTGTGTGTGCGTGTGCGCGCGCGTGTGCGCGTGTTTGTGTGTGTGTGTGTACGCGTGTTTGTGTGTGTGTGTACGCGCATGTGTGTGTGTATGAATGTGAGTATTGTGTGTGTGCTTGCGTGCGTGCGTGTGTGACCAGATGTGATTATCTGTGTGCGTGTGTGTGTGTGCGTGCGTGCGTGCGTGCGTGCGCGCCTGCGTACCTGCGTACGTGCATGTGTGCATGCATTTGTATTTTGTATTTATGGATTCTCCACAGGCCTTAGCCTAAATCGAGTGAGTCTTCGTCAACAGCTTATGAATAAGAAGCTGAGGAGAAAAATATAAATAGGAAATAGAATGATGCGGGGTGGTAGTAATATAACACAGTGCTCTATGACATCGCTACTCTACGTGGAATGAAACCATGCGTGTGTGTACGTGCTGCATGCAGGTCAACTGTGAGAAGTTCAGGGAGATGCTGGAGTTTCGCGCTGCTCGCGAGCTCAATCGTCATCTGAGCCTGCAGTACATGACGGCGCTGGTCAGAAGCTACCACCGGGGGGACTCGCCACGCTCTGCTGCTGCTGCCGGCGCTGCTGCTGCTGCTGCTGCTGCTACTGGTGATCAACTCGACTGGGGTGATGGTGGTAGCGGTGCGGCTGCTGCAGCTGCAGCTCCCTTTGCTGCTACTTCTGGTGGCGATGGCGATGTGTCTGCTAAGCGCCGACTGATCTCTCGAGTTATCGTGCTGTTAAGCATCGGTCCCCGGTAAGTGTCCGAAAATCTGACAAGAACCATTGCAAAACTGGAACCCGAATATGGATCTAGACACAATCCGCACATAAAATGAATCCTGTTTTGGCCATTATCCGAAAAGTGATGGAATGGATGTGTCGGATTTTGCGTTTGGTCTTCTATCGTTCCGCCGTGACTACTCGTTATTTCTAATGGTCACATGTCCACTCCTTATAAGTAGGGATGTCAGCGAACGCCCTGCGCAGGCCTCTGCGCATGCATTGCGGCATCGATTTTTTGAACGTGATCGCGGCCGACAGAGAAAACATGGCCGCGGTCTGTTTGCACCGCTGGGAGTCGTAAAATTACTGTTCTTCTGTCCCCGCGACCATTCAAATCATACGCGATACGGAGGACCCACGTACTCGCCACGTTCTCCCCGGTCGATTTCTCTGAAAGTTTGCACATCGTGAAACACCATTATGAGAGTTGTTCAGGCCAATTTTCAAGGGATTTCCCTGGTTGGATCGTTCCAAAATCGGACTTGCATTTCTCGCTCGCTGCCATTTTTTGCGCGATGGAAGCGCCCTGCCCTGGTGAGTAACCAGCGTCGTGCTTGGTAGAGAGTTGCTGCAATCAGCTCCCTGATGTCTTCGCTGCCATTGTCAGAAGCGATGGACCATGAATTTGTTTGAGAGTCTCTGGATGCTACTTTTCCTCAGCCTAGTTTTCAGCCATTCCGTGCATCTTCTTCGCACGATTTATTTTGCAAAAAAATGAAAGCGTTCATGAGTTTTTTTGTCGGCCGCGCGTAGATTGGCCAGGCTGACCTGCGCAGATGGGCTGCGCAGTGCGTTCGCTGATATCCCTATTATAAGCCCATTGCGCAATGACGCAATTTGTACCACAAACACCCCACACAGCCACCTGGGCATGGTCGTCTGGGGTGTTGAACAGTGCATTGCTGATCCCAGCGTACTCATATGCATTACTCATACCTTCCATATTTGGCAATGCGCAATGGGCTTATTCTGGTGTGTGTGTGTGTGTGTGTGTGTGTGTGTGTGTGTGTGTGTGTGTGTCCGTGCGTTGTCTGCTGTTGTGCTAGGTACAAGGAGCTGATATCCGTGACCGGGATAGGTCGTGTACGGCAGCAGTTTGGTGAACTACTCTATGACCTAGTGGCGGCTGTGGACGGGAGATCGGTGGATTTGGTCAGCGTAGGCCGTTTGTGTGCCATTCCGTTTGAAAGGTGGGTGAGGCGTGATTATATGTGCGAGTGGGCAGGGGGGTGGGGGTGGATGGGGGCTGTGTGTGTACGTGTGTGTGTGTGTGTGTGTGTGCGTGCACGTGCGTGCGTGCGCATGCGTGTGCTTGCATGTATATGCACTGTGGCAGACGTTAAAATCTGCCGAGCAGTCAAGCGGCCACGCGGCACTGGCCATGCAGCCCCGAGTACTGCTGGTCCATTTTTACACAGTGTGTACGTGAACTACAATGCTTGTGTACGCACTGAAAGCAGTAAGGGTGCCGGCCGCGGTCATCCCATCGGATTTCAACGTCCACGATAGTCCGCACCGGTGTGCACCTACTGTGCTGGCCAAATAAATCTAACCTCATGAATATAATAGTGAGTGTCTTTCACACGGTAAAACGTACCAACGTACGTATGGAGACCTCGCCGCGGTACGGGATCAAGTTTCGCACGGATTTTTCCATACCGTTTTCGCGCTTCACACGGACTGGTCTCCGTGCGAAACTGAGCGGACAGAGTACATGTGGCAGGGAGTTCGAGCATGCCGCGCACAGCAGAACCGGCGCAACATACGAAAAATCCGTGTCAAACTTCACTGCAGTTGACACGGAGTTTGGTACGTAGTTCCGTGTAGCAGAACCTCACTATTACTGTAAGACCAGATATTTTAACGTCAATTAAAGTCAACGGTCTCCGGATTTTTGTGGGTTAGCGAGGTGAAATTCTAACGAATTCTGTCTCAAAACCGGCCAAGGACTGTACATGTGCATATCGTTTTGCACATAACGACTTCAAAATGTTAACGAATTTTTTAAATTCGTTAACTCGTTAGAATTAAATGTTCGTTAGCGTTACTGGTCTTACAGTAGCACTGTGCGCTACGCAGCACTACATGTAGCACTACGCATACTGTTCTAGACACTGGAACGCGGCGCTACCTTATAATCATGAGATTGGGTTTCTCTGGCCTGCACTGTAGCACTGTACCTACAGTGCTTGCAACTGAAATCTGACACCCTGAGCTCACATCTCAAAGACCCAACACGGGATGGTAATTTACTACGAAATATAGAGACCGCTAGAATGTGATGCACCGCTCAGGGGTCGGATTTCAGGTGCCATCACTTTACCTTCTCTTGTGTCGTGTGTTGTGTCTGCAGTGGTGACGCAGAGTTGCTTGCGAACAGCGGCTTGCTAGAGCTGTGCGGACGAGTGCTGATGAACGACAAACATGCCGGCCTGTCGCCCAGTTCGTCGGCATCCATTGTCTGGCTAGGTTTCCAGGTGCTTGTGGCACACGTGCTGGAGTGGAATACACACGGCCACGATGGCGGTAAGTTACTGGAAGAGTTGAAAGTGTGACGAGTCTAAAATTTAACGATTTGCAAAATTTTCCCACTTGGCGGGCACAAAGTTTAATGACCCTGCCATCACACACCTGTCTTCTGTTCCGCTAGCTAGTCAACTCTTACAGTAGCGCATGCAGGGTTCTAGCCAGGAAAAAGGAGAACGACAGGGAAGTTGGCTGTGTCGCTTTCTGTACTGGTCACTGTTTTCTCCACCTCCACGTGCCCAAGGCCTTTTGGTCGATCATGGGAACATTTTTTTCTCGTTTTTCTGATGCGGGCGTGTGAATCGACCTACGCGGTGGTGGTCGCATAGCGCATCAGTGCTCCCCATGGTCTTAGAGTGTGTGTTGTTTTTGTTTTGTACTCTGTACAATGGTGTATGTATGTGTGTGTGTGTGCGTGCGTGCGTGCGTGCGTGCGTGTGTGTGTGCGCGCGCGTGCACGTGTGTGTGTGTGTATGTGCGTGCATGTATGTGTGTGTGTGTGCGTGCGTGTGTGTGTGTGTGTGTGTGTGCGTGCGTGCGTGCGTGCGTGCGTGCGTGCGTGTGTGTGTGTGCGTGTGTGTGTGTATACCAGGCTAAAAATAGTGGCGGTCAATTCATCAGCCTTGCAAGCTGTTGAATGGTGTAATCCCAGCACAAGTTGCTATGTCTAACATGGCTGTTCGCTATCATCGCTTCCGCGATGGGCAGGTCTGAGGTCTGAGGTGTGTGTGCGTGTGCGTGCATGCATTAGGATCCGTGGACCAGGCTCACAAACGCGTGGCTGTCGGCATCAGTGACGTGATTGCCGGCCTGCTGTCCCGCGCTCGACACCTGGACAACGATGAGTCGTACGGTGCTCTCAAGTCGGTGCTGACCCTCCTCGACTCGCTCACTCGCTCCGCGTAAGTCCAGGGGCATGGGGAGGTACTGTACACTGGGGTGACTGTGAAAAGGTGGGGAGGGAGAGGGGGGGGGGGGGGGGGGCTGAGGGCTGGGGGCTATCCCCAATGAGAATGTTAGGAAAATGGCACGTATTCATCTAAAATGGCGGACGCCCACGCTGCATACATGGTATGGGCGCACGTGAGCCACGCTGGGGGGACACTTGTTCGATTCCGCATACAAATGCATACAAATGCGTGGAAAAGAAGTTTCTCTAATCGCTGGAACTTGTGAGTTTCTTTCGATATAGACTACTGGTCTTCAAGGTATACAATAGTAGTGACCCAACGAAGTGGAATTTGCGGAATACAACGTTCGAGACGGCTCAACAAGTCAAGAGTAAATTGCGAATTTACTATGTACGCAAATGAGAAAACCTACTTGTTTCCCCGCAGCGCTAGTCACGTGCGCCTTCAGTGAATACGTGCCATTGGGCCTACATAGCCCATATTTCATTTCTTCAAAAATCACAGTATAAAATTATTGGTCGGGAAGTATTCACGGCCGTTTTGCGTGGCCACCAGGCAAAATGACGTCGTATCTCGTCCATGTACCATTAGAGTGTATTGAAAAGCTGGACAAGTCGACATTCGCCCGGCACTTAATTTAGTCCAAAAGCTCCTTGGACGAAAAAGACGAACTAAATTCCAGACGAATATTTCTGCTTAGACAGTATTCTATATTCTACCTATCCTAACTGAGCGCTTCAGAAATATTAGAAAGACAGAGATGCTTGAGAAGAAGAAAATGACTGAACGTGTTGTGCAGTGGAATCTAAGAAGGACGCTTGATGTCACGATGGACCTGAAGCCTGCGTGCGGATGAAGTGTAGCAGAGCAGTTGCTCGTGAAGCTGGTTTAATCTCCTTCCTAGCTCCTGGAGCAAGAATGCGGCGGTTGTAATCAGGTAAAGGCGCACATGAGTAACGATGAATCCGAGGCGTTTGGTCGGAGGAGTTACTTTTGCCCCGCCCCCACTTCCATCCAATATGCCACCGCCCCCGCTGTGCAGCATCTGATGGTTCGGTGGTATTCAGTGAAAAAAAGAGAAAAAAAGTTGATAACAAGTACCGAGTCACCAGGACTCGCAGCCGGTCTACGTCCCTGGGCAGGTTGTTCAGTGACCGTTGGAGTTTGTTGAAATGGGCGTGAATACCCTTATGGTGTTTTACGTCAACCATGACGGCTACAATGGCCAACCAGACCACAACGAAGTTGGAGCCAAAGAGAAAGTTTATTTCTTTCCATGCGAAAATATATATACCGCGGCCATTTTTACGAAAAATGAGTTATATACAAAACGCATGTACGAAGTCACTACGCCCTCACCCCCTTGCTCTCCGAGTACGCCAAGGCCCACGCCAAACCTCTGCATGCATGGGACCGTGTGATACTCAAGTATGTGGAGTTTTGGCGTGACTCTTCTATTGTGTCAACGTACCACTTCTGTTCTGGCAGAAGAAAGGAAATCGTCGATCTCTTGCTTCGGAACTGTAAGGTCTTGTGCTGTCACTTTTTTTAGTGCCTGCAAACAATGCTCTGCATCTTGCATAGTTGTTGAACAGACTTCTGTACCTGGTCTGTATGTCTTCTGCTTGTGTGTGGAGCTTGTCCTGTGCTTGTGTGTTAGCTGTTGCTCTGCCCTCGGGCTTGGTTAGACTTCGCACAGTATTTAAAGATGCAGAGACTATTGCTTCTGTGACTTTGATTTGTAATGCCTTATGCACATGATTTCCCACGAATGCACCCGAGTGGTATGCTTGCCTTTCAATACGGTTTGCTTTGAGAACAACCTCAAACGAGCGGCTGCATGGGCCCATACTGACTTTGGCTTGTTTGAGGACATTTTGGAGCCTTTCAACTTGGACACCGAGCTCTGCAGCTCTTTTGTCTTGAACGGCCCACATCGGATGCATAGCACCCGCACATGCAATGAAGTGGGAATATTCGGCTGTGTCAACTTTGGCGTTATGCTCTGGCCTGACTCGGCGATACTGAGGTCTAACGAGTCTGTGTCCCGGATCATAGCTTCGTATAACCACGGGAAATCCCGAGGTCCAGGTGCAGGACTGGCATACGGATATTATCAAGCTCAGCTGGAATGATAGTTGGGCGTATCACATTGCTGTAGTGTTTAGCCGTAGAAAGTGCACCGCCACTACCTGAACACCTGCCAAAGTCCCCTTTCAGTTGATCAAGGCTTCTGGGTTGAACCTCTGGACTGAGCGGAGTTTGAAATTCGTCCTTAGTAGACAGACAGGTACTGGCATTGTCACAACTGATATGTACTTGTGACAGAATACGCCGAAGCCCAGAATGAGGTTGCGAATGGGAGGACAGCAGCGTGGGGTTTGAGCACCCATTGCAAAGCTGGGAGCACTCGTGCCATGCATATACACATGCTGCGCAAAACAGCGTTGAGGAGCACTTAGACTTAACAGCTAAGGAGCAGATGGGGCAAATTAAGGTTTCCAACTTTGAAGAGAAACGACTGGGCAATAGCTCCAGATTTGAAACGTATGACGAAGTTGCTCTGCACAGTAGCTCGGAAAGAGACATGTCTAGTGCACTGCTTACAGTACTGCATTGGTATTCACGTGGCTGATCTTCTGGCTTCGGAGCAGAAGTTGCTTTCTTGTACATATGAGGCTTAGGGGGACGACCACCTCTAGCAACTTTGTGCAGGGCGATGCAAACACTACAGTCTGCTCTCTTGTGGGTCTCCCATACAACTGATTTTCCCTGCCCACAACTACCACTTCATCACTGTCTGCACTAGATTTGTAGTCTTGCATTGCTGTTTTGCATGCAGCACAGAAGTACTTTGGATGCACATTCTCTTCATCTTCTGAAACGTCTATCATAAAAAAATTCTTTCCCTCTGGTGCATAATCCTGGGCAAAGTATGTAGTAGACTGACGGCCACTCCGGACCGAGGGCAGCTTGCATCCTCCAACTCGGCACAACGAATTCGAATTTTCGACATGAAAATCCATACCCATGCAGGCAATGTAAGTTTGGGCAGCTCCTGCCAGAGATCGGCTTATCCTGCCGCAGCAAGCTTTGGCACACTTCTGGAAGAAGCCTAGATCTGTCAAGAAAAACTGTCAGCGTAGATCTGGAAACCTCCGCACACGTTAGGCACACCGGCTAACTTGCCCTGTACTGGTTTTGGAGGGCTACGAGGGGAAAGGCGAAGAAGGAAGGTAGAATTGATGAGCGAAACATTTTCGAAGCTCCACCAACTTCGGAGTCTAGAAAGAAGACAGCCTCGTGCACGCGGAAGCATCATAGAATACGTAGATTTCCTTTATTATGAGCAGCACATACCCCTCCAAGTATCAGTGGAAACCCAGCCCAGGACAATAGGAGATGACGACGTCGTTTGATCATGACTTTTTGAACACCATTTTGAACATCCGACTTTTACCGTAAAATACAGCCGTGGGGGGGGGGGGGGGGGGGCAGTCTTATCCCTGTCAAAATCTTTTTTTAACATGGAAGATGTGGGCACAAGTTATGCGATCGATTTTTTCCTTGGCTCACCATCTGAGTTCTTTAAAGAATCTTTTTCTGTTCTCATTGTTTCACTCTCCTGTCTTGTGTATGTTGCGTGCGTGTGTTGCGTGCGTGTATGTGTGCGTATGTGCACGTCTGTGTTCTGCTGCACGTGTTTGTGTGTCTTGCGATGATGCCTGTCTGTGCACGTGCACACACACATACACTACAGGAACTGTATGGGTCCGGTAATCCTCAGCCGTCCATCCTGCATCACCAAGCTACTGTCACTACTCTGTGATCACAGGTACCTGATTGCATAGCTAGGGAGATGAGTCACGTACACGCATGGCAGTCATGAATGTACCACCTTTAGCTGCACTTTTCTGCCTTATTTGGGCGATCTCGTCACCTCCTTTAGCTCGATGCCACCTGTCGTTCTTAGTACACTCATAGCTCTCCTATCCGGAGAGCCAAGTTACGGGCACCTTGGTTTACCGGGCACGTCCCATGTAGGCGAGCTCTAGTGGAAATATTACTACTCCTTTGCAAATGTGTGTGAAAATAGTGACGTCTTATGCCGGATCTCTGGCACTTCCCAACGTCAAAATGTACGTGATTTAGAGTTTGGGACGTTTCCATGTTGTGGCCAGTGCCCGGTCCCGGACCACCCTGATAACAGAGACGTGAGTGTGTGGGCTATGGTTTGTCAAGACTAGATATGTGAATATGGATATCGAAGAAACTAACTCTCCTCCTCCATGCGCTCCAAAGCCGAAAGGTACCGTTCAACAGTTTATTAATATGGATATCTGCATGGAGAATCCGTTCATTAGTGATGTGATAACGCGGTCGCACAGAGGCGAGGACTCCAAACAGTGCTAGTTGAAGTTAACGATCTCCGGATTTTTGTGGGTTAGCGAGGTGAAATTCTAACAAATTCTGTCTAAAAGCCGGCAAATTTGGACATAACCACTTCTAATGTTAATGATTTTTTTACTTCATTAAATCGTTTAGAACTAAATGTTCGTAAATTAAATGTTTGTGAACATTACTGGTCTTACAATAGAGCTTGAAAGTGCTTTCAGTATGTCACAGCATAGCAACAATTTCAAAAATTCAGTTTTTGTATGGATCCAAGGACATATCAAGCGGTCTTACAGCAAGGTGATATAGCGAGTGAAATTGACTGGGTTGGCTAATGGGGGTGGGGTGACAACTGGTGGCGAAGAAAAAGTCACACCTGCATACAACATGCGTGGGTTGCTATTCACCCACACACTGAGGCAATTGCAAAGTCACACCTTAGTGGATCCAAAATAGAAATCTGATGTGAACTTACTACTCCCTGGCCGTTTTTGACGTCATCACTTTCAAGCCCTATAGTTCACCATGTTGTCCTGTCCCCCCCCCCCCCCCCCATGTGTCCTTGCAGGCCATCACCAAACTTGGTACTGAAGGTGCTGCGGCTATGTCGCGCCGCCCTACCGCTCATGTCCATGGCTGACTGCCAGGAGATCAGTCTGCCGCGCTCGAGAAACGTTCCTGGCGCTGCAGAGACCACCGGCGGTCGTGTGTCTCCGTCGACGGCTATTGTGACGCTGTTGCTATCCAAGCTGGGCGATTACATTGTGCCAGGTGAGTGGGTGGATGTGGGTGGGTGGGTGCGTGCGTGCGTGCGCACGCGTGCGTGTGTACATATATGAGTGCCTTTCAGCAGGGGTGTCGGAAGCAGTGCGGCAGACGCGGCCAAAACTGCACCAATTTTCATCGTATACATAATCTCAATGTGGTGTATTAGATGCATGCTCTACGTACACCCTGGAGTCCTATGCATTAAAATACATGACTATGTATGACTACCCAATGCTGTACAGTCCATTTCAAAACTAGACGCGTAGGGTTTTTGAAATATTTCAAATTTGGCTGGAACTTTTTTAGAATAGTTTTCGGAATATTGCTCAGGTCCGCTCCACAATTACTCTCATATAGTTTCTAAACGATTGGATAACAGACGCACAATTTGGAAAATTTTATGCACAAAGTGATCACAGATTTTATGTGGTATACATGTAGATGCTGGCATAACGGTTTTTGCCTAGGTACGCGTCTATAGTTTTGAAATGGACTGTAGTCAGCAAGCTATAATGTGTGTGTGCGTGTTTAATGTGTGCTGTTATCATAACTTATGTGTGTACAGGCTCTCCGTACACCCTGGAGTCCTATGCATTAAAATACATGGCTATATATATATATGACTATACCGAATGCTGTAGACAGCAAGCTATATGTATATGTGTGTGCTGTTGTGCTCTTATGTGTGCAGGCTCTCCGTACACGCTGGAGTCCTATGGCCAGCAGCAGTCCGTGCAGCGTCAGGCGTCCGTCGACCTCGAAGAGGCGGCAGCAGCCCTCTCCCAGCAGCAGCACACTGCTCAGGACGGCGCTGGCAGCAGCGCTGCTGGCGGTGCTAGGCGTTGTCGCGGGGACCAGCACCACGACGACAAGATGGTCGGACTCTATCTGGTGTTCGACCCGGGGCTGTTCAAGACCCAGGAGGAGAACTGTGCCTGCTACTGGCAGTAAGAGCCAGTGGTGTGTGTTTTCATTGAGCTGGAGATGCAACCGACTCAATGCATGTCTTTTTCTTTTTCTTTTTTTTACTGAATACCACAGAACCATCAGATGCTGCACAGCGGGGGCGGTGGCATATTGGATGGAAGTGGGGGCGGGGCAAAAGTAACTCCTCCGACCAAAGGTCTCTCTCTCATCTGCCCTCATTAGTAGACAAGCCCCGGGGGTTTCGAAATCGCTGTACTGTACAAGCAGAAATATTCGTCTGGAAGTTAATTTCGTCTTTTTTTCGTCCAACTGATGTCGATTTGTCCAGCTTTTCAATACACGCTTATGATCCATGGACGAAATTTACAACCGGACGAACTCCCTTTCTTTGGAGTTGGACGAAATTATTCACCAATGAAAATGTCTGCCTGTACTCCGTAATTATAACGAGTATTGTCTACTATCCGGACTTGAAGGTACGCGCATTTCAGGCGTCGGGGGATTTTGGATGCGTAGTTGTCCACTAATGAGGTTTGTCTTGTAACCGTGGTAACCGATGTCGTACTAACGCGTGTAGACCTGTATCCGCCAAATTGGAGAAAATCAGATTTTCAGCTCCGTGTATTCCGAATGTCCAGGGGCACTAGCAAGTAGCAGGCACAATTTCACATTCAAAATCTGACCAGAGCCATAACTGGAACCCAAAAGTGGATCTGGATACTGACCGCACATTTAATAATAGGTGAATACTTTTTTTTGTTGATCCGACGAGTGATGAAAATTGGTTCTATCTGGTTTAGCAATCCAGCTCTTTGTTGTAGCATTGCTTTTAGCCTTCCTGGTCCTTCACTATGCACACAGCAAGTGAGTCCCTGTTCTTATTACATGGAATTTACACACAAATTTCCGGCGTACTTTTATTTTCGGTACTTTCGGTGCATCTGTTTCATACCTAAAATTTCAATACACCGAACAAACACTAACACACATAATCCAATAGGGAACTGCTTCTCTGTGCCTAAACTTTCTGTTCGCCTAACCTGGCCTGTTGCCCTCATACCGAGAATATTGATCACCGAAAATTTCTGAAATTGGAGTATCCCTTTCACTGTCACTGTCGACTTTAGTCGACAGCCCATTCATGCGCTCTGAGCGCCGCTGTCGACGACAGTCGACAAGCAAACATGCAGTCCTGAGTGCCACTGTCGACTTTCGTCCACAGGCAAACTTCACCCAGTTTGGGCCACTATTTGTTGCTGCTGCTGCTGCTGCTGTTGTTGTTGTTATTGTCATGGGTTAGGTGGGGAATCACAGACCTGTGTTGACTTTGTGTGCTGTCCAGTTACTACAACTCGTCTCCCGATGCTAACTTTGGACCGCCGCCGTCCAAGAAGGCCGGGATTGCGGCCAATGCACGCGAGATGACCAAGACTGGCCGTGTGCTGATAGATAAGAAGAACAGGGCACAGTGTTTGGCCTCGGCGCGCGAAATGGCGGCAGTGGGGCTGCTTACTTGTGTTGACCCCGTCGTAAGTCACACGGTCACACCGCCACCGTCCGCTCATGATACTACTGCTGTTGCTGCTGCTGTTGCTGCTGCTGCTGTCTGGTGTTGTAGCTGCTGCTGCTGCGAGTGCTGCTGCTCTCTGGTGTTTTAGCTAGGGATGAAACGGTTACCCTTTAAGGTTCCAAACGGGTACATGGCTTTACGGGCGGGTTATTGGGTACCCGTTTGCAGCCAATAGTAACATTTACTATACAATAGCCTTCCACATTGTGCCCGGAGGACATACAAAGTCATGCAATTCACAGCAAAACACTGCATTATGACAAGCGCTGCATGCAGAACAGTCAAAATTGTCCTATGAACCAACATCAAACAACCAACAACACCTTCAAACTGTACATCGAACTGTACGACTGTCACAGCCAGCTAATAAACCCGTACGGTACCGTCGTTCACGACTAACGGGTACTCGTTTGCTAACGGATCAGCAGCTAAACAGACGGGTACCCGGATCTCCCCTTTCACCCCTAGTTTTAGCTGCTGCTGCTGTTTGGTGTTTTAGCTGCTGCTGCTGCTGCTGTGTTTGGTGTTTTAGCTGCTGCTGGGTGTTTAGCTGCTGATGCTTTAGCTGCTGATGGTTGAGAGTGTGTGTATGTTTGTACACGATGGGTGTTTCAGGCATTGGCCGTCTGTTCTGTTCCACATTGGTATTCCTCCCCCCCCCCTCTCTCTCTCTCATTCTCTCTCTCTCTCTCTCTCTCTCCCTCCCTCCCTCCCTCCCTCCCTCCCTCCCTCCCTCCCTCCCTCCCTCCCTCCCTCCCTCCCTCCCTCCCTCCCTCCCTCCCTCCCTCCCTCCCTCCCTCCCTCCCTCCCTCCCTCCCTCCCTCCCTCCCTCCCTCCCTCCCTCCCTCCCTCCCTCCCTCCCTCCCTCCCTCCCTCTCTCTCTCTCTCTCTCTCTCTCTCTCTCTCTCTCTCTCTCTCTCTCTCTCTCTCTCTCTCTCTCTCTCTCTCTCTCTCTTCTCTCTCTCTCTCTCTCTCTTTCTCTCTCTTATGCACACACCCACGCCACGGCTGTTTTTTGTTGTGCTATTTCACGCCACTTAACAATATGGCCGCCGAAAGTCTCGATTGGGCTTCAATGGCAAGAAAATTTGAATTTTCAAACCGTCAGAACAGGAGGAGGCCATGGTTTCCCCTGGATTTTGGAGACTAGTCAGTCCGGACAGCCCGGGGAACACGCTGATCATCTGCGTCTTGTTTAAAGCTTTCCGCTCGTACCTCACATGACTGCCTTTCCTTCAAGAAACATAATGTTACGTTTGTTCTGTGTCGTGCGACTTTGGCTTCGTTCTGGAATACTCCTTGTGCCGTCGCTGACAAACTCGGCTCTGAGAAGCCCTTCCCGATTTTTTCCCAGCTTAGATCGATATTTTCCAGGTAGAGGACTATCCTCTGTTGTCTTCCCCAAGTGTCATTAGGATACGCGCGTAAACTTCTAAATACGCGCGACGAGTCAGGAGCATGTTTTCTCTTGATTTGGAAGACAAATGGTGTGGCCCTTTAGTTGCTGTTGAGTGTAGAAGGCTGCTTCCTGCTGTAAATTGCGTAGTCGGCATGTGGGATATTGTAGAAGAAGACAGCAGCCGGCCAAGTGAGCTTGAAATTGTGATATCTACCCTATTGTGCGTTGAACGATTACGAAATGTCTAACTTGAATGTTGTACACGCGAGCACGCAAGCAGAGGCTGACAATCACTGGCGAGATCAATCTCCAGACTGCCAGGAGTAGTTCGAGCAAACTTGAAGCGGAAAGACAGCTAACTGGGCAGGCCAGGACACCTTTCCACCCTCTTTCTCTCTCAAATTGCCGAAAAGTCGAGTATCTCGCTCGAGCGCTTTCAAAGCTTTTCTCTTGGTTTCGCATCCCAAATCGTGGAACCACGCGAGGATCGACATGAGTTTCTTCCAAAAACGCAAACTCATCGCGTATTTGTACTATTCGCACAATGTTACATAAATCGCACCGAACGACGCCATCTTTATAAGTGCCTGCGCGTGAACAGCCGTGACGCGCGCACACGTGCGTGTATCGCTTGCACACATACACACACACACACATGCGCGCGCACACACACACACACACACTCGTTTCGTTCGTCTCTCTTCCGTCTTCAGCCCGTTGGACATCGATTTTCCGATACGCCAGAAAAAACTCACATGGAGGCAACATGTCTGCAAAAGAACCGAGAAAACGCTAGGTGAGTGGAGATCTCAGTATATATATATTTTTTGTTTTGTTTTTTAATTAAGAGGAAGGACCAATAAGTAACACTAGTTATGACCAATTGTTTGTTTGTTTTTATTTTACTTCACCAGATACACCTGCATTTCTACATTCTCTTCTAAGCATACGGCTAGACTCTCAATACGATATGAAGAATTCAAGTAAATAGGACAAAGTGCTAATACACACAGCAAAACATTTCACCTAGAACAAATAACTGCCACGCATGGCCACACTAAACACAAGACGTCATTTGAACATTTTCAATGTAATAATGCTATACTTCTGTACACACAAATTGGGTTTATAGTAGTATACAGACGCTGATAAATGTCTTCCGACACTTTTAACTGTTAACCATATCCATGACGAGGGAGGGAGGGACGGAGGGAGGGAGGGACAGAGAGAGCCGCCTCGCTGTCTTCTCATGGCTGAGATCTGAGGAGGCCTGATCTGCGGGTGAGGCGCTTGTGGCGCTTGTCTTCTTCAAATCACTTTACGCTTGTCCTATTGCAACTTCCACCTGACACGCTCGAAATTCCTCTGGCAATGGTGACGATTGATCGTGAGATCCACTCGTGAAGGATTCGAATCTATAGCATTTTACTCTCATTGCTTCATACTCGTGATCACAAGCATGCGGTGTGGGATGCAAGACGTTAAAGCATTGTGAATTGGTGGCAAACAGGGCACGTATCTTCAGTCCATGCTTCGTGATCTTTCAGTACTGCTGTGTCTCTTTCTTTCCATGTTTCCCCGTTTCCCTTTGTTTCCTGGCGGCAGTGTGAACTCCCAGCGTCCGTTCATCAGTGGTAACGCTGCCACCATCATGGCCTCGGAGGTTATTGGCCTGCTGAGAGGCTTGATGCTCAACCAGGATTCGGAGGCAGCTGGATTCTGGCTGAGAGCTATCAACGAGGTGGGCACAAGTTATGCGATCAAGTCCACCAACTAAACCAGATTTTGAACAGTCAGACGTGCACAATCTAGCACAAAAATATATTGAGCCTCCCAAGTTGGGTGGTTGTTGCTTTGCGTTGTCGAATTGTGGTTTGACCGTTCTGTCTGGTCTTGCCGTCCCGTCATCATACCAGGCCAGCATTCCATGCAGCCTTGGAATGTAGCTTGTGCTCGGCTCGATGGCGCACTAATATCCATGAACCTTCCAAGTTGGAAGGCCGTTGGTTAGCGCCATCGAGCAGTGCTCAAGCTGACTTTTTCATGCCGTGGAGTGTCTCAGTACTCCTTGTCAGTTTTGTGCTAGATTGTGCACGTCTGACTGTTCAAAATCTGGTTTACTTGGTGGACTCGATTGCATAACTTGTGCCCACAATTTCCATGTTACAAAATTGTTTTCTTAGCTCACCATCTGAGTTCTTTAAAAAAAATTAAATTAAAAAAAAATGCTGGTAGGGTCCCTATCACTGTCTGCTGCTCTAGTCTGCCTGTCGACAGTACGGCTAAGGCACCTGTGTTCTGTGGCCAGCCATGGTGTGTTGGATGCGATCGTTGAAAAGCTGACGATGAAATCTGCGTATCTGTAGCACAATGCCATAATGTAAGTCCCATTTCAAACAAGAAATCTACTCACTGCTGATGAACTCAATCTGCTCCTGCAGCGCTCACCCTCTCCCAAACTTGTAAAATTCAAAGTGATGTAAATTACTTTCCAACTGCATGACCCACAGCCCCACCTACAGCATCCGACCTTCTCATAAACTTATCTCTTATTGGCGATGATGCCATCGCGAGGATAAAGAATTCAAAAGTCCTTGGCTTGTTCCCGTACAAGCAGTCCATGCCAGTGCTAGGCGGTCATCTAAACATTATGTGCCCGGTTTCTCTGCCGAAATGACCGCAATCAAAGTTACACCGCCTTGTAAAAAAGAGAAGAAACACATGAGAACGAGTTACGCAGCAACTATCCACGACTGCAACGAGGGTCAGTTTTGTGCCCTATCATCGCACTTACCGACTGCTTATCATCTTGTTACAGTCGTGGATAGTTGCTGCATAACTTGTTCTCATGCATATATCTCGCGTGTTTCTTCTCTTCTTTCACATGTATTACTGGCTCAGTACCCGAGTTTAACCCTTTCACTACCCATTATTTTCGAAATTGAGTCAATTCACAGTCTACAAAAATTCTTCGTCGTGCGCCAATTATGCACCAAGGAGTGAAAGCGATAGTTGCAGTCGATAGTCCAGGTTTTTCTGAAGACGTAGAGCCCTCATTTGTAATAATCCGATAATATTTGAGCGTGTGACGAAATATTTAGTGATCGCCTATTGCATTGATCCACATGGATTGATATTTGAATGGCTGGTAGTGAGAGGGTTAAATTTTACACCACTTTATACTTACCTGTCTGTTGTGCGTGTGCTCAGGCATTCAACAAGGGACTCGTGGCGGTGCGTGCGTTCGTGCCGCGCCTGGTTGCCGTTGCCAACACGTGCTCGAGCGGCGGCGGTGGTGGCAGGCTCGCCGAAGCCACGGCGGCTCTGCGTCACGACATCCGCCCGGTGCGCCAGGCAATAGCGGTGCTGAGCGCCATGTGCGGGCTCACGGAGCGCCTGGTGCCCGGCACTCGCGTCCAGGTCACCGACGAGTGGCTGCGGGACGCGGGCGTTGTTTTCGGCGTTGTCAAGAACGTGTCCGAGCGACACTGCATGGCAACAGTCGAGATGGACGACGTCGTCACAGAGACGGCAAAGTCGGCAACGGGCGGCGGCTTGGGAAGTGCTGCGTGTCGACGCTGTGTTGAGGTGCCGCTCGATCGGCTTCTTCCACCCGAAAGCGAGGTGAGACGTTCTGAGCACACGGACACTTTTATCTTCATCATTTAATGATTTTGCGAGAACTGTGGCAATACGCCCAGTGAGATGGCAGATTTTGCCTGTACCTACAGTGAAGTAAAATCATGCTTAATGGTGGTGATCACTTGGGTTGGAACGTCTGATTCCGGAGCGGATGTTCTAATTCTCCTGTGTATGTGGCCAAGTATCACACGGGGCGTCTTTCAACCACAGGCTCTCCTTTGACAAAGGCCGTGTTGTTGTGCTTAGGGTCGTCTAGATCTCTGTTCGACATCCAGAGCTGCACGCAAGCGGCGTCGTGAATTTCGTCGCGAATTCAACTTATCGGTCGTGACATCGTTATCGTTACTGGCATCCCCTTCCGCGAGGCTCAGAATTTGCTCCTCCAGAGACTTGAGCAGTTCAGTTTTAGTGGGTTGTGCGAGAGAGCTCGGAAGCTCAGGGCCCTACGCTATGCTTTTTTGCCTAGCTCATCATGCATGTTATTAGACCTGCCCCTCATAGTCGGATTTTCTGGCCTTTTTGTAGTAATACATTGACCTGCTGAGCCAATGAGGTAAAGTAATATTCCACACAATACGATACAATACAATAATACGATAATGTCCTTGCCTTGATAGTGTGCTTGTGCTTAACTGTTGCTGACGGCCGAATGCATGGTTGCCTGTGGAGCACATTACATACCTTTACAGTCTCCTATAATACGCATCCTGTCCGACGGCTAAAGAGGCTGCGGATTTAGTTTTCTGCACGTTATCAGCAATGACTACTGATCTTCAGCAACTTGGGTCTCCTATAATATGCATCCTGTCTATGCTCTTGTAATGATAAGATAATGCCCGGGATAACACTCGCTACTGATCTTCAGAAACTTGGCCTGACTCTCACTCACAAGAAGACTGTTGTAATGTTCATCGTTCCCAAGCGGGCGCTGGTTTCTCCCACAATTTCATCGTACTGTTGTACGACATGCTATACGACATCCTTATACCGTACAACACCGTATTGATGTCTTTGATGGTACGGTACGGGACAGGTACGGGATAGCGCCAGGCATGCCGACAGGCATGCCGACGGCACAAACAAACAAACACGGAATTAAAGCTGTGTGGACCCTGGCTAGCGCCAGGCGTTGCTGAAGTAACGTCTTTTGCATAGCTACGTGAATTAACAAAATATTTCAATAGGGAAATCCCCACAGACTTTGAGTTTTGTCGTGTGTATATGTGTTTGTTTGTTGGTGCACGTGTGTATGTTTGTGTGTGTGTGTGTGTTTGTTGGTGCACGTGTGTATGTTTGTGTGTGTTGTACGTGTGTACCGGTGTACATGCCTGGGTGCACGCATTTTTGTTGTTGTTTTTTGTATGCATGTGCGTGCGTGTGTGCGTGCGTGTGTGTGCATGTGTGTGTGTGTATGTGTGTGTGTGTGTGTGTGTGTGCATGCACGTGCGTGTGCGTGTTTTCACTTGCCTCGTGTGCGTGTGTCGGTGTGTGGGTGTGCATCTAGCCCCTGCCACTGCAACCACTGGACATCACAGACAATCTCCTCCACGCCGTGTTCACGCTGCTCAGCGTGCGACTGGACGCGAACGGAAGGTTTCCGAGCGTCAACAACGAAACCTCCAGCCAACGAACCGAGGAGCCGAAGTTAGGTGCTGATAGTGCTCCGAATGCTGCCTGTCGCCTACTGGCACAGTTGAAGACGCGGGCTGCTGAGACACTGGATAGCCACGCGATCTTGCCCGTAGTTTATGAGCGTATACTGCAGGATAGTCGATTCTTCGCTCTCGTCGAGCGATGCGCTCAAAGCCAGGGGCCAGGTTAGTATGTGTGTGTGTGCGTGCGTGTGTGTGTGTGTGCGCGCGTGTGTGTGTGTGCCTGTGTGTGCTGCGTGTGTGTGTTGCGTGTGTGTGTTGTGTGTGTATGCGTGCGTGCGTGTGTGCGTACATGCGCAATATGCTAACCAACACCCATGGGGTATGCAAACTCTGTACAAAGTACACGTCGAGTATACTCGTCGTTACCGAGAGCCACGGACGCGATGGGATCCGCATGACGAATCTACTCACCGTCCACCACTACCCCGGGGAAGGGTTTGAAAACATTGCAAAATCCTCTTACAGTACTGTCGGGCGCCGAAGAACGGAGCGCCGAAGAATGTCCTGGCTGGAGTTTCACTAAGCACAGCATACCATTGTACACATGTACAGGGTCACTCAACTGTGCATAGCCTGTAATACAGGAAGATATGAACGGTTCTAGGCTTGGCGGCTGACCCCCAGTTCTTCGGCGCCCGACAATACTCTAGTCCTCCGTACGTGCATGTCAATTTAGTTTGTCGTTACTCCGTCTGACACTACTGCTCAATTTGGCTGGGGCTCATGCTCAGTGCTCAGTTCGACCGATTATTCACTCGTCTTCCCCGCTAACTTCTTGCACAGGGCACCGCCTGGCCGTTCAGAAGGAGCACTGTGCGAGACTGCGTATGGTGTACCGCGACTGCTCGCGACCACCGGCTCCGAGACCGCGACGTGCGGAGAAGGTCAAGAGCAAGCCTCGCAACCGTCTCGAGCCGAGCGTTTGTTTTGATGTTTGGCGTCCGCAAGAGCCCGTGCAGTCTCAAGTCGATAGTTGTTATTTCGAGGATGATTTCACCACCGCGCGACAGTTTAATCACGATTCGAAAGGGCATGGCTCCCGTCTCTTCGCCAATACGCCTGTGCCAGCGTTTGTAAGTACCTGTGTAGTGTGTGTGCGTGTGTATGGGTGTGCGTGCGTGCATGCGCGTGTGTGTGTGCGTGTGTGTGGGTGTGTGTGTGCACATACGTGCACATGTATGCACGCGTGTGTATATGTGTGTGTATGTGTATATCTGTCTGTGCGTTTGTTTTGTTCCCTTTCTGCATTGATTGTTTGTTGTCATTGGAGCATGTGTGTGTATGTCCGTCCGTCCGTCTGTCTTTCTGTCTTTCTGTCTGTCTGTCTGTCTGTCTGTCTGTCTGTCTGTCTGTCCGTCTGTCCGTCTGATTGGCTCACAATACAATGGTGGAATGCCGGACCACACGATAGGGAGCAAGACAATATACTGATTGGCACCGATATAATTCTAATGTTTCGACAATTGTCTTCTTGAGAATGATAATGAAGAAGACAATTGTTGATATCGATATCAATCAGTCTGCTCTTGCTCCTGTTGGGTGGTCTGCCTATCTTCCGCTGCATCAGCGTATTTTCCGGAGTACACTAGTAGGCCACACTGGAGTATAGGCCATACGTCATCATGATGTCACCTAATTTAGTGCAAACGTCAAGCTGGTATAACTCGGGAACGGCTGCTCCGATCAACCTGGGACCTTCACCATTGGAATCAGTGCATGTTTTCCCTACAAGTTGTGATGGTTTCATTTTAGGAGTGAACTTCCCCTTTAGTAATTTGACCATCGTAGCATAGGACTTGCTTTGGGTTAAAGCGCGGCTTACACTCGTGTCTTGTCGTCTTTGTCTTTGGCCTATGGTTGGTGGATCTGATCTATCCTCCCCCACCGTTTAGGAGCCGCATCTGACGCCTGATCATGGGGTGGTGGCGTCCCACGGAAGCGGAAAGGTGGTTCTTGACCAGGGAGTTGTACGACTCCTTGTTCTTGA
>NC_088649.1:14684850-14687350 GCF_964019385.1 Sycon ciliatum | reverse complement strand
CTCTCTCTCTCTCTCTCTCTCTCTCTCTCTCTCTCTCTCTCTCTCTCTCTCTCTCTCTCTCTCTCTCTCTCTCTCTCTCTCTCTCTCTCTCTCTCTCTTCTCTCTCTCTCTCTCTCTCTCTCTCTCTCGGACTTTGAATACTAGTAGCTGCCACACCTGTATTTCCCCCGCCCCTCCCAACCTTCCAACCCTAGACACGAACCATTAACATCTGTGTAGTCTGATGATTCACCTAACAGCCTTCAAACTGCACAGTAACACAAGCACACTGTTTTAGCCGCTTGTTCCCTTGCAAACTTGCCAACTAGACTCCTGCTTCGCAGCAAACTGCGTCAACGCACTGGCTCACTTCCCATAACTTGCACTGGTTAGCTTTTGCGTCTACACAGAGGTCAATTGGACGCATTTGGGGCATTTTCGTACTGTCGCTGCGATCTAGCGCTGGATAGACGGTGTGCTGGCTATCATGTTCGACCTCATTCTCTTCCTCTCGTGGAGACCGTTCCAGGAAGCCCTAGATTGTGAGGATTGAGTGAGTAGAACTGAAGCTATGATCCAAGGAACACGAAAAAATGCAGAATTTTGAAATTTTCCTGTGGCTCTTAAAGGGTTAACTTGCTAGTCTTAACCCTTTAAGAGCCGCCCCATACTTGAATGCGTCGTAAACGACGCATTCAAATGCAAACTTCAAAAGATCGTAACTCAGTCCAATCTCGCTCAAATCCATCGATCGAAATATCCAGGGCGAAGAGAAAACTCTCACCTGTCGGGAGAAACAATCCGCGAAGCGCTGCGAGCAACGGTTCCCGCTGGACCGTGAATTTTTCTGCTTTTAAGTGCCCTCGTACTTCTTGGCACCTTCATTCGCCCTCGGGTTGTGGAGTAGCTCTGCTCGTTTTGTCACTGCGAATTGAAATAAAGCCAAACAACAGCAATTCAAAGGAACAGTCGGGAAAACCTGTCAGCGCCTTCTAGGAGCAGCCTGGTCCCGTAGCTCAGATGGTTAGAGCATTGCTCATGACAAGCAAGGTCCCGGGTTCGAGTCCTGGTGGGTCTGGCATTCTTCTTCTCTTTCTTCTCTTTCAAGCAGTTCACTTCCCCGCGGGAGTATTCGAATTTGAAGCTCTCCCGATCCTTTCAAAACAACGATTCGCTCTCCTCATGATTGTTTTGTTTCTTGATGTTTGTAATGTAACACCAACAGCAGCAGCAGCAGCTGAAGCTGCAGACAATGGTGGTGTAGATGAAGCGGCTGGAAAAGCTGCCCGGCCAGTCACCGGCACAGCCTACTTCACTCGCAATGGAGAGAGGTTCGGGAAGGAAGTTCCCGGCGTGCTCGGTGGTGGACAATACCCGTTCCTTAGCTTGCACGGAGACGTGAGTAGTTTCATGCTGCTGCTGCCGCCGTCGCCGTCTTTTTGTGGCGAGCTTCTCTGTAGGCACTGCATGTTGGTGTTGGTGGTGTTGGAGTGGTGTTGAAGTGGAGTGTGTGTTGGTGGTGGTGTAGACCAAAAAGTAGGGATTCACTGGCCAGAAAAAGCCACTTCATAGCTGTGTGGTGTAGACCAGGCTGAATAGTGGCGGTCAATTCTTCAGCCTTGCAACCTGTTGAATGGTGCAATCCCAGCACAAGCTGCTATGACTTCTGCTGTAGCATCGCTATCATCGCCTTTGGCGATGGGCGTCCAATGGTCCAATGGTGGTGTAGGGGTCGAGTGTGTGTGTGTGTGTAACGTGCGTGGTCTAAGGCTAGGAGGCTACTACCCACAGTCAGTCAACTAACATATCAGAACTTACTCCGGCACGGCCTGGAGGTTATCTTATATCAAAGTGAAAGTGAACTTGCTCTCTCTCAACCACGACTCTCTCTCCGATCTCTGATCTCTCTCCTTCGATCTCTCTCTTGAGATACAAACTAGAGAACTACTTATACAGAATCTAACAAGGCCGTTGGCAAGGGGGCCAGCTAGGAAGCTTCAGCTGGGGTCTATTGCGGGAAACAAGCAGCAGGCAGCAAAACAGCTAAAGAATGTATGTGATAGTGTAGCAAGCAACCTGGAAATGCCATTGATTACTCGCAGCACGCTCAAGTGCTACAAAGGAAGCATTGGAGCATGAAACTGATATCGCAGTGAAGATAAGTCCATACAACTGCACAAGGACCTCTTGCAAATGAAGCATAGCGGCACAAGTATTGTATTTGGAAACAATGAAGACTACTGATAATTAGTGTTGGTCTAGCTACTCTCCAGTGTGTAGTGGCGCCATGCACGGATCATGGAAGAACAATCGTAAATGTAGGAAGTACTGTATGCAGTTCTAAACAATAAGAGTCATGCAACATGCATGTACTACTAGTCATGTGTAAACTGTAAAGCAGGGATACTACATGTGTATGGGGGGGGGGGGGGTGGAGAGGGCTGTGTGTGTGGGGGGGGGGGGGGGTGGAGAGGGCTGTGTGTGTGTGGGGGGGGGGGGGGGGTGGAGAGGGCTGTGTGTG
>NC_088649.1:14680607-14684650 GCF_964019385.1 Sycon ciliatum | reverse complement strand
TCAGCGAAGTGGACGTAGTTACTATACGCTTGTCCGCGTTGACAACGCCAAGAAAGCTTGGCTAGTCCTCCCAAAAGCCTCCAGTTGTCAAGCCCCCACCCCGGCCAAAAGTCCCGACATCCTACACCGATCCTTCCCGTTCGGCCTACTCAGTACATGGAATGCTCTACCCTCTGCCATCCTGAACGCTCCTTCAGCCAAGGCAGCACTGCAACGCTTCAAAGTAGCAGTGTACAAGTACCTCCTCGAACAAACTTGCCGTACTGCTGCCGATGTGTACACCACAAACTCGCATACTACCTGATGGCCTTACTCTTTCCTCTTTCTTTCTTTTGTACCCCCCCTTCCCTGGTGCGCATTGTGCGCAAGGATACCAAGACCTTTGGTCGGAGGAGCGCCCCACAACGCCCCACCTACACAGCTGCGTTAGTGGATAATAGTAGTCAGCGCCGATGATAGCAAAGGGTGGGGTGTCAAGAAGGAAATAAATAAGAATTGCCTTTGCCAACTGTTGATCCATACAGAACGTACGGCTTGCCAAAAGCATTTGACTGATAGAAAACGGTCACCCGATCACGGAAAAATCATGAAGCTCCTGCCGAAGCGGCCACTTCAAACACTCTCATCTGAAGTACAGCATTCAACTGGGAAACGCATGGTGCACACTTGAGTGTCATCTGCTGAGACATAACAGTTAATAACGTGACAATGTTGTCTAACTACTATTCGAAGCATGTCTCAGTAACTTGTCGGTTTTGTGCCCTGATATGGCACCTTCTGATAGCTTTTTATCTTGTTGCAGCCGTGGATAGTTGCTTCATAACTCGTGTCCATGTGATTTCTTCTATTTTAAAAATTATATGTTTTTTTAGAACACGGAGGCTCCACTGCAGCCAATTCATATCATGCGCACCCCTCTCAGGCATCTGCAGCGTCTGACTCTGACCTGGCTGTTGCGGGTGCCTATCGTGGTGGTGTGGGGTTGGATTCCAATTCATCCGCCCGCCATGTATACTTTACAGTACAGTACATTACGTACCTTGTGTGGACCAGTGGCATTGAGCTCTGGCCCGATCGCTTCTGGCTCCTCAGGCGCCTCTGTCGAACCGTTGTTGTCGTGTCCTGGTCCGACAATCTCCGGTATTCCTAACATGACTCAAACTTCGAACACGGGACATGTTCCTTTCGCCTCGGATGTGCCTCTTCCAGCAGCAGTAACAGCAGCGTCTAGTGACCAACTTCCATCACTGATAATAATAATTATTTTCCTGACCCACTCGTGCCTGACCAAAACCTGTATAATGACGTCCGCCTGAAGAAACTAGCTGCAACAGATAGACAGGCCCCATCCTCACGGAGGGAGGATGAGAAAGGCCTTCGCCGTTTGAAAGAGGACCTGTCCTCTATGTATCGACGTGAGAGCAAACGCGCCCGCGCCACAAGTGACTCTGCAACACAGAAGAAACTTTCGAAATCCAATTTGAATCTTTAAAGGCGTTGAAGAACAACCCCGAAGTAGTTGTGAAGCCTTCTGACAAAGAAAAGGGGTTTGTTGTTATGTCCGCAGAAAATCATCAGGCAAAGTTTAATAATAATATTATGCTTAATCGCCCAGCTGATTATGAACCTTCAACAGTCAAGATTAATGCGTTGGACAGTGAGTGTCGTCAGACACTAAAGGGCTGTATAAAGGACAAATTACCTGAGAAACTAGAGAAAGATATGTACCCACACTACTCGCGCATGGCTTCCTAAAGATCATAAACCAGGAATGCCACTGCGTCCAGTAGTGTCAAGATGCGACAGCCCAACGAGCAACATGTCCCTCCTGGTAGAGCGCATATTAAATCAGTTGCTGCGTTTTGTGCCTGCACATTTGAGAGATACCAAACAATGCACCGACGATCTCCGCACACATCAGAAAATACCGGAAAATTGTATTGTTGCGTCGATGGATGTGGTCGCACTACATAGCAATGATCCTATCCAAGAAAGTATCGACGTTGCGATGGAGGCTCTCAAAAGCCATAGAGATGAAATTGACGTGTTCTAGCTTCAGCAATCCGATGTCCGGAAAATGCTGGAATACGCTCTTACGTCTAATTACTTCCAGTTTGAGGATGAGCAATATCGACAAGTCAGGGGCATTGCCATGGGCAATCACCTTGCTCCGCCGTTTGCTATATCATTCAGGTCTCAATTGGAGGAGAGGGCATTAGCGGAGTACCATCCTGAACCTCTCATGTACAGGCGATACATCGACTCGAACCCGGGACCTTGCTTGTCATGAGCAATGCTCTAACCACTGAGCTATGGGACCAGGCTGACCCTAGAAGGCGCTGACGAGTTTTTCACTCGAAAGGCATCTCACAACACGTGCCACACACACAGACGGCACTTGGGTCTTTTCTCTCCCCCAGGGGACCAACCACGGTCAGCTTCTGGAACGTAACTCCAGAGGTGAAAGAAAGCGATTAATTTTGAAAGGATTGGGAGAAATTCAAATTCAAGGGATCAGTGGTTAGAGCATATTTCATGATAAGCAAGGTCCCGGGTTCGAATCCTGGTGGGTCTGGCGTTTTTTCTCTTTTCAGCTAGTTCACTTCCCCCGACTGACCCTTTGAATTTGAAGTTCTCCCAATCCTTTCAATAGTTACCTACAATCGTGTTTAATATCCATATGATGTGTGGCGCCACCTTTGGCTGCTGGATGCTAGTCCAGTGGGTGCCACTCTCCAACCTTCGGCCGAGTGCTGGTGGAAAATAAGAATAAACTCGCATAATTATAGCGAATTTGGTTATAATTATAGCGAACCCTTGTCCATGTCCAGTTTTAAACCCACAGGGTACGTGCATTTCTGCTATAACACACTTCGGCTGAAAATTTTAGTTCTCCTGCATAATAGTGTTCGTTAAATCAGGACTCGACTTTGGTATAAGAGTGGTGAAAGAGGCAGACGTATGATAACGGCAATATGATTATATGGCTGGTACACATTTTTAAAAAACAACTACAATTACTCACAAATTTGTCAATTTCGTCCCAATGGCGCCACGGCTGTAGTCCAAAAACGAAATTCTTAGAAAGAAGATCAGTAGCCTCTATTTCTTTCCACTGCGATGTGAGCTTTGTTGAGATGTGCGCGGTACCTTTAGGGCAGCCGTGTGTTGATTTCATGGATAGGAAATTCGGAGAAAGTTCCAGATCCATCCCTTTCACGTTGTAAGTGGCATTAGTACGGTAGGCTAAAAAAATAGAAGAGCCAATAAAACCAGACACAAACGTGTACACAGACACATGAGCGCAACAAACACACGCACCGACGTGAGTATCTCACTAGATCCCCTTTGTTCTCGTTCCAGAATGCAACAGCTTGCCCAGCGCAATAGTAAACACATCACTCAGTTCCGAGCAGCTCCACACCTACAATATCGCCATCAACAAACACCTCAAACATTATTATTGGTTGTTTGCTAAAGGGTTATAGAACTTCATACGTGACTGTTGCCTTGGAGCGGGCCAATCACTGATCTGTATCAGCGGGCAATAAATTAGTCCGACGCCCGTCGTCTGTGGCAACCCTGACAGTGACACTGGACGAGTGAAATCTACGGGATTTGAACATCGTGACTGTGTATAGTGCAGTGTACATGTGAACACGTGTTTGAAAGTGGCGATCTCAGCTTTTCCTTTTCTTTCCTTTCTTTCGTTTCAAGTGTTCCTGCACACGAGGTCGACTTTCTCCGTTAGTTTTGATTCTTTCAGGTTAGTGTCGTCAGTAATTATGGTAATGTCAGGCTGAAAGTGATAAATCCATTATGGCATGGTTGGTCGGGCAATAATGGATTTCCAGTGCCCTCCAAGTGAGCCCTCCCAACCATGTCGTAATATATACTTATGAATGATCAGTATAAAACATCTCAAACATTTCAAAGATTTCAAGGGCTTTGCACAGTCGATCTGCATGCCAAAGGAAACCTTCCTGCATGATGCGAGCGAAATCGGCGAGATAGACTTGAACACACCGTCTAGGTTTTCTCCG
>NC_088649.1:14655607-14675607 GCF_964019385.1 Sycon ciliatum | reverse complement strand
TGCCTGGGCAATGTCGGCACCACCAAATGAGATGCCTGGAGTGGCTCGATCCAAGGATCGTGTGCATAGTAGCTGCTGTGACTTGGAAGGCTCAAATGTCACCCGCCACCGCTCACCCCACTCTTGAAGGCCATGTAGGGCATCTTGTAAGGAGGCATTGTGGGGAGCAGCAGTTTCTGGTTGTAACAGGCTGTATAGCGTGGTGTCATCAGCAAAGGACCTAAGGCGCCTTCCGGGGGTAAGACATTGGTCGATGTCGCTGACGTAGATAAGAAATAAAGTCGGCCCGAGGATACTTCCCTGAGGTACTCCCGCGGTGATACTGAGCAGATGAAGCTTGACTGCTGACCACAACTTTCAGTTGGCCGCTATGTAGGTAGTCCTGAAGCCAAGTCAGTAGTGTACCCCTGATGCCAGCCCGTTCTGCCTTGTACAGGAGACCGGTGTGCGACACACGATCGAACGCACCAGCTATATCCACAGCTATCACTTGAGCAGATCCACCGTTTGCAACAACCTGGACCCATTCGTTCTGCAGGGCTGTCAGGACATCAGCAGTTCCCCTGCCTCTACGGAATCCATACTGGCTGTCAGGAAGCAGTCGGTTCCGCTCAAGATGGTTCACCACCTGCGAGTTGACGATGCCTTCCATTACCTTGGAGAGGATCAAGAGCAGAGACACTGGGCGGTAGTTGGCCGGATGAGATTTGGAGTTCTTTTTTTAACACTGGCACGACATGCGCCAACTTCCAGCTACATGGCGGGATTCCACATCGGAAGGACAGTTCGAAGAGCTTGGTGACTGCTGGGGCCAGCTCACGAGAGCATTCCTTCAGGACCCGAGTTGGAAGGCCATCAGGGCCAGTGGCTTTGCAAGGGTTGAGCCTGGCTAGCCGTCGCTGGACATCAGACATTCGAAAATGGATACGTTCTAGGCTGCCGTGTAAAGGTTGAGCACTGGGAGGGAGTGAGTCTGGAGATATGTCACCATCTCCCAGACTACACTTCGTGGCAAAGTATCTTGCTAAGCAGTTGGCTTTGTCATCGCTGGAGTGGAACTCCCTCTTACTTTGGTCCACAAGTAACTGGACCTCACTTGCACGGTTCAGACCAGCAGCTTGCTTCACCGTAGTCCACCACCTTTTGTCCGTAAGTGACCCAGACGTGAGCTTGTTGCAGAGCCGGCTCTCAAAGGAGACTGTGGCCCGGTGGAACCGGGCAGCAGACTCTGGCGGGCAGTATCCATCACCTAAAAGATATAATCGATTCTCCGGAGGCTGCTCACCCCTGCAATTTTGATGATGGGCTATGGATGAATAGTGGGTGTATCAAATCCTTTCCCGACATTATCCAGGGAGTGAGAGGTGTAAACCATGTTAGCGTTCATTGGAATGAAGTGTTTTGTGGCAAGTGGTAGTCCTGCCAGCAGACAACCTGTCACTGCGTTGACTCTGTGAATAATCTCTTCATCCGAATCAGGAGACATTAGGCCAGTTCCTCCAAGTCGACCTCGATATTAAGATCCCTTTTATTTGCAGAAAGCCAAAAATATATATGGCCAGATTATGTTACTGCACTAATATTCCTTTCCTTGGACGGTCTTCTTCTCCTTGTGGTGTTCCGTAAACAAAATGGTTTGTCACAAGACTACTCCTCTCTGTTGATGCCACTTGACTGCTGTATTTAGTGTACAGCTGTCCACACCTAACTTTACATGTTTCAGCAGGAACGGCTCAGGCACGCGCTGCTGCAGACTGCTCATATTGATTTTGTGCTGAATCCATGAGTAATTCCAATCTTTTATAAGCCAGCTCGGCTGGAATCGGCACAGGCAGTTCGTTAGAACTACATTTATCGCTTTATGCTTGTAGCTATTCCTCCAGCAAACGATCTGCTTCTACATCGGCACGGGTATCAGTATCGCCCCTAGCCTAGAAACGCTATCATCGGAGCCTGAGGAACGGCAAGAAACCACTTATCAGTTGTTCGATGTTCACTTCGCGTCCCCTCCATTGCCCTCTATGTTTTCTGTAAAACATGGCCCTCCTTGCAAATCTTTGTTTCGTTATTTGTGCAACCTGAGTACATTGCTACATTTAAAAGTGCTTAAAAGTGTTACGTGCCTACACGAAGTCATCCACAATCCAGTACAAAGGATGACATTCAAACTAGTGTCCAGCTTCACACATTTCAGACCCCAGGATGGTTGGCCCTACCTCATGAGTGTAGCCGGTTGTTGCCACAACGCCGGCATTTCCCGATATTTTCCACTGTGAGACTCCAAATGCCGCTCAAATCTATTAGAATGCTCGTTTTCTCCGCACATACTGCATTATTCACCACGATTTACGCTTTTTTAGACGCCTACAAAATAATGCCTTGTTTACCATTTTAGTCGAGCCATAATCACAACTTAAACAAACGGCAAGGAGACAATAATTCGATAACCGCAATCAATAAAACGAGCTGAACCGACATCCGACACCGCTTTACATTGCATGAATAAAGTACACAAATGTCGGTTCAGCTCGTTTCATTGATTGCGGTTATAATCACAACTATTCAAATTTACTCGAAGCTGAAAAGAAATAACATTGCTACATTTTATTTCCCTCACATCCCCTAAAGAGAGAGCTTGAAAGCTCAGGGCCAGCGATATGCTTTTTTGGCTAGGTCATCATGCATGTTATTCGAATGGATGGAAACGGTTTTGCAATACAATGATGAAAAATCCGCTCACTCTCCCGGCAGTGAGTGAGTCTCCCCATTTGTTACTGAAAAACAGGACGATCATGAAGTACATGTATTCCCTGACTTAACCTACCATGGGATTGGAACTCGCACTATCGCCCTGCATGCTTTCCCCCGATACTCTTCGCACACATACACATTCTTCAAAGTTGCTTCACTTTATGATATTGTTGTTGAAACCTCTATTCGAATAAGATGGCAAGAGTCATTTACAATGAGAAAATAAAAGTCTGCCTACCCTCCCATTTTTCTTCTGAAAAAAGGACGATCATGAAGTATGTTCCTTGGCTCTGCCTAACATGGGATTCGAACCTGCACTATAGCCCTGCATGCATTCCCCCGATACACTTCGCATACATACACATTCTTCAAAGTTGCTTCACGTCACGATCTTGCAGTTGAAAGCCCTATTTGAGTAAGGTGGCCAGCTATCTTTGATTTGACGTCTTTTCCATAGTTACGGGGACAATGCGGAATCTCCAGAACCGTGCTGCCCGGGCAGTGCACGTCCGCTCACCCGCCCCTAGTGCAAATGGGCCTGTTCCGGATTAGTGAGACACACCGCCAGAAAGCTGTTACGTTAGTATGGAGGTGCACTCATGACAAGGCAGGTCCACCACGGTGGCACTAGCCCCCCCCCCCCCCAACGGGAAGCAGAACTCGCATGCAGACTGAAGATGGCCTTCAGCTGCCGAAAGCTAGGACCCGATCTGGAACAACCCAGTTTGGTTCCGCTGCCACAACTGAGTGGAACTCGCTGCCTGCAGCTGTTCGTGGTACCCACTGCCTAACCCAGATCAAACTGGCAGCCATACCCTTTACTCATGATCACAAGTACTCATTTTGATGTTCCTCAAAAACCTGCTCTCTCTACGATGTAGCCCTATGGACCTTATGTCATTTGTAGAGATCCACGAAATTCCGTAGAATCCCGTTGACCCGGTAGGGTGTTGAATGTGCAGGACCCTATTGTGTTTTCTGCTATTTCCACTAAGAAATGGGACCTGAAAGCATTTCATACGAAAACCTTTTTCTGACAAAGAACAAGCTAGTCATTAGTTCTAACCAAAGTGAAGAAGCTGGAAAAGCGATTGCTGGTCATTGAATTACGACGCTAAAAAGGTCAAACGCGCATGCATAGCACACAATGAACACCCTACCGAGTCTACGGGATTCTAAGTGATTTCGTGGATCTTTACAAATGGCATAAGGTCGATTGCTCTTTTTCTATTCTTCCTTATCTCTCTCAAGTATTCGCATTCCTGTAATTAGGCATACTTGCCAGTTTGAATACCGAATAAAAATAAACGCAATATCAAAAACAACAACAACAACAACAACAACAACAACAACAACAACAACCCTCTCCCATACTTGTAAAGTTCAAAGTGATGTAAATCACTTTCCAACTGCTTAACCCACAATCTCACCTTCTCATCAATATATCTCTTATTCGCGATGGTGCCATCGTGAGAATAAAGAATTCAAAATTCAAACAATCAGCTTTGGTTGGCTAACACCCACTCTTTTCATATTGGCCAGTGTTTCCACTGCGCCATGAAGTTGAGATGTTGCAATTAAAGAATATATAAACGACCAGTTCCCAAGAGACAAAGAAACCTATCATTTTGGCAAAAGCACGTGTAGGATCCATCAATACAAAAACAAAACAGTGCAAGAAGGATTTATTGACAGATCAACTCACACGGACCGAAAACGCACACCTGGTTCACCAGATTTTCTTCCCAGTGACCTGTCTCTTTGTAAATTATTTCCCTAAACTCCGCAATGCAGTGACTTTCATCGTTGGTTGCAGCTCGACCTCCTTTTGCTAAGCAGGAAGTTTGGATTTTGTAGATGTTGTCCAGTGATGTGTCCGGATAGTGAACCATAGATGCTCCATATGCACCAGAGGACCGTTCGCAGAAGTATTCCCCTGGCAAACAGACACACATGCACACATTTGGGAGGGTTAGCTGGCAGGAAGTAGGCAGGCAGGAGTAAACAAACAAACTGGCAAACAAACAATCAAACACGCAAGCAAATAGGTAGTTTGCACACTCCATAAAATACCAATATGCCCACAACACGTAGATGTACGCATGCTCAATACCCCACTCAAGTTAAGCCCCACTATAGCCTTCGACTCACCTGCACATGGCACCTCCCACACACACCAGAACCGACCACTGCAAAGACCCACCCTGTACAAGTCCCTAGAATACAAAATGCCCTCCCTGTTAGCACTCGTGATGTTCCCTTTCGACCTGCTTTCAAACAAGAAATCTAATCACTGCTGATTAACTCAATCTGCGCCTGCAGCGGTCACCCTCTCCCATACTTGTAATATTCAAAGAGACCTCAATTACTTTCCAACTGCATAACACACAGCCCCACTCACACTTTCAGTCTAGTCACAGCATCTCACTTTATCATAATCTCCTCTTGAAGGAGAAATTCCCACCCCACACCGAAAGCCTCCCTCTCATCTTTGTCAGACACCCTAGGCAATATCGTCCACGATGAACACCGCGCTGCTCTTACGACCCCAGACACTCCGGCGGTTGACTGTTTAGACAATTGCCTTCTCGAGTTCCAACCAGTTACAACAGCAGCAATAAGGAAGATTCTCGAACGATTGAATACCACGAAAGCATCTGGATCAGACGGCATACCAGCTTACATTTTGAAACACCATGCCGCCAAGCTGGCCAATTCCTTAACTTCCATCTTCAACCAGTCATTGCCTAGCGGAAAGGTACCGTCAGCCTACAAACTAGCGTCTGTGTGTCCAGTATTTAAGAAAGGCGACCCCTACGACAGTTCCAACTATCGCCCAGTCTCGCTACTGCCCATTATCTCCAAAGTCTTGGAATCGCTAGTGCTCCAGCAGCTTCACGACCACCGGGACATCACACACGGAGCAATTCAAAATGAACAGTTTGCATACAGGCGGAACCACAGTACTGAGGACCTTTTAACACTTGCCATCAATAACTGGCGGAGAAGCATGGATACCGGAGACTATACGACCGTACTGCTGCTTGATATGAGCAAAGCCTTTGACCGCGTCCACCACCAAACGCCAATAGATGACCTTCACAGTCTGAAGATCCGTGGAAATGCTCTTGAGTGGTTCAAGTCGTATCTGTCTCACCGACAGCAACGCATAGAAGTGAACGGAACCACAAGTGACTGTAGAACCTGCACTAGGGGCGTTCCCAGGGTTCCGTCCTAGGCCCTACCCTCTTCCTCATCTACACTCGACTTGTCCCCACTCTGCCATTGCGTTCCCAATGCCTTCTTTATGCAGACGAAACCACCCTGTATGCCTCTGGAAAGTGTCCACGAATTCTCATGCCTTACTAAGAAGAAGATTTTTTCAGTGGTGAAGCAGCACCTCACAGATCGCGGCCTGCTCCTGAACTCCAGCAAGAGCCAAGTACTACTGATCCACAGCAGACGCTCACATCCTCCACCTAACCTGAGCACTGTCTGTGGTTCGACTGTTATTGCTCCGTCTGACGAAGTTAAAGGGGAAGTATACCCTAAAATCAAATTTTCACCAGTTGTAGTCTTCTGGGTGCTGAGTCGAATGGTCTTGGTCCGAGGAAGCTGCGACGCTCCCTTCCTACTTGAATCCCAATCGAACTCGCGCACTTCCACCGAAACTGGGTGACTGCGCCCTACTAGATGGGGATTTGTATGCAAAATGTCACTAAAAGCGCCATTTCGTTCTTATAAAAGCACGGATGACCGCGATTGGCCCATATGTTGTAGTCTTTTGGACGCTGAGTCGACTGGTTTTGGTCCGAAAAGGCTGCGATGCAGCGTTCCTCCTTTATTCCCAATCGAACATGGTTGAACAAGCGGTCACGTGCTCCTGGGTGCCCAAATCACCTGGTCACCGCGCCAGCAGGCGAGAACTTTCACACCAAGGTTCAACTCGAGTTCAACTCGAGTGACAGGACTGCACCCAAAAAAGGTCAAACAGGCTAGTAAGTTGTACCCTGCAGGCACGGTGACCAGGTGACTGGCGTACGCAGGAGCACGTGACCGCTTGTTCAACCATGTTCGATTGGGAATAAAGGAGGAACGCTGCATCGCAGCCTTTTCGGACCAAAACCAGTCGACTCAGCGTCCAAAAGACTACAACATATGGGCCAATCGCGGTCATCCGTGCTTTTATAAGAACGAAATGGCGCTTTTAGTGACATTTTGCATACAAATCCCCATCTAGTAGGGCGCAGTCACCCAGTTTCGGTGGAAGTGCGCGAGTTCGATTGGGATTCAAGTAGGAAGGGAGCGTCTCAGCTTCCTCGGACCAAGACCATTCGACTCAGCACCCCGAAGACTACAACTGGTGAAAATTTGATTTTAGGGTATACTTCCCCTTTAAGTATCTAGGACTGACTTTCGATTCAACTTTAAGTTTCAGTGCCCACGTTAACTCCCTCAGGGAAGACATCGGAAAGAAACTAGGTGGAAGGAAGAACCTTGCTGTGCAGGCCAGAAGGCAGTTCTACTTGTCAGTAGTCCAGAGCAAGCTCGAGTACGCCAGCACTGCCTGCGTCCACTGCCTCGCTGACAACGTGAGAGATCAGCTGCTATGCATAAGTAAGAGAGCACTTAGATGCATATTTGAGCATGACACATTCACGCGGACATCATACTTGCTTGAGCGGTACCACATAATTAGCTTAGACAAAAGATATCATACTAAGTCCATATTCTTCGTGTTCCGTTGCATCCACAATATCTGCAGTTCACTCCTCTCTGACATGTTCTCCCTTCGCCGTGACTGCGCTCACACAGATAGGGTCACGTGCGGCCCAGTGAATTCTTCCCTTTCCTTACCCATTGTGCAAACTCAAGCTGGATACAAATCTATTTCATTCCTTGGTGCTGATCGCTTTAATGCGCTTCCCGAATCCCTTCGCACAAATCATATCCCCTACTCATTTCGACGGGAACTTAACAAATTCATTCATCTTGGGCACCCTGTAAGAAGACCTTAGGGTCTGTTGGGAATGCCCAAGTAAAATAATAAAATACAATACAATACAAATATTATCATTGCTCTTGCTGACACATCAAATGGCTGAGTGCAATGACAAGAAGCTGAAGTTCGACTGTGTTTTCCTCGACTTTAAGAAAGCTTTTGATCGTGTGGATCACTGCACAAGCATTGCTAAATGCATTTGAAGGAATTGCTGATAGGCCAGCAGTCGACTGGCTCCGAAGCTTCTTATCTGAGCGGAAGCTGTCTGTGAGGTTGGAAGGACAATATTCGGAGGCCAAGGTCCTCACCTGTGGAGTCCCGCAGGGATCGCATCTTGCTCTAACCCTCTTCTTATTATTTGCTAATTCCCTGCCCTCATCAATCACCTACTGCACCCCATACTTATTTGCTGACGATGTCACTCTCCTGTATGTACATGATAACAAGAATTCCCTGCAGTGGAACCAATCTCGTCTAGAGAGCGACCTTTCTGCCTGCCAACTATGGGCCAACAATGTCGGTGGAGAGTTCTCACCAGCCAAAACGACTCAGATCCGTAACTACAGTAACGACCACCCTATCCAGCTCTCTTCCCAAGCTATCACCATCGCTGAAGCTGCGAAGCATCTTGGAGTGTATTTAACACCCGACCAGTCCAACACCATCCACCTTCACACTATCCTGAAAACCTTCCAACGTCGTGTTAATCTGCTATGCTTCATGGGACGGAGTCTTTCCCCCACAGCCTTTCTACTTCTATATAAAGGTTTTGTCAGACCCGTCCTGGAACACGCCACCTCGGCCTGGTCCTATGCCATTACCAAAGCTGAGCTGGAGCGTTTAAATATTTTACAAGCCAGAGTAGCTAGGAAGTATTTGCTATGTAAAAAAGTCAATGTAGATAGACGCGAAACGAAATCCCAGTGAAATGCCCTTTGTGACTTAGAGTCCTTGCACTTTCGCAGACAAGTATCAGCTCTTGTTACTCTATTTAAACTTATACATAACATCTCCAGAACACCTCCAACATTTTCACCTTTCACTGTCTTCAAGTCCAAGAAGACCAAGCAAACTTAACATCAATTATCACGGTGTGTGTTTTTCTTCCCTCTTTTCCAACAAAGCTGCAGTGCTATGGAATTGCCTACCGCCTTCTCTCACCTCTATAACCAGCCTCCCCGAATTCAAGCATTCTCTCTATCAGCATTTTCGCCGATATATTCTTTACACTGACGGTATCCCAACTCCTTAATTACCAGGTGTTGTATGCCTCGATCTATTTCCTTAGCCTATCCTCGATTAACTGCTCCCTCTGCATAAAGTTGTCATTTCATTCTTCTTGCAGGAGATCCCCTCGACAGGCCAAAAGCCTTTGGGAAATCCTTAAATATAATACAATGCAAAAAAATCTCTTATTGGCGATGGTGCCATTGTGAGAATAGAGAATTTAAAAAAAGTAGATACGTGTATATGAGGAGGCGAGCTTGCAACAATGCTTCAACTCTATGGGCCCTACGCCTGTAATATTGCGCAGAACTGTAAGATCACACATTTTGGACGCTATTCTGTTTCCGGCTATTTCGGCACATGCCAGTCATACCTTAGACAGTGTGGAGAAAGACAATGCTGTGACAAATGCTATACCTATAGTACCTGTAAATTCCATAGCTGCTGTTCAGCTCGTCTAGCCTGGTCTTTTGCCCCCTGTCATTCATAGTATTTTGAGGACTAAAAATTCCTATTTCCAATCTCCCAACCCTTAATAAGACCACTTCAAAAACATCTGAAATTAGTTTGTACATAAATATGGGAGGATTGTGGAGAGTGCGCATCCCGTCCAAGAAAGCCTTCTGGAATTTTTCATTTTAAATAACCGACGAGGAGACAATAGTCGTAAAATAGCAATGAATAAAACAAATTGTGCACTCATAACCATGTACATGTATAAAACAATCATAAAAATGAAAAAAATTCCAGAACGTCTTCTCGTGACCATCATCAGTGGAATATCGTCACATGGTAAGAATCACTAAAACAGCCAGTTACTAGTATATAGCTAGAATATGATAAGGAGCGTGAGAATGCATCAGCTCACGGTTATGCATAACACGGGTAGTGTGAACTTATGCTGTGGATCTGAGAATGGTACAGTCAGACCTCGCTTTTCCGTTCCACATTAATCTGGATCCCTCGCCATCCGGAAAAAAAATCGTTGGTTACTGATTTACAGCATATGCCATGCATACATACAGTATGTGTGGTCGATTATCCGGTTACCTCGCCTATCTGGATATTTTTTGTGGAAAACGGATGTGTGCGGTTATAAGAGATCTGACAATAGCAGTAGATGAATGTCGCAGCTGTGAGCAGGCGTGAACAAAATGGTGGGTGTATTATTTCCTGGTTTGGTGCGAAAATGTTGTAGCACTCACACTCCTCAAATAATACGCACTCACCACTTTTGTCCACACGCGCCCACAGCTGCAACATTTATCTACCATTCTCACATCCACTGCATAAATACACACTACGTTATGCGTAACCACGAGCTGCTGTATTCTCACGCTCCTTTTCATACTATTCTAGCTATATGCATATACTCATAACTGGTAACTGGTTGCATTAGTGATTCTTGCCATGTGACGATATTCCAGTGATGATAGCCACGAGAAAACGTTTTGGAATTTGTCATTTTAATAATAATAATTATTATCTTATACATGGTTATGAGTGCTTAATTGGATCTATTCATTGCTATTACACGTCTATTGTCTCCTCGTCGGTTATTTAAATGACATGTTTTAGTTTAGTGGTTGCGACTTCGGCGAAGATTTTTAAGAAAGTCGGCGGAATAGCACGAGCTCTGGTGTGGGGAGCGAACCCTTTCTTATGTTTTAGTTTGTCATAATTATTTTTTCACAATCATGATGAGATTGTGCCAACAACCATGTGATGCTGGTGAGTTTAACCAGCCATGGTGGAGAAAACTGAGAAAAAGACGGAGACAAAAAGAATGAAAAACAACGAAATCGTCGTCAATTCAACTTAGGTCACTGCGCCAGTAGACAGGCGACAACTTTCACACCAAGGTTCAACTCGACTTCAACTCGAGTGACAGGAATGCACCCAAATAGGCTGTAAGTTAAACCCTGCAGGCACGATGACCAGGTGACTGGTGTACGTATGAGCACGTAACCAGAGTCCAAAAGACTACAACACATGGGCCAATCGTGGTCATCCCTGCTTTTATAAGAACGAAATGTCGGTTTAGTGACATTTTGCATACAAATCCCCATCTAGTAGAGCGCACTCACCCAGTTTTGGTGGAATTGCGCGAGTTCGATTGGGACTAAAGGAGGAAGAGAGCGTCTCAGCTTCCTCGGACTAGACCATTCGACTCAGCGCCCCTGAAGACTACAACTGGTGAAAATTTCATTTTAGGCTTAACTTCCCTTTTAATGTGCCATTCACACGATTTGCAAACACCTGCACGTGGGTTACCATGAAGTTTCTTGCTAGCTGTGACCCTGTTCACATAGTGCTGGTCAATCTTTGCTCAACTCAATGTATCCGTGGTGACCTCCTGCAAAAGGCAGGGAATTTGAATTTTTGAATTTTTCCTTTGAAATAATTGTTCACACACTACATAATGTGTTCACTGGTTTGAGGGAAAAACACAAACGGAAAAAGTCTGAAGAAAGAATTGACTGTCACCACCAGGCCAGGACTCGAACCAGGGATTCACCAATAAAATAAGGCTTCTGTTTTTTAAACATGAATATTGACGCACCCAGCAATTGGCCCTTCTGTTCATGTCTTGCCCCACTCTAGTAATGGCTCATGAATCCGCCCAGTCTACATTCCTTCTCAGTTTTCTTTCCTTCCAGTTGCTTCTTCATTTCTGCTCTGTTTTACTTTCTCTTTTCGTTCATCCCACTTGATATTTGGACTTTGTCCTGTTGACGCAACGAGCTGAAATAATAAAAACAAACCAAACCAAAACCAAACAATACAATATAAAACGGGATTGGCTTACTGAGATTGAAGGCACATGCCACAGTGTTGTGCTCATCCTTCTGCCTTCTCTGTTTGTTACTCTCATACAGAGTATACATGCTCTCAGCGGTGTGATAGAGTGGATCTTCGTCATGGTTTTGCACCCACGGTTTGGTTCGGTAAGCTGGAGAATCAGCCTTTACTGTCGTCAGGGCGTACTTTACGCAGACTGCCTCTTGATTGCCAGCGGGTAGCCGTCCTCCTAGACGCTTGCATTGGTCCTTTGCCTGTGTCAATGAGGCCATATTGGCGTACAAACCAATGTGAGCTCTAGTTTCCTGACAAAAACTGCGGCCCTCTATGCAAAGAAATGAACAAATGATCAAACGAGGAAGTAAGCACGTACACAAACTCACACACGCACACACAAATACACACACACACACACACACACACACACACACACGCATTGTTACAGTTTCTCGGCTTTTGAAGAAACGGGACGTGTCCGATTACTTACCCGGTACGATTTCACACACGACCTTGTGCTTAATTGCAGGCAGAGATGTGACACTGTATGGCAACTCGTCACTTGCATATTGAAGACTCCCGAGTTTCCATGACAACCAGGCCACCGGATTGCTACCTGTCGTTTGCAGAAAGTCTTTTACACAGAAAGTTCTAGACGCTATCTTTGCCTTCATCTTCTGGCAGTGATCAGTTGCATCAGCAAATGTCATCTCCACTGGGAAGTATTTGATGATAGTTGATGGGTAATACGGACATCTTACTGCCGCTGTTCAGTAACAAGTGGAACAAAAATACACGCAGAAAACACACCCACACACACACGCGCCCATGCATACACACACACATACACACACGCACACCCGCACATCCACATACCCACGAAAGCAAGACCAACGATTCACAGTCAGTCATCGTCTGACAAACAGCCCAGCGCTCTCAAGGGGTTAACCAAGTTACTGGTGAGCCAGAATGTGCTAGAGTCACCCTTCTACTGACAACACAGTGACTAAAAGAGTTGGTGGACAAGCGACTGACCATGTTGTTCAGAACAACGAAACGTCTGGGAAAAGTATCGTGAATATTTTCTATCCTCAATAGTCATACATGTATATACCACTATTGGTCTAAAAAGAATACTTTTTGACAATCTGACTGTGCCGTACTTCATGCACGTGACACATTGCTCCACCACATCTGGAATATGCAAGCCAAACGTTTTCCAATGTCAAAGGCTCTAATGTCCTAGTAATCTAACACGTATCATGTCCCACATGTTTAGGTACGCATGCCAGTCATGTGTCTTGGGTACGCATGCCAATCATGTGTCTTGGGTACGCATGCCAATCATGTGTCTTGGGTACGTATGCCAGTCATGTGACTTAGGTACGCATGCCAGTCATGTGACTTGCCTTATACTTGTACAAATAAAGTGATGTGTCCAGGGAACTGGTTCACAGCGTTCAGCTGTGCAATTTCAATCCTGGTTTTATCCGCAAGTGCAGTTCTATAAAATAATAGTACCTGGTTCAGGGTGCCCGTTTTGCATTTAAGCTTGGATGTCAGTCAGCTGATTTCAGTCAGCTGATTTCAGTGAGCTGATTTCAGTGAGCTGATTTCAGTGAGCTGATTTCAGTGAGCTGATTTCAGTGAGCTGATTTCAGTGAGCTGATTTCAGTGAGCTGATTTCAGTGAGCTGGTTTCAGTCAGCTGATTTCAGTGAGCTGATTTCAGTGAGCTGATTTCAGTGAGCTGATTTCAGTGAGCTGATTTCAGTGAGCTGATTTCAGTGAGCTGATTTCAGTGAGCTGGTTTCAGTGAGCTGATTTCAGTGAGCTGATTTCAGTGAGCTGGTTTCAGTGAGCTGGTTTCAGTGAGCTGATTTCAGTGAGCTGATTTCAGTGAGCTGATTTCAGTGAGCTGATTTCAGTGAGCTGATTTCAGTGAGCTGGTTTCAGTGAGCTGATTTCAGTGAGCTGATTTCAGTGAGCTGATTTCAGTGAGCTGGTTTCAGTGAGCTGGTTTCAGTGAGCTGATTTCAGTGAGCTGATTTCAGTGAGCTGATTTCAGTGAGCTGATTTCAGTGAGCTGATTTCAGTGAGCTGATTTCAGTGAGCTGATTTCAGTGAGCTGATTTCAGTGAGCTGATTTCAGTGAGCTGATTTCAGTGAGTGTTATGTCCCCTTGCGGACTAACATTCCATTACACTCATGCATTCTTACTGACACACACAAACACTAGCATTTGTAAGACATTCCTCTTGGTCAGGTAAAGTAACAACAACAACCATATGCGAGCATGCGCAGTCAGTAGCAAACGGTGTAGTAGATATATAATGACTAACTTGCATACACAACAACTGCCCCCTTTCAAGAATGTTCCAGGGAATATTCTACCACAATTAAATACCTCAAAAATCGTTGAAGAAACACATAAAATAAGTTCATCAATCCACCGTACGTGAATTCTTAAACTTTGACACAGCACTACAATAACATAATCTGACGCAGGAATCCGTCAGTCAATATTAGCAATACCAAGGATCTTGCACACTATTGTACATGGTAATAATTACTAGTTCGCTAAACAGTCCAGCAATGACATATCAGGAACGGCTCAAAACTGTTCAATCAGTCTATCCGGACGAACACTACGCCGAGACGAACGTCTAACAGTGGTTTCACAGGGAGTATTCTCAACCTGTGGTAAACCAACTTCAGGAGCAGACTGCTCACAAGGAGGATCCGCCTCAACTTGTACAGTAGCAGACTGTGGCGAGACGCTAGCCGGAAAATCACTGGCCAGTGACGACTCTGCTACGTCTGACAGCACTGGTGACGGTGACGTCTGATCGATTGTATCCAACAGTGGTTCTGGCAGCGATGCACTCAAGCTTGCCGGAACTGACCGTAGACGCAACTGATCTCGGTGACGCTTCCACAACACATCACCCACTTGTACTTCATAGTTGTAGTCACTGAGGACACGCACAATTCGTCCGGGACCCAACGATTACCTTTGCCGAAATTGAGCGCAAACACAGAGTCACTCTCTGTGAACGCTGGCTTTTCACAATTGCCGTCCTCATAAGCCTTTGCTTGTTGACGTACCTGCGAGGGACGCAGAGCACTGAGCCGCGTGCGTGGCTGGCGTCCAAACATCATCTCCGCAGGTGTTCTGCCGGCATGGTTGGGTGTCGTGCGGTACGTTAGCAGAAACCTGTCGAGCCGAGCTTGCAGTGGTTCGCTCGTTGCACCCATTTCCTTCAACTTCTGCTTAAACACACCCACATAGCGCTCAGCAAGTCCATTCGTAGCCGGATGGCCTGGAGCCGTCAGGGTGTGCACAATGTCGTTGGCACGGAGGAAAGCCTTGAATTCCTCGCTCGTGAATTGGGTTCCATTATCTGAAACAAGATGCTCCGGCAGACCAAACACAGAGAACACGTGCCGCAGAGCCGCAATAGTGGTTGCAGACGTGGCATTAGACATTGCAATTACATCCAGATACTTTGTGTATGCATCCACCACAACCAGGAACATCTTGCCCATGAATGGTCCTGCAAAGTCGATATGCACCCGTTTCCAAGGACCGTTTGGCCATGACCAGGTTCCCGACTTGGCAGGTGGACATTTCGCACTTTCTTGGCATTGAGCACATGCCTTGACCAACATTTCAATCTCTTGATCCACATTTGGCCACCATAAGTACCGTCGTGCCATTTGCTTGGTTTTGACCATGCCAAAGTGCTCCGTGTGCAAATCACGTAGCAACACCATTCTTAGTGATTTGGGTATGACAACTCGTTGTCCCCACAATAGGATACCATCTTCCGCAGACAGCTCATCCCTCTTATTGTGGTAAGACCGAAACGATTGGGGTACTGAGCTAGGCCAACCATTCACTACATAGTAGAGCACCTTAGATAGCTCAGGGTCACGAGCTGTTTCCGATTTCACTACGTCTGCTTTGATTATCGTATCTTCCTCCACTAGCAAGACACGAACCGTAACCATTTCCTCTGCAGACGGACTGATATTCTCACATGGTTGCCTAGACAGGAAATCCGCGTAGACATTTTCCTTGCCTGGCAAATACTTGATCTCATAATCATAGCCAGCTAGCATTAGTGCCCATTTCTTGATGCGAGCTGATGCAAGTGTAGGAACTGGTTCGTTGTTTCCCAGTAACTTCAATAGTGGTTGATGGTCGGTTTGAAGCGTGAAGTGGCGCCCTAGCAAGTATTTCTGGAACTTCGTAACACCGAAAACCACAGCTACGGCTTCCCGTTCGATTTGTGCATAACGCGATTCAGCCGGTGTCAATTTCCTTGACACGTAAGCAACCGGCAAAACATCACCATTCTTTTGCCTTTGCAATAGTACGGCACCTAGACCCATTGGAGAAGCGTCCACCTGGAGTGTGACTGGCTTCTTGACCTCGTAGTGTGCTAATAGCGTATGCTCACACATTGCATCTTTCAAGGCCTGGAATGCATCTTCCTCTGCCTTGCTCCATTGCCATTTCATTTCTTTCCTGAGCAGGTTGTACAGTGGTGCAGCAATCTCTGCGAACCGAGGTACAAATTTCCGTTGAAAATTTGCCGCACCCAGAAAAGAGTACAATTCATTCACGTTGTTAGGCGGCTTTGCGACTTTCAAGGCATTCACTCGATCAGGCGAGGGTGCGATTCCCTGCGCGGTTACCTGATGACCGAGGTACGTTAGCTTATCCGCCATGTAGCTGAACTTCTTAGGATTGAGCTTGAATCCTTTCTCATTTAGGCAAGATAGCACTTGATCCACATTTTCTCATGGATCTCCTCATCACGACCAGTACACAACACATCGTCGATGTAGCCCCCGCATCCTGGCAAATCGCTAAGGGTTTCTTCCATTACCCGTTGGAAAATAGATACGGCGCTGTGAAAACCAAAAGGGAGTCGTTTGTACTGATACAACCCCTGCATGGTATTGATCGTGGTGTACTTCCGACATTCAGGTGCTATCTCTAGCTGGTGGTAGGCTTGCGATAAATCCAGCTTCGTGAATTTAGACCCCGGGCCCAATTTGTGCAATAGCTCCTCAAGAGTGGGTAGCGGGTATTGCTCGCATTTAGAATGCAGATTGATAGTGCCACTGTAGTCACCACAGATTCTCAACCCACCTCCTGATTTCTCTACCGTGACAGTGGGGGAGGCCCATTCTGAATGCGTGACTTTCTCGATTATACCATCTGCTTCCAATTTATTCAGAGCCTCAACATAGCTCTCCCGAATTGACAGTGGTACCGGCCTTGCCTTTCGGTAAACAGGGCTCTCATCAGACACATGCAATTTCACCTGCACGCCTTTCACCTTTCCCACTTCTGAGGTGTCGAACAACCCTGGGTATTTCTCAATGAATTTAGCGCCAGACTTTTCGACCTGGTGCACTTCGAAAATTGATTTCCAGGGGAGTTTGAACAAAGCCATTGCATCTCTGCCCAGAATAGATGGACGGTTTCCATTTGTAACCCTCACCAATAGTGTGTGCAATTGTGTGCCCATTCGGAACTCCATTTCCGCTTCCCCGAGACAATTAATCACATCTCCAGAGTAGGACACAAGGTTGATACTGGATTCCATCAGGTTACTCAGCACACCATTGCATTGCAAGAAATCTGCGCTGCTGAGAATCGTGACAGCACTTCCCGTATCAATCTCCATTTGGATAGTGGTACCCATTACATCTAATGACACAGTGTACGGTAGTCGCCCCATTGCATTTACACTATACATGGTGACATCGGGTTTACTAGCACATGGAACGAACTCACCAATTTCTTCCGCGATGTGATGGACGGTTTGTCCAGACTTCTTCTTGCGGCAAGCTCTCTCGATGTGACCCACCGTACCACACGCGTGACACTTCACACTCTTGAAGCGGCCCTCTTCCGGTTTGTGACCAGCCTTGTCACACCGAAAACATTTCTTGTCGTGCGACTTGAAAGTTGGAGTTGGCTTGCTCGTCGACTGGCGCGAACGAACGGCGTGGACGGACTGCGCCGTCAATTGTTCCGACTCTCTCGATGCAGTTTCATAGGCTGATGCCATCGTCACAATGTCCGCCAAACTTGAGGTCTCCTTTGCTTTCGACAATATCTCCTTCGTAACACTCATCGACTTCAACCCACTGACAAACTGGTCTCGGAGTGCCCTGTCCAAATACGCCTGAAACTTACAGTCCATGGCTGCTTGCTTTAGTCTAGCTGCATACTGTGTTGCTGACTCTCCATCCTTTTGACAAATCCTCTGGAATCTATGAGTCGCCGCCAACACACTGACATTAGGCTTGAAGTGCTCTGAAAGCAATTCTCCGAGTTCCTCAAACGTTTTCTGCGCTGGTTTGTCCGGCAGGCAAAGACTCTTCAGAATCGAGTAGTTCTCAGCAGAGAGTTGACTGATCAGGACAGCTGCCTTTTGCGTGTCCGCCGCTCTCTCCTGGTCCGCGGTTGCCCCAGCTGCGACTTGTCCAATACTGTTGGCGATAAAATAAAACGTGAGTCTCTCTACATACTCACGAAAAATCACCTTTTTCAAATATTTCAAGCTTCGACCGCGACATCTTCGTCTTTTATCTTCGTCGCCAAATTGTTATGTCCCCTTGCGGACTAACATTCCATTACACTCATGCATTCTTACTGACACACACAAACACTAGCATTTGTAAGACATTCCTCTTGGTCAGGTAAAGTAACAACAACAACCATATGCGAGCATGCGCAGTCAGTAGCAAACGGTGTAGTATATGGTTGTTGTTGTTACTTTACCTGACCAAGAGGAATGTCTTACAAATGCTAGTGTTTGTGTGTGTCAGTAAGAATGCATGAGTGTAATGGAATGTTAGTCCGCAAGGGGACATAACAAGCATTGCTCATGACAAGCAAGGTCCCGGGTTCGAGTCCTGGTGGGTCTGGCATTCTTCTTCTCTTTCTTCTCTTTTCAAGCAGTTCACTTCCCCGCGGGAGTATTCGAATTTGAAGCTCTCCCGATCCTTTCAAAACAACGATTCGCTCTCCTCATGATTGTTTTGTTTCTTGATGTTTGTAATGTAACACCAACAGCAGCAGCAGCAGCTGAAGCTGCAGACAATGGTGGTGTAGATGAAGCGGCTGGAAAAGCTGCCCGGCCAGTCACCGGCACAGCCTACTTCACTCGCAATGGAGAGAGGTTCGGGAAGGAAGTTCCCGGCGTGCTCGGTGGTGGACAATACCCGTTCCTTAGCTTGCACGGAGACGTGAGTAGTTTCATGCTGCTGCTGCCGCCGTCGCCGTCTTTTTGTGGCGAGCTTCTCTGTAGGCACTGCATGTTGGTGTTGGTGGTGTTGGAGTGGTGTTGAAGTGGAGTGTGTGTTGGTGGTGGTGTAGACCAAAAAGTAGGGATTCACTGGCCAGAAAAAGCCACTTCATAGCTGTGTGGTGTAGACCAGGCTGAATAGTGGCGGTCAATTCTTCAGCCTTGCAACCTGTTGAATGGTGCAATCCCAGCACAAGCTGCTATGACTTCTGCTGTAGCATCGCTATCATCGCCTTTGGCGATGGGCGTCCAATGGTCCAATGGTGGTGTAGGGGTCGAGTGTGTGTGTGTGTGTAACGTGCGTGGTCTAAGGCTAGGAGGCTACTACCCACAGTCAGTCAACTAACATATCAGAACTTACTCCGGCACGGCCTGGAGGTTATCTTATATCAAAGTGAAAGTGAACTTGCTCTCTCTCAACCACGACTCTCTCTCCGATCTCTGATCTCTCTCCTTCGATCTCTCTCTTGAGATACAAACTAGAGAACTACTTATACAGAATCTAACAAGGCCGTTGGCAAGGGGGCCAGCTAGGAAGCTTCAGCTGGGGTCTATTGCGGGAAACAAGCAGCAGGCAGCAAAACAGCTAAAGAATGTATGTGATAGTGTAGCAAGCAACCTGGAAATGCCATTGATTACTCGCAGCACGCTCAAGTGCTACAAAGGAAGCATTGGAGCATGAAACTGATATCGCAGTGAAGATAAGTCCATACAACTGCACAAGGACCTCTTACAAATGAAGCATAGCGGCACAAGTATTGTATTTGGAAACAATGAAGACTACTGATAATAAGTGTTGGTCTAGCTACTCTCCAGTGTGTAGTGGCGCCATGCAAGGATCATGGAAGAACAATCGTAAATGTAGGAAGTACTGTATGCAGTTCTAAA
>NC_088649.1:14643107-14653107 GCF_964019385.1 Sycon ciliatum | reverse complement strand
TGTGTGGGGGGGGGGGGGGTGGTAGGGAGGATGGGCTGTGTGTGTGGGGGGGGGGGGAGTGAGGAGTGGTGAGGAGGATGGGCTTTGTGTGTGTGTGCGTGTGGGGGGGGGGGGGGTGGAGAGGGCTGTGTGTGTGTGTGGGGGGGGGGGGGGGAGGGGGAGTGGTAGGGAGGATGGGCTGTGTGTGTGTGTGGGGGGGGGGGGTGGTAGGGAGGATGGGCTGTGTGTGTGGGGGGGGGGGGGGGAGTGAGGAGTGGTGAGGAGGATGGGCTTTGTGTGTGTGTGCGTGTGGGGGGGGGGGGGGGGGGGTGAGTGCCTGATGACTGTGGTAATGAGTGGAGATCCAGTGTCTCCACATGTCTCTCGGTAGGGGGCTATGTTCTTAGTAAAAAAAATGTAGTGTAATAGTGAGACAAGATCTGTGTTTGGTGGTGGGGGGGGGGGGGGGGGGGAGCTGGTGAGACTCGCTGTTTCAGCATGGGAGAATGTGTGTGTTCTGGTGTGCAACGGCGGAAATGCTTCCCAATAACTTAAAGTACTTGTAATGCTAAGGGCATTATGCACGAAGATGACAGCAATCGCATAGTTGATCCACGTGGAAAAGATGCAGAGCAAGTTACAATGCTGTGCCAATTCGTCCGTACAGACACGTGTCAATTTCTCTTGCAATGTCTCAATTATGTCTGTGTACGTCGTTTGTATACATGTAGATGTGTGTGTTTGTGTGCGTGTGTTTGTGTGCGTGCGTGCGTGCGTGTGCACTACGACAGCACATACTGGCACACGTAAACTTTGGCCAGGAGCCGTTCGCGTACGCGGAGGGGCACGCGGCACAGGAGGCCGCGCACACCATTTCCTCTTACGCGTCCGCCATGGATGACATCATGACGTTGATGCGAGAGCTGCCGTTCTTCGGCGTCTGCTTGCCTCGTCCGTTCAACACCTGCAACCTTGACAACGATGCGGGCGACGGCGATGATGATGATGATTTGGAGAGTGAGGACGTCAGTCTGCACCAATCGCGGAGGAGCTCTGCTTCCTCGTTCTACACGCCGCTCAGTCGCAAGTCTCCCGCCGACGCCGCTACAACACCACCCGTGCTGGCTGCGGCGTCCGCTTCCAGCTCAGTGGATGGTGGAGCGGCGAGCTCGGCCACTGCTGATGTTTCCATGACGACAACGGTGGGCACGGATTTCCTGCTGCCGCCCGCGTGGGGAGCCGACAATGCCGCCGCTTCGGCGTACTCTGACGCTGTTGATGCCATGGCGACCGCGGAGGAGAAACCCGACGTCCCTGCGAGCATCGACGGTGCCGATTCCGCGGCTGCTGACGGTGGTAGCGTGACAGCGGCGGACGACCGCGTGCGCTATCGTCCGCTATCGCCCGGCGACCCCTGTCTCCAGGGTGTGGGCCCTAACATGCTGCACACCGGTCACAGCATGTCAGCCAGTGCTCTGCTCGGTCACGCGCACCTCGCCAAGGACGATCACCAGGAGAGGAAGGAGCGCGAGGCGGCGAGCTCTGACCAAGCCGAACGAGACCATCGCAATGGTGGTAGTCCCGATGTCGAAGCAGGTGAGTTGTCAGTACGGCATTGCACCATCATGTGAGGAATTCTAGTCATCCAGGCAGTGGTAGCAGCTAGGCTAGGCTAGGGGAGGGGGAGGGGGGGGGGGGGGGAGGACGACACGCAGCCTTAGGATCTTAGAAACCTGTCTAGTTGGTGGTGTATCTAGCTCTACTGATCATGCGCTTAGCGCACACACGCACACATGCATGCACGCGCACACCCACCCACATACACACACACACACACGCACGCACGTGCACACGCACACACACACGCGCGCGCGCTCGCACCGACAGCCGTAACCTAACAGCTTTTTTTCAACTTGTTCTGCTCCTGTCTTGAATTCTTGTGCTGTGTGCAACATGGCATGTCCAGCTCAGTCAACTGATCCTAACACACTGCTACTTACAGCCTGGGAAAAGAAAGTCTTTCCCATCATCCGCTCCAGATTCCGCAACAACGATGAACGCACACAAGGCCTCGGCCAAATCCGCGGTGCTCTCAGCATGGGTAAGTTGAGGTGTGCGTGCGTGCGTGTGTGTGTGTGTGTGTGTGTGCGTGCGTACATGCCGATGTACTCCGTGTGGTGTAGACCAGGTGTGCATTGGTGGTCGATTCACATGGCTTCGCCAGTTGTTTGGATTGGACAGTTATCTGGCGCAAGTCTTGATCTGTCTCATTCAGATCTTGTTCGCTATCGTTGCTATAAGAGAAATCTGTGGATGCACATCCAGTGCATTTGCAGATTTGCGTGCTTCTCTTGCGACGAGCGTATACTATACATGGTACATGGTACATGGTACATTGTGTGTGTGTGTGTGTGTGTGTGTGTGTGTGTGTGTGTGTGTGTGTGTGTGTGTGTGTGTGTGTGCGTGTGCGTGTGCGTGTGCATGTCTTTAGGCGTTTTGTGTGTGTGTGGGGGGGGGGGGGTGCGTGTGTGTGCGTGTATCTGTCTCTCTGTCTGCTGCTGGCCGCCTGTGTGTATGGGGTGCGTGTGTGCGTGCGTCCGTGTGTGCGTGCGTGCGTGCACATGCGTGTGTGTGGGTGTGTGGGGGTGTTGATGCATATGTTTACATCTGTGTGTCTGTGTGTTTGTATTTGTTTTTTAAGGATGTGCATGTACACACTCAGTTGTTTTCATTGACTTCAATTTCTCCTTCTTTTTTTTTGTATCCCACCTGTGCAGGTCTATTTGACATTGCACAATCCACCGTGGAGTTTCTGTACGAGGAAGGAGGTGGAATGCCACCGAATCTCCAATTCCCCACACTAGAGTCGGTCAAAGCCGAGTTGAACAAGTAAGGGAGAAAGCCTGGGTCGTCGCTGTGCTATAGATCATGTGCGCACTCACATGTTCAAAATCCATTCATATACGTGAACACTGTACACATATGTAAACAACTTATGATTATGTGATGGGTAGACTCGGATGGAGTCTGATGGAGTCATGGTCATGCAATGTTATCGCAGGAGCCGATTGTCAAGTAACTGGTGGTGTTAGTGGACATTATAGCATAACTTGTAGTTCCTTGGTCCTTTCCCTTTGTTTTGTGAGGGCTCATTACTTTTAATATTCGCTGTAGAGAGACCGCTTGTGGAGTAAAGGGGTCGTCGCAAAAGTTTTCTGTCGTCCCTGAAACGAACATCGTTCATTTCGTACTCGGACCCCCTCCCCTCCCTCTGAAACGAACACAGCTTGCTATGCTGGACGACGGAAATCGCATGCATGTACATGTCATATGTACAGTGTCGGTCGACGTGCGATTTTGGCTCGCACCCCCTCCCCCCCAAATGAATCATGTTCGTTTCAGGGACGACAAAAAACCTTTGCGACGACCCCTAAGAAGAGAAGAATTAGTCACACGTCGTTAGTGGCTTGCACTGTGATGAGCGCTGTCTTTCAATGCTCTTGTTCACATGCCAGGTTTGACATAAACCGCGTGCGCAAGGGAAGCTCCGTGCTGATTGGCCCGGAGGATTATGACGACGGCATGGCCGATGGCGGTGATGATGGGGCGAGTGGTGGGAACAACAGTGCTGGCCCGGCTCCTGGTACGGCGGAGCATGCCGCTCTGTGGGCTAATGTGGCGCCAACTACAGTAGCCAACCCTGCTGCTGTTGCTGCCGGCAACGCCCCCGCTAGCGCCGACACGATGGCTGGTGCAAAGCGTGGCGGCAGGCTGCCAGGGTTTGCCGTTCCCGCCATGGTCAACACCATCGGGCTGATCGGCATCGTCACCAATATCGATAAGGTTAGTTTGCTTTGGTGTTGTGTGCACCGGTTAACTCGCCCGCACGCACAAAGCTCACACAGACACGCACAAAGTCACTCGAGTCGGTTGGAAAGTACGCGTCCTCCAGTGTTACCAAGTGCCCTCTATCCCCATGCGTACGGCCCAGTGCCGTTTTGCGGGATTTTTCAGAGTTTTGCGGGATTTTTCAGAGTTTTGCGTACTCGTTTGCCAGCAACGACCTTGGAATTTTTCTGGTGCAACTGCGACTTGACATGCCTGGTGATATCGTTGAAACCTCGGTGTCCAACGCTGAAATCAATGTTTCAGTGCTTGCAGAAAGCGAAGTGAATTCCCTTCTTGCTCTTCGTTATTCCTGGAGGTAGCGACCACGACTCTTAACTTCAAGTAGGGGTCAAACGGGTGTACCTTTAACTAACGAACGGGTATTTTTCTTAACGGGCGGGTTAACGGGTACCCTTTAGCAGCCATTGTAAAAAAATACATAAAAATTGTTAATTAATATCACATTTTTTCAATCATATCTGTTGCATTTCGTGTCTCATGATAGGAAATTCAAGAATCAAGACAAAATATATTATTATAATTTACAATGGAAGCGGTCCTCACCAAGAAAACACAATCCGTTGCTACTCCGAGTTTCTTGAGTTTTTCAATCGTCAGGCAACTTTTCTAACTAAAGCAGGGCTGTCAGGTCCACTAAAGAAATACACAACCACACAGCAAGGCGCACAAAAGAGAAAGCGTGAAGTGTGGAGAGTGAAGTGTGTGTGTGTGTTATAATTTATGTACTTTGTAATTTTTTTGTTCATTGACAATTGCGTGGTGAATATGTTGAATTGATATACAGTAAAGCCTGGTGTAAGCGACCTCTGTGTTTAGCGACCACCTGCTCTTAACGACCATTTTTTCCATGCACCGACAGTTCTACACAGACACTGTGTGACCTGGTTGTAAAGACCACCTGGCTTTAACGACCGCTTTTGCTTGCACCGTGGGGTGGTCGCTTAATTAAACCAGGTGTTTACTGTATTAGTATAGTGTAGTAGTAATGAGTGAATGTCTAGGAGACTAGCTGCCTAGAACACAGAGAGCTGCAAGTGCTATAGGTGTCCACTGTGTCCTGTACCACCTGCGCTACTTGCGGCAGTGGAGGAGGATCTTCACATTCTCGCTCCACGTACACCGACATAACGACATGGACCCAGACAACAGAGCAGGAGCACACAGAGTGAGGGTAGTAGGCCGCAGCCAGATGTTTGAGGATAGTAGGCCGCAGCCAGATGTGAACCGGAATGCAGAAGAAAACTAGGAGCAACAACAGGGGGACAGACCCCAGAAGGAAAGAATGAGTACATTCACCTAACATAAATAAGCCAGGACAAGCACCACTTGGGACCGTCAGATTAATTTCTCTGGACCGAGCCAGCCGGGAAAAAACCCTCGCGCCGACGGACACATGAATGAGGGAAAAAACCGGGTGTATAACCCAAGTGGCAACATGGCAGCATAAAAACAGGCACAACATATCTACAGCCAAGAAAGAAATGGAAGAAGATGGGCAGACATGAAGGGTGGGAGGGTGGGGACACTGGTGAGACACAAAAATTGACTGAAGGAGTCAGGCATAAAGAACAGCAACAAAAAGAGAAAACATCAGATTCCATATTCGCAAGAAAAATAATTTTGTTGGGCGAGAAATCCTTTCTGGCCTCACTCGCTCCGCTCGGCCGGCGAGAAATATAACTTCTTCAGCATCATCATCTGTGGCGAGAGTGAGTGGTACCTCTGGCCCAGGGAGGGGATTCTCTGACAGCTTCAAAAGGAATGTGTTCTTGTGTAGGAAGACAATGGCATCAATCATTGTTGCTGGGAGTCTGCTGCGGCGCTTGTGCCCAGTTCTCTCGGCAAAAGAGAATACTCGCTCTGACGATACCGACGTTGCCGGTATGCACAAGTACCGCTTACCAAGGTTTGCCAGGCGAGGAAAGCGAGACTCAATGGCAGCCCGCCAAGTGCGCGGATCACTCGCTCTACTCACGGGCCTCTCCTGAAGGTAAGCCATCACCTCCGCTACCACAGACTCGCCTTCATTTGCTATTTCCTCACCAAGGAGGTCATCCAGGGAACAGTTTCGTTTCGCAGGCGGTTCGGAGCTTGGTCCAGGCGGAACGGCAGGTGAAGTTCCGATACTAGCCAGCTCAACTAGCAGGTTGTTGTGTATCCACGTACACCCTACATGCAGTCTCACACGCAGCTCACCAGAGTCAACCAGCCGGCATGGATACATGTAGAGTAAGACCATGATTCAGAGCATGCGCAATGAGTATATACAAATGCATACAGAGTACATAATATATTACATCAGAGTGCATATATAACAATATCCCCCTCGCAAAAATAGGTAACACCGAAAACAAAACATTTTCATGACAAGGAACAATAGCATAGAACAGACAATGTAATAATGTACCATCGTCTGACGTGCCAATTATCAAAGTTCAATGTTCTATGTGTGGTATGTACTATACAGAGCATTATACTGATATATACAAATGCAACAAGAGAACCACGTACATGCATTCACGATCATCTCAATCAATCCATGCAAATAATATAATAATTACATATCCTACATGTATAAAATGTCTCATCCGTTATACCGAGCTGGTCTTACGACTGACCGACCAGATCGAGTCACCTGCCGGTCAACAGGTACAGCATCAGCTGGGGCTGTAGAAGCTAACGACTGTTGACCCTGCTCATCCTGCGACTGTTGCATGGGCTGCTCTTTCTGCTGTGAAGTCGTCGGCTGTTGAGCCTTCTGAGGCGGCAACTGCTGTGGCACCTGCTGCTGCTGCGGCTGAGGCTGTTGCTGTTGTGGTGACAGTTGTTGTTGCTGCTGCTGCTGCGGCTGGAGTTGTTGCTGCTGCGGCTGGAGTTGTTGCTGCTGTGGTGCAGAACGTGTCTGTTCTGCTAACTGAGAAAGTGGTATTGAACGTGGCCGGAGTTGGTTACGGTGTCGTTTCCAGACCACATCATTTACCTGGACAGAGTAATTCATAGCACTGCAGATAGAGAGAACAACACCAGGGACCCAGGTTGTACCATGGTTTTGAAAACGTAACGCAAACACAGCATCACCCGGTTTGTATTCTGGTAGCAAATGCTGGTTTTGATTGAAAGATTGTGCCTCCGCATTCCGTGTTGTTTTCAAAGCATCATAACGTAGTCGTGGTTGGCGATTAAATAGCATTTCTGCCGGTGATTTACCATTCGCCGTAGGAGTTGACCGAAATGTCATTAGAAATCGTTGTAGTCGTGTATCTAGGTCGTCACCTTCTGTTCCCATTGCTTTCATTTTAGCTTTAAAATGACCGACATATCGCTCAGCGAGACCGTTTGTCTCCGGATGGCCGGGAGCTGAACGAGTGTGTGCGATTCCATTTTTCTGGAGAAACGAGGTAAATTCAGCACTAGTGAACTGGGTCCCATTATCACTAACGATGTGAGTGGGTAGACCGAATGTGGCAAACAAACGTCTCAAAGCTTTGATAGTACCCGTTGATGTGGCATGTGTCATCGGGACAATTTCCAGATATTTCGTATACGCATCGACAATCACCAGAAACATTTTGCCCATGAATGGACCCGCAAAGTCTATGTGCAGACGACGCCATGGACCCGACGGCCATGACCAGGTAGCATAGGATTTACTAGGTTTGCGTGCCTGTTCTTGACACGTAGCGCACATTTTGGTGGTATCTTCAATTTCGTCATCCATCTTTGGCCACCAGAAATATCGACGTGCCATACGTTTCATTCGTACAGCGCCTGTGTGTTCCGAGTGCAATTCACTCAAGAGCATCGCGCGCAAAGCCATGGGGATTACCACTCGTTCATTCCAGAGTAATACATCATTTACAATAGATAGTTCCCAGCGCTTTACAAAGTACGGCTGTAACTCCACCTCTTTCACATGCTCTGGCCAACCATTCAAAGTGTAGTGACGAACACGCTCTAGAACTGGATCATCTCCAGTGGCATTCAATACAACTTGAGCATCAATGAGCTCGTCCTCAATGAAAAGTACACGTGTTTCACCTAGTTCCGGGGTAGAAGGATTTCCAGAAATTGGTTTTCTAGACATGAAATCTGCCAGAACATTTGCCTTTCCCGCAATGTGTTGGATGGTGTAGTCATACGCTGAAAGTAATAACTTCCATTTCTTTAATCTGGAAGAAACCAGGAACGGAACACCTTCCTGCATGCCGAACAATTTCACCAGAGGTTTGTGATCAGTTTCAAGGACAAATTTCTTTCCCAGGAGATATTGGCGAAATTTGGTTGCACCAAACACAAGAGCGAGTGACTCCCGTTCAATATTTGAATAGTTTCTCTCCGCTTTATTCAACAGACGAGACGCATACGAAATGGGTTGGTAATCACCATTTTCGTTTTTCTGTAAAAGAACCGCACCAAGACCCGTTCCTGATGCGTCGCATTGCAAGACATGCTCCAGACCCGCCGAATAGTGCGCCAAAACCTCCGTGGAACATAAAGCATTCTTTATCGTAAGGAACGCTGTCTGTTCAGAATCTGACCATCTCCAAACAGTATCTTTCTTTAGCAGAGCGTAAAGTGGCGCCATAATCCGAGCAAAATTGGGTATGAATTTGCGAACATAATTCGCAGACCCAATAAACGATTGAAGCTCACTAACGGACGTAGGAGCATTGGCATTAACCATAGCATCGATTCTTCCTGGCGAAGGCGCCATACCACTCGCACTCAAAGTATGACCAAGGTACGAGACTTGCGGTAGCATGAACTCGGTTTTCGTGGCTTTCAAACGCATTCCCGCATCTTGTAGCCGCTGCAAAACCATTTCCAGATTTCTTTTGTGCTCTGCATCATTTCGACCTGTGACTAGAATATCATCTACATACACAATGCAGCCATCGATACCCGCCAGGAGAGTCTCCATAGTACGCTGAAATATGGAGACTGCTGAATGAATGCCAAACGGTAGACGTACATATTCAAACAGACCACGGTGGGTATTGATTGTAGTATACCCCCTCGACTTAGGATCAAGCTCTAGCTGGTGGTACGCCTGAGATAAATCAAGCTTCGTAAACTTCTGCCCACCATTCAACTTGGCACGAATTTCGTCTATGGTAGGTAACGGATATTTTTCTAAATCCGAATTAGCATTGATGGTGCGCGAGTAATCAGCACAGATACGTACATTTCCGTCTGGTTTTTGAACCGGAACCGTAGGTGAAGCCCATTTCGAAAATTCAACTTTGCGTATTACACCTTCCTCCTCCAGTTTAGAGAGGCCTTGCTCGTATTTCTCCCGGATTGCAAATGGTACTGAACGAGCCTTCATGTACACAGGTTTTGAATCATTTACACGCAAAGTGACCTGAGTTGAATTTAATTTGCCGACAGTTGACGTGTCAAACAAACTCTCAAATTTCTGAAGCATTTCCTCCTGCAGCTTTGCGCGTATAAGAGCATTATCAATTTCAGACTTCACCGAGAATATTTCCCTCCATTCTAGTTTGAAAAGTGAGAGAAGATCTCTGCCCAACAGAGATGGACCATTTGTATCGACAATGCGCAAGAGAACAGTGTGCTTTTGCCCATTTATTGACACTGGAAATTTCCCTTCACCTAAACAGGGGATGATGGAACCGGAAAACCCAATGAGCTGGACTGATTGAGTTACAAGAGACGACACTGGTGCACCCAATTTCTCGTAATCAGATTTGGTGATGATGGATACAGCACTACCTGTATCGATTTCCATGCAAATTGGTGAACAAACATCATTGATTTCCGCCATTACAGTATACGGAGGGTGTTTTCCACTACCCGATCGAATCTTGTAGATAGGCATATCATCAACATCACAATCAGAAACGATCTCACCTCGATCATCAGGTTCGTCATCCACGTGGTGAATTTCACCTCGTTTCTGCTTGGTGATGCAGGCTCTTTCGAGATGTCCTCGTTTCTTGCAGTATCGACAAGTAGTAGATCGATGAGGACACTTGTCAGCCATATGCAAATCAGATGTACAACGATAACAAACCTTGCCCTTCGTCGACTTTGACCCTTTCTGGTCCTGCGAGTGATTTGGCTTTCTAGATGCACTTGCTGACTTGGA
>NC_088649.1:14545607-14638107 GCF_964019385.1 Sycon ciliatum | reverse complement strand
CGCCATATTGCCAGGTGTGTCTTTACCACCATATTTATCAACCGTTTGTTTGTTTCTTATTTCAGTTCACCAGATACACCGTGATGTTTCTGTCTTTTCCTCTAACCATACGGATAGTAATAGGTTTTTCATTTGATCCGACGAGACCACGTATCTGCGAGCGTCGTGTGGTCTCGTCGGGTCAAATGAAGAAAAAAACTATTACTATGATTTGACGGACCTATTGAAGATGGCAAAACGGATTCATACGGCTAGACTCTCGATAAAAGATGAAGAGCAGTTTCCGATTGATCTCACCATAGCATAGCATTTTCACACTCTGTGTAGGATATACCGTAGCGTCTTGTATTAAACCCTATCCCGAATAGAAGCCTGTTTTGAATACAAGCCTGATTTTCAAGAATACACTGCCGGCACACAAGCCTGGTTTTAGTGTTGACACACATAGAAATACCCAGCGGCGGATCCAGCGATCTCTAGAGGGGGGTTCCAGTACATGTATAGTCAAAAGACTCAAAACTGAATGCTAGTAGCTCAGTCGGATACATGTAGATCTACATGTACATGGACACGCAGATGGTTGCCAGTAGTACAAATACGAAATTTAGGGGGTTCCGCGGAACCCCTGGAACCCCTCCTGGATCCACCCCTGATACCTGGTTTGAATAGAGGCCTGACTTGAACAGAAACCTAGCACTGACATAAGCTTCTACAGGAATAAGCCTGCACCGTTAAAGGGGAAGTTAAGGCAAAAATTAAAATTTCACCAGTTGTAGTCTTCGGGGTGCTGAGTCGAATGGTCTTGGTCCGAGAAAGCTGAGACGCTCCCTTCCTACTTGAATCCCAATCGAACTCGCGCACTTCCACCGAAACTGGGTGACTGCGCCCTACTAGATGGGGATTTGTATGCAAAATATCACTAAAAGCGCCATTTCGTTCTTATAAAAGCACGGATGACCGCGTTTGGCCCATATGTTGTAGTCTTTTGGACGCTGAGTCGATTGGGTTTTGGTCCGAAAAGGCTGCGATGCAGCGTTCCTCCTTTATTCCCAATCGAACATGGTTGAACAAGCGGTCACGTGCTCCTGCGTACACCAGTCACCTGGTCACCGTGCCTGCAGGGTACAACTTACTAGCCTGTTTGACCTTTTTTGGGTGCAGTCCTGTCACTCGAGTTGAACTCGAGTTGAACCTTGGTGTGAAAGTTGTCACCTGCTGGCGTGGTGACCAGGTGATTTGGGCACCCAGGAGCACGTGACCGCTTGTTCAACCATGTTCGATTGGGAATAAAGGAGGAACGCTGCATCGCAGCCTTTTCGGACCAAAACCCAATCGACTCAGCGTCCAAAAGACTACAACATATGGGCCAAACGCGGTCATCCGTGCTTTTATAAGAACGAAATGGCGCTTTTAGTGACATTTTGCATACAAATCCCCATCTAGTAGGGCGCAGTCACCCAGTTTCGGTGGAAGTGCGCGAGTTCGATTGGGATTCAAGTAGGAAGGGAGCGTCTCAGCTTTCTCGGACCAAGACCATTCGACTCAGCACCCCGAAGACTACAACTGGTAAAATTTTAATTTTTGCCTTAACTTCCCCTTTAAGGAGCCGCATCTGACGCCTGATCATGGGGTGGTGGCGTCCCACGGAAGCGGAAAGGTGGTTCTTGACCAGGGAGTTGTACGACTCCTTGTTCTTGACCTGCCCGGTGCGCGAACCCGTCGATTTTTTTTAAATACGCGGCATAACGGTAGTGGGAACACCTAACCCCCCTCAGCTGTAAACTTGCATTGGTGATGGTCAACAAGTTTGGTGCGGTGATGGCCTGACTAACTGAACCAGTTCCGCCAGGCCTGGTTTGACCCAGGACATGTTCATCGTTAGCGTTTGCCGTCGTCGCCTATAGTGCGTTTCAAAAGGCCAGGCCTCTGGTTTCGAAAAACCGTTACGCCAGCATCTATACCACATAAAATCTGTGATCACTTTGTGCATAAAATTTTCCAAATTAGGCGTCTTTTCTCCAATCGCTTAGACATTTATATGAGAAACATTGTGTGAGCTGCCTGAGCAATATTCCGAAGAAATTTCCCAAAAAGCTCAAACCAAATTTGAAGGTCTATACTTATGAAATGCACTATAGTGTCAACCGGGACGCGTTTGAGCCGTACTCAGTTTGCGATTTGCCAGCACGGATCAATCTGCACCCGGAGATGTTCGTGACTGGAGTCGATTTCATGAGGATTATTTTACTGCAGTTGGGTCGCTGACTCAGCTGTCCCGGCTGTCCCAGCTCGAGAGCAGACACGGGGTGCTCTGTTCCGACTATACTCATAAGCAAAACTGAACAACACAGGTATAGAGATACAAGCATTTCGGAACCTTGACCATCATTCGTGACTTCATCATACTTATCATATGCGTAGGGTTCATAATGCAATTAATTGTTTCGGACAGTTAGTGAATATGATGTCCAGATTTGACTGGTGTATGTTGGAATTTTCAGTGTGTGACTTCTTGTGTGCTTGTGTTTGTGTGCGGGTCTGCTGTGGGTTTGGCTGTGGGTTTGGCTGTGGGTTTGGCTGTGGGTTTGGCTGTGGGTTTGGCTGTGTGTGTTTGCTGTGTGTGTTTGCTGTGTGTGTTTGCTGTGTGTGTGTGTTGGCTGTGTGTGTTGGCTGTGTGTGTCTGGCTGTGTGTGTTTGGCTGTGTGTGTCTGGCTGTTGTGCTCTGTGTGTACTCTGCCGTGTGCTCTGCTGTGTGTCGTTATGCACTGCATGACTTGTGTTTTCCCTCTCCTTTGCTCCTCCTCCTCCGACTCCAGGAAGGACAAGCGACCACTGTTTGCGCGCGTCTTCGCCGAAGACTCTCGCCTGGGCCTGCGCACGGACGGTCGGCCGCAGTTTCGCGAGGTCGTGCGCTATCCCAACGTGATGGACACGCCATCGTCGTCCGCGGGATCCGATCACGGCGGTGAAGGTGGTGGTGGTAGTCACGTCAGAGGCGCACGCAACAGTAGCAGTCGCTTAGGTCGCGGTGGTGGTCGCGGTGGTGGTCGTGGTGGTCGCCGTAGTGATTTTGGCGGTGGCGGCGCAGGTTCCGCCCCGTTCTGCGGCGAGCCGTATCCCACCGTACTCGTACCCGGTCGAGGCGTGCACGTGCGCTACGAGGCAATGGCCGCCGAGAGCGACCTGGAGCTGTGCATCGAGCCAGTGCCGCTGCCGCTCGTGCTGGTGCTGGCGTTCAACGACTGTATGATACAGTACCAACAGGATCTGTGTGACGCTGGCGAGGTGCCCGACCCCGACACGGCCGCCGGTCTCACTCGCATGTTCATGCGCGGCATGGAGGGCCTGGTGCGGCTGCTCCTGCGCACCACCTACCCGCCGTCGGTGCGCGAATGCCTGCTGACGCAGCTCAGCTTCCTTCTCATCGTAGCCGCCATGGAGCCAGGCCAGCAGAGCCGCAGCCACCACGGCCTGCAGGACGGAGACAACCCGGTGAAGATCCTTGCCCTGCTGGACCCGCTGCTCGTGCACGTCCTTCCTGAGCTCGAGGTGTTTGACCGCTTCTTCAGCCTGCACCGTCTGAAGGACTGGTACAGGCCCGCGGAGCTCGGCCAGGTGGAGTGGCGCCTCCCTGCGTACGCCCGCGTCCTCATCGAGCTGGTCAGCACGTTCCTGATCGTGCTGGAGGCGTTTGCCCTGCCCAGCACGGCCGTGGAGCGCGCCATGCCCAAGTCCAAGCAGCTCATCTTCCCCCCGCAGCCGCTGCCTGGCCAGGGTGAGTCTGAGCCGGGTGCTGGGAAAGTTGTCAGCTCGGTGGATGTGTCAGCGGACATGACCCCGTGCTCGGCATTCCCATGGTTAGTCAGTATGTCCAACGTATTAAGCACGCTGGAGCTGCCACCACCCTCCTCCTCCTGTACTGCTGAGCCATCGCCGTCAAGGAGAGTCACCACCGGGCAAGCGACGTCCACTGGCACGACGCCAACGACAACGACGACATCACCGCGCGAGCGAATCGCATCGCCACGGTCACCCGGTGTGCGAGCGACGTCGTCACCGTCCGGCTCGCCACGACACAGCAACCTGCAGTCGGGTTGCCGGGGACAACGGTCGCTACCCGCATCGCCACGGTCGCCGTCGTCTCGCCAGTCTCCCAAGCGTCACCAGGACGACGAGTCAGAGTGCGGCATGCAACGTGAGGACATGGCACCGCGGTACCTGCTGGTTGCCGGCATACCGCCGTCATTCTCCGTGGGTCATGTGACCTCCATCCTGCGCAACGCCGCCAGGCTCTACGGTGGAGTGCGGTCGCTGTGCGTGCCCAGCGAGGCCGACGCAGCACGCTTTGCCGCACCACCGCCGTCTCAATCGCAGGGACCCTTCGGCAGCAAGAAGAGAACGACGACAGGGGGTGTGTCGACCCCGGTGGATGCCGCTCCGGAGCTGGCCCCCTCGTGCGGGTTCGTCATCGTCGAGCTGCGAATCCTGGCGATGCGCGACGCCCTTCTCCAGTCCGTTCAGAGCGCTCTGCGCGCTGCCATTTGCACGTCGGCTGCTGCTGCCGCTGCCGGTGGTGGAGACAAATCTGAGAAGGCGATAATGGCGTCGTTCCTGACCAGCAATCTGACGCTCGAGAAGTCATCACCGGCCTTGGAGCAGGCACTCAAGTATCATCTCCTGTCCTCGCTGCTCGATGACCGCAGTAAGCTGTCCGACCAGGCCAGCGCAATCTTCGTCAGCATGTTCCGCACGGTGGCAACGGATGAAGCAAGACTCTCGTCGTCCTCCACCTCAATATCTACCAGCAGCAGCATCGGTAAGGCACCATCCACCATTAGTCCGCTAACTTCCATCACGCCACTCGCACCGCCGACCGGTCAAGCTCTCACCGTGTCGCGCAAGTACCTCGGCGTCTCGCCCGGCAGCGACATGGCGCGGTACGTGCTCCGCTGTCGAGACAACGGTAACCTCGACGACGCGCTGCAGAGCCTGTACCGAGAGCACGGTGTGTCCCCTGACGCTGCCACTACTGGCGGTGGAGGTGGTGGTGGCAGCGTAGGCGGGCGACTATCGGCCAATCGCAAGAAGAAGGCCTTGCAGAAGACGGTTCTGACGGAGCGTGCCTTCCTCAACTTTGTGATCGCAACGGCACTGAAGCAGAACCCAGTGCTGGTGTGGCGGGGAATGCTGACGATTGGGTACAACTTCAAACTGGAATGGTAAGTGTGTGTGTGTGTGCGTGTGTGTGTGTGTGTGTGTGTGTGTGTGGGTGTGTGTGTGTGTGTGTGTGTGTGGGTGTGGGTGGGTGTGCATGCGTGAACGCGTGTACGCGTGTACGTGTGTGTGCATGTACGTGTGTGTGTGTGTGTACATGTGTGTGTTTGTGCGTGTGTGTAGGCTTGTGTGTGTTTTGAAACTGTGTGGTCTGTATTGTTCAAGTGGTCTACAGTAGGTGTTGCTCCCAGGCTTTCTTCTTCTCCTCTTTCTTGTCCTCCTCCCTCTCCTCACCCTTCTTGTTCTGCTCTTCCTTGCCCTGATGTACAGTCTGTACCGGGCCACGACACCGAGGATGGAGTTGGACCCGAGTATGGAGCAGGAGAGTGCCATTGTTCGCTTTGCCAACAACCTTGCTCTGGACTGTGGGGTACCAGCCAAACAGTTGCACTGTCAAGACTTCTACCTCTCACAAGCTGAGCAGTCTAGCGATGATTACGCTGCCATCACTGGTAAGAAATGGTCACAGGCGGGTTGTGTGTGTGTGTGTGCGTGCGCGTGCATGTTTGTGTGCGTGTGTGTGTGTGTGTGCATGTGTGTGTGCGTGCGCACGTGTGTGTGTGTACAGTACAGTACAGTACAGTACACACAGTTTTCTCGGGAAGCGATCACGCTTGTCGCGTGGACTCGCCAACTTACCAGTTGCACAATTCTTTTGTCTTGACTTGTCTTACTACATGTACCTGTGTGCGTCATTTGTAGACATGAGCCGCCGGGAGCTGATGCTGCAGGCGTACGCCCTGCTCCGCTTCAACGAGTCGTTTGCGCCGTTCTTCTCCGTCATTGACATGCGCAACGACGAGAGGAACAGCTTCTCCCTGGGTGCCACGGTGTGCGCCGGCCGACATCAGCTTTTCTACTCAACCAAGGTAGGTGTGGGTGGCGAACAGCATTAGCAGAATGCACAGGCTTGCCACAATGCTCTTGGATCAGCCCATTGCACGCAACGACGTATTTTGTACCGTATTAAACACCCCGCCGCACAGCCCCACGGGCATGGTCGTGTGCGGGTGTTGAACAGTGCATTGCTGATCCCAGCGTACTCACATAACACCGCACACAGCCACCTGGGTATGGTTGTGGCATGTTGAACAGTGCATTGCTCATCCCAGCGTACTCACATTTATTACTCATACCTTTCCATATTTGGCAATGGTGAATACGTCAAATTTCACAGCAAACCTCAACAGTAAAAGCCCATTGCGCATTGCCAAATATGGAAAGGTATGAGTAATAAATGTGAGTACGCTGGGATCAGCAATGCACTGTTCAACATGCCACACAACCATTGTAGTTTGTAGACTGACTTAGACTGGGTTGCAATGTATATGTATGTACAGTTGAGAGTCCAAAGAGCTTTTCTGCTTTGCTGCTGTTGCCACTGATGCTGGTGATGATGATGGCGATGATGATGGCGTTGGTGCTGCTGCTGTTGCTGCTGTTGCTGCTGCTGCTGCTGTTGCTGTTGCTGTTGTTACTGCTGCTGCTGCTGCTGCTGCTGCTGCTGCTGCTGCTACTGCTGCTGGTGGTGTTGGCACTGCTGCTGTGTAGACGGAGTTCCTGAACGAGGTCCTCAACGTCTCCGTGATCATGGACCGACAGCAGCTAGAGGATAGCATACAGCCGGAGATACTCATTGATCCGCTGGACAAAGTCGGAGGTTAGTGTTAGGCTAGCACATGCAAGCGCCCTATCATGGTGGGCGTTGCTGGTGTAATGGTTAGCATAGTTGCCTTCCAAGCAGTTGATCCGGGTTCGATTCCCGGGCGACGCACATATTTTTTCCCCTCGCATGCATACAGAAATACAGACTTTATTATTAATAGGGGCCGACTAGTTTTCATTTCTAAATTGATACAGTCAACTTTGCGTTTTTTTTTTTTTTTTTACTATTGAACACTCACTGCATGATGAACTAAAATGAGGAGAAGAACTCGACACAATGGTACATATCCAGCAGGACGGAGTGGGTGACGGAGTGACGGAGTGGGTGGGACCTGTGAAGCTCAGCCGACCAAGGGTCTCGGCATCACAGCTGCACATGTGCACCAAAGGAAACAAAATGGGGAGTGGAAGGGCGGGGAGGGGAGCAGGAGAGCAAGAACTCTAAGGGTAGGAAAGAGAGGAGGGGGGGGGGGTAGGAAACCAGGAAACTTGTTATTCCAAGATATGAGTGCAAACAAGTACGCAAACAAGTACAAATATAGCAGTATCAAGATCATGATGCTGAGGCGAAAGTAGAGGCTGATTGCCGTGCAGATTTGACGAAAGATTAGAGTTAGAATGGAGGAGAGTTAGAGAGAGATAAAGACAGATGGATTGGGAGTTTGATGAGAAGGGAGTGCTCCGAGAACATGAACAGGGTCGTACTGGCAGTAGCCTAGGGGGCGATGTCCGTGGCCAATGACCAACCCGACCGTTTCAGGTAGCGGTAGGTCTGAACCTTGAACTGCTGCATCCCTTTGGCAGACGGTGCATTGCAGAGGAGAGTGGCTGGCAGTTCATTCCAGGCTTCGACGAGGCACTCCGGGAAAGAGCGCAGCGCAACATTGCACGATCTGGCAGGTAGGGCTGTCTGGAGTTGAAGCTCGTGCGCAAGGTTGGCTGCCGAGCGGCGACGTGTGGCAGGCGCGATGGCGGGTGCGATGGCTCTGGCTGGGCGTGTCGCTGCAAGAGCTGGCGGGCTTGCGATGTAATGGAGCTTGTACAGAGTTGCGAGGCCGGCCACACGGCGCCGCAGGGACAGAGTGTCCATTGCAGCCCCTGTCCCAATCAGGGTGAGGGCACGAAGCTGGACTCGGTCCAGCTGTGAGAGATGGGTAGCCGCAGCTCCCATCCATACAAGTGGACAGTACTCCATTAGAGGCCGAATGAACCCCCGGTATGCTGTGGCCCGGCCCGGTGGGTCCAGGACATGGCACGCCTTCCGGAAGAAACCAATTCGCTGTGTGGCACGCACTGCAGTTCCTCGAAGATGCTCCGAGTATGTTAGATGGGCATCAAACGTCACTCCAAGGAGCTTCAGCCGCGAGCATTCCGGGACCGCTGTGCCGTTGAACCTGATGGGTGGTGTCTCCCAGGGTCTGCGGTGGCGGGACACAGTCATGGCCTGTGATTTCGTTGGCTCAAAAGTGACGCGCCACTGAGCACCCCATTCAGCAAGTGCATCCACACCAGCTTGGAGGTTGCTGCACACTTCTGTCACAGCATGTGGTGTTGGGATGTGGGCATAAAGCGTGGTGTCATCTGCGTAAACAGCCGGAGTGATCCCTTCCGGTAGGACGTCGCAGGCGTCATTCACGTACAGCAAAAACAGTGTGGGCCCAAGGATGCTCCCTTGTGGGACCCCAGCATCAATCTTGTGTGGTTCTGAAGATGCTCCGCCGACTACTGCCTGCAACTTCCTGTCATACAGGTAGTCAGACAGCCAGTTGAGGAGGGGACCAGTGATGCCATATGACGCAGCCTTGTGGAGCACGCCTCGGTGTGAAACTTTGTCGAATGCTCCTATAACGACACTTGGCGGGGCATCAGAAAAGTGTCCTTATTCGCGAAGTGTCCTTATACCTGAAGTCTCATTATATGTATTACAGTTAGATGGGACTTTGCTCTGGGCATGGAAATTCTGCCGTTATTCGCGAATTGTCGTTATATCCGCAGCCGTTATTAGCAAAGTTGACTGTACATGTATTTGTATTAACGGATGGCCCCTTATTGTGTGCATGTTTGTTCTCCATGCAGGTCGCCAGCCCACGCCCCAGTTTGTGCAGGCCGCACAGCAGCTGGCCAGCGTCCCCTCCAGCCACTACCAGGTACCCATAGCACGCGGTGGAGATCCCAAGTACTGCTTCCGCGTTCGATTCACCGGCGATGACGTTCTGGGCACATGTAAGGCTGCAGACCAAAAAAAACACTTTAAATTCGAAAAATCTGGATTTTGGACCTCCTTCTCCATACATTTTGGACCTCCTTCTCCATGCATTTTGGACCTCCTTCTCCATACATTTTGGACCTCCTTCTCCATACATTTTGGACCTCCTTCTCCATACATTTTGGACCTCCCTCTCCATCCATTTTGGACCTCCTTCTCCATACATTTTGGACCTCCTTCTCCATACATTTTGGACCTCCCTCTCCATACATTTTGGACCTCCCTCTCCATACATTTTGGACCTCCTTCTCCATACATTTTGGACCTCCTTCTCCATACATTTTGGACCTCCTTCTCCATACATTTTGGACCTCCTTCTCCATACATTTTGGACCTCCTTCTCCATACATTTTGCCATGATGTACAGTGTTGCTCAATGAAACCCAGTCGCGTCACTTAAGTGCACGCCGGGCGTTGCGCAGCCCCAGACCTGCGAGCACTAGGCTGCGGAATGATGCAAGGCGCAGACTTGAGTGACGCGACTGGATTTCATTGAGCAACACTGCCCCTGTCCTTTTTTGTGAAACCTGGAACTTTTAACTCCCCATCGTTTGACCTCTCTGGCGTTGAGTGTCAGGCAGAAATTGCGTGTTCGCCGATTACCTAGACAAGCGCAATTTACTATACTCTGCATGTGTGTGTAAGCCGTATCTGGCCTCTCTCTCTCTCTCTCTCTCTCTCTCTCTCTCTCTCTCTCTCTCTCTCTCTCTCTCTCTCTCTCTCTCTCTCTCTCTCTCTCACACACACACTCGCTTCCCCTGCAGCCGGATCGTTCCGTCACTTTCTGTGGACGGTCGCCGATGAACTCCGCTCATCGGACGTGCCTCTGTTCGTCGAGTGCCGGAGTGCAGCTTCTGGAAAGAACAAGGTACAACGCTAGGACTATTGTAACCATGGGAACGTTCTAACTTACAACTGTAAAACCGGAAAATTTTGGTGCAGTTTTATTTTCGGTAACTTCGGTACAGGTAACTTTTACCTAAAATAAAACGCGGCCTAAAATTCAACAATGCCATGCCACACGGTGTGCAAAGTGCAGTTTTGGATCTGGAAAATTGGTTTACCGAAATTTTCGCGCTACCGAACCGTTGATTTTGGGAAATACAGAAAATATTACACCAACAAAAATTCCCGGTTTTACCGTACTTCATGTGCTTGGTAGCATTTCCACAGCAAAGATTCAGCTAATCTTGCAGTCTGGCCAAGACAAGATGTTGTCTATCTGTTTCTATGCAGCATAAAGGGAGTGAAGTATGGAGTGCATGGGGGGGGGGGGGGGGGTTGTAGACAAACGGTGGTCGTATCAATGTAGGCACCTTGCTCTGTATGTGTGTGTGTGTGTGTGTGTGTGTGTGTGTGTGTGTGTGTGTGTGTGCGTGCGTGCCTGTGTGCGTGCGTGCGTGTGTACGTGCTTGCGTGCTAGTTAGTGTCCATCGGCCTTGCAAGCTGTTGAATGGTGCAATCCCAGCACAAGTTGCTATGGCTTCTGCTGTAGCATCGCTACCATCGCCAGAGTGGGCGTCAAATGATCAACGGTGTGTGTGTGGGTGCGCGTACGCGTGTGTATGTTTGTGTGTGTGTGTGTATGTGTGTACGTGTACGTGTGTGTACGTGTGTGTACGTGTGTGTGTTAACGTGCTTGCGTGCAAGTTAGTGTCCATATACATTTTATGTATGCCTTTTCCAAGTATGATTATTGCTGTGTTTGCGTGTGTGTTTGCGTATGTGTTTGTGTGTGTGTTTGTGTGTGTGTGTGTGTGTTTGCATGTGTGTGTGTGCGTGTGCGTGTGTGTGTGTGTGTGTGTGTGTGTGTGTGTTTACATGTGTGTGTGTGTGTGTTTCTCCAGGGTAAGTACACGCTCCGGCCTGAAGCGTTTGGCTACACAGGGGAACGCCTTCTTCAGTTCTTTGGACAGGTGAGTGCATAACTTTCATAGCACCGTGACACGCCCTTTGTGCAGTCAGACCTCGCTTATCCGGTCCTCTTTTACCCGGATCCCTCGCCATCCGGAAGAAAATCGTTGGTTACTGATGTACAGCATATGCCATGCATACATACAGTGTGTGTGTTCGATTATCCGGTTCCCTCGCCCATCCGGGTTGTTTTTGTGGAAAACGGATGAGGTGTGGTTAAGCGATGTCTGACTGTAGTCCCCTATGTTCTCTTGTGCTATTGTTGTTGTTCTCTTCTATTCTATGTAGACATGTGCATTTTCATAAAATAAAATAAAAAATAAAAAATGCAATCGTATTGTCCGTGGTGTTGACAGGCGCGTGCACCGTGTGAGTTTTTTGGTGTCTGGAAACCACCTTTTTTCGGGCAATCTTGCCGAAGGAAAAGCGCGCCTACTGGATTGGTTATCCTGCATACGCGTCGATCGACGGGCAGTTTACAGTACAGACTCAGTGGCTATGTCCTTATTTCGAAGTGAGAGAGAGTTGCTTTGCATGTAGTTCAAAATACATTATTCTCTCTTTCTTCAGTGGAGAGTAGCGACAGACAGATCGATCTCTAGCTCTGGTTCGCTCCTGGATTTGCGATGACGTTCAAGAAATCCGTTCTGTCTCGAAATTTGAGTCAAGCACGCGCGATGCAAGCAGGGGCATCGGAAGGTATTTTAGTGTGGTACGGTCAGCCATCTGAAGTACAATTGACTCGTGGGGGAGTGGTGGCTGAGACGAAAATTTTGGAAATTTAGATCCCAGATCAGTGTATTCTGTTGACTCACGGGTATCTGGCGCAAAAAGTGGTACGGTCAATACCGTAGTGACCGTACCGTGTGCGGCGCCCCTGGCAAGTCAGTTCAAGGATATGATTGACGATATCTCCTTCCAAAGTGTTGACTCAAATCAAGATCTCCACAGCCTTTCGTTCTCGCTCATGTGCGCAGCAGAGATGTTCGTCAAAAACGTTGTCGACTGGAAGATGTAAAAATGTGCGTCCATGATCCACATGCGCTGCTTCAGAACGAAGCGCTGCTCCAGCCGCGACTCAAGGACGCGGGGCTCTGCTTTTCTTCCGCGAGCTTCCATCGAAGCAAGGCCCATAACTCTTTATTGAAATCATGTTGAACATTGCCAATACATGCTGAAAACTTCGTCATAAGAACAGAAAGAAAGATCCGTCGAATGTAAGCAGTGTTATGATGAAACAAACATGCCTGGACTGGAGTGGACTGGTGAAGTACCATAGACATATTGTTAAAGGGGAAGTCCGGTGAAAAATTTAAAGGGGAAGTTAAGGCAAAAATTAAAATTTCACCAGTTGTAGTCTTCGGGGTGCTGAGTCGAATGGTCTCGGTCCGAAGAAGCTGAGACGCTCCCTTCCTACTTGAATCCCAATCGAACTCGCGCACTTCCACCGAAACTGGGTGACTGCGCCCTACTAGATGGGGATTTGTACGCAAAATGTCACTAAAAGCGCCATTTCGTTCTTATAAAAGCACGGATGACCGCGATTGGCCCATATGTTGTAGTCTTTTCGACGCTGAGTCGACTGGTTTTGGTCCGAAAAGGCTGCGATGCGGCGTTCCTCCTTTATTCCCAATCGAACATGGTTGAAGAAGCGGTCACGTGCTCCTGCGTACACCAGTCACCTGGTCACCGTGCCTGCAGGGTACAACTTACTAGCCTGTTTGACCTTTTTTGGGTGCAGTCCTGTCACTCGAGTTGAACTCGAGTTGAACCTTGGTGTGAAAGTTGTCGCCTGCTGGCGTGGTGACCAGGTGATTTGGGCACCCAGGACCACGTGACCGCTTCTTCAACCATGTTCGATTGGGAATAAAGGAGGAACGCTGCATCGCAGCCTTTTCGGACCAAAACCAGTCGACTCAGCGTCCAAAAGACTACAACATATGGGCCAATCGCGGTCATCCGTGCTTTTATAAGAACGAAATGGCGCTTTTAGTGACATTTTGCATACAAATCCCCATCTAGTAGGGCGCAGTCACCCAGTTTCGGTGGAAGTGCGCGAGTTCGATTGGGATTCAAGTAGGAAGGGAGCGTCTCAGCTTCCTCGGACCAAGACCATTCGACTCAGCACCCCGAAGACTACAACTGGTGAAATTTTAATTTTTGCCTTAACTTCCCCTTTAAATTTCAGGGTTGGTAGAGTTTCGGGCGCTGAGTCGAATGGTGTTGGTCCCACGTGTCTCCGACAAAGCGTTCTCGAGATATTTCCGTTTGAAAAACTGAGTTTCGGGGGCTGCGCCATGACGTCATGCGGCCGCGCCACACCCTCTGCAACGTCATAGCGTGCAGCTAGGTCAAAAGGAGTGCGTGAAAGCAATAGTGTCAGTGCTATTTCAAATGATTTGGCGACTGATATTAGGTGGTGCAAGCGACCCCGAAGACCTGTAACTCCTTGTGAGAGTGAGGATGCAGCCATGGCTGACCTTCATGAGTTCGGTTTGGGGCTGAGAACCTCGGTATTCAGCTGAAGAAATGGCCGCGCGGGCCCGTCAAGAGTGAGCGTTACTGAGTTTCCGGCTGATGAAGAAGCAGCAGCTATTGCAGACGAGGCTGATGAATTATCAGATCGCTAGAGAGCAGGGTCGCCAAAATGGAGAAGAGTGATGCGAGTGCTCTAAATGTTGTTCCATACCGATTAGATTCGCTTAGACTCCAGTGGCCTGCCACATGGTGATGTTTTGGTGCGAACTTGGAATATTTCGGACTACTCATTTGGAGAACAGTGCAGGCTCTTTGAACCACGGGCACGACTCTTCGCTCGCAACGCTATGGAATCTGACAGTTCTAGGTCCGGGAGCTGTTCCCTGTTTTGTCACTTGTCACGGTTGTGCACTCATCGCTGTAGCATAAAATAATGAGGCGGGAGCGGAAAACTAAAATTTTCTTTCTCAAAGCACAATCACCGGCACCGGCAAGGAGAAACGCACGTTCTCTGACTACATGACTGTACAATACGACTGATAGTAGTGATACGAGTGTAGTACATGACAAGTCCGTGTGTTGACTAGTTTTCTGAGTCTTGTGTCAGTTGTGACTCGAGTCTTGTTGTATAGACCCCAGCACGGCAGTGCGGGAGTAGTTCCGTCTGTGATGAGTTTGTTGACTGCACCACAGCACCACTGCACGCACTGCATGCACGCAGCGCACAGCGCGTAGAGGCTGACGGAAAAAGTCCAACTCGGAAACGGCTAAAATACGGTATAACCTCGAGGTTTACCGAGTGAAAATCACAGGGTATGTAGTGTTTGTAACACTGAATCGAATGGTCTTGGTCCGAAGAAGCTGCGACAAACAGTTCCCCAATCGAACGCGCTCCGAATATGGCCATTTTTGTACACAACTAGATGGTGTGGCTATCTGGCTGCACGCTGTGACGTCATCACCTGGATCTGGGTGATGCGCACTCAAATTCGCACATGTTCGATTGGGCGTATCTGACGAACCATAAGCCGCAGCCTCCTCGGACAAAGACCATTCGACTCAGCGACTCGAACTCTACGGACTGTGAAATTTAAATTTTTCACCGGACTTCCCCTTTAACTTATACTAGTCTTATAGACTGTAGTGTAGCCTGGGCGGCTAGGCCTATCAAACTTTTACGTGTTCAAAACTTCAATATGACAAATATGTGATTGTATACAAGTACATTGACTTTTGCACCCTCTTTGCAAATGCTTTTTTAAGTGCTGGTATGTAAAAGGTAACCATGGTAACCCGTTTAATCCTGTGACCGGTTACACATGTACCAACATTTCCATGCAACATCGTCCCCTCCCTCCATTCCTCTTATTTCTGTCCTTTCTACCCCTGTACCTGGTTCCCTCTCTGACGCGTTTGTGCCGGCATGATCTGATGATAGCAGTCGGACAAGCCCCGCATCTCATCAGCACCAGTGTTCATTGGTGCCCTGCACCCCTGATCTTGAGTCCCCTCCCCCTCCCTCCTCCCTAGCCATTATCTCCGACGGGATGTTCCGGGGATGCGCATGTGCACAGATACAAAATTATACAGTGGGTCTCCAGAAAAAATTACCAACTCTAGAAACCCCCCTTTCAAGACTCGGTGCACGCCACTGGTTGATAAGGTCGTTCTGTATGTGAGAGGGTGTTTCTGTGTATATGTGTCTGTCTGTCTCTCTCTCTCTCTGTCTCTCTGTCTCTCTGTCTCTCTGTCTCTCTGTCTCTCTGTCTCTCTGTATGTGAGAGTGTGTGCCTGTGTGTCAGTGATGTACTGAGGAAAGGGATGATAGCAGTGGGGAAACGGTGCAGCCAAGATGCGTGTGTGTGTGTGTGTGTCTGTCTGTGTGTGTGTGTGTGTCTTGTGTGTGTGTGTCCCGTATGGTGCAGTGGTATGTGCACTCGATTTCCAATCGAGAGGTTGCGGGTTCGATTCCCGACGATTATGGTCGCACACGTCTTTCTTCTCCTCATTCTCCTAGCCCTTCTTTCATTCTCCTGTGTGGTCACCAACAGCCAGTGCATGCCGGAGTATGTGGTGTGGTGTGTGTGTGTAAAAAATTAAATGAAAAAATGAAAAAATGGAAAATGAAACATAGGGATTCTCTGGCCAGAAAAAGCCACTTCAATCAGCTGTGTGGTGGATACCAGGCTAAAAATTAGTGGCGGCCAATTCATCAGCCTTGCAAGCTGTTGATTGGTGTAACCCCAGCACAAGTTGCTATGTGTAACATAGCTGTTCGCTATCATCGCTTCCGCGATGGGCAGGTCTGAGGTCTGAGGTCTTGTGTGTCTGTGTGTCTGCGTGTCTGCGTGTGTGAGTGTGTTGTGTGTATGAACGTGTGTGTGAGTGTGTTGTGTGCATGAACGTGTGTGTGAGTGTGTGCGTGTGCATGAACGTGTGTGTGAGTGTGTGTGTGTGCGCGCACGCACGCACACGTGTATACCGGTATATAATATATGTGTGTGTGTGTACTGTGTGCATGTGTGTCTGTGTGTGTGTGTGCTGATGCCTACAGCTTGTCGGTGTGGTGATGCGTGCCGACCTACCCCTACCGCTGGACCTGCTGCCATCCTTCTGGAAGTCGTTCCTGGGAATACCTCTGGACAGTTCGGACCTGAAGGAAAGCGACATTGTCACGCACCAATTCTTGACGAACATCCGCGAGGTAAGACGACATTGGTAGTGGAGAGGGGATACTTCAGTGCGTGGTGTTGCCCTGGGGACTGGGGTTTTGTAATGTGACAGATACTTTTCTTATTCGGATGGACAGCCAAGGATAAATTTATGGAAAAGAAAAAGGACCGAGGAACTACAAGTTGCGCAAGTTAGCCAGTTGGTTGTAGAACGTCAGTACCGTCGGTCAGTGTCGTGCAATGTTATCGCATGAGTTGATTGTTTAGTAACTGGTGGTGTCAGTGGACAGTATAGCGTAACTTGTACCTCATTGGTCTTTTTCTGTTCTATAAACATTTCTTATTGTCCTCAAGCTCGGCTAGCCTTTTCACCCTGATGATATTCTTGTTGAAACTAGCTTTGCCGTTTGGCATTGAGCAGTTTAATGGACAGCCTGGAGGAGCCTCTCTGAATTTATCCTCAGTGTCCTGCAAGAATGTGGAGCGATTCACTTGAAATCAGCGATCACAGGCAAACGTTTGCAAGTACACGTACACTTCGTATCTCTCTTATCCCGGACGTCTGGGACCAGGCACTGCCCATAGCTTCAAAGCTGGAAATACAGTGAATCCTGTCTAAGACGACCGCTCAAGGGACCTTCAAAACGTGGTCTCTGTTAACAGGTGGTCTCCTTATCCTGGGTCATTCGACTGGAAATAGCATTCCTTGGGTCCTGGTTTCAGTGGTCTTCTAGAGCAGGTGGTCGCCATATCCAAGTGGTCGCCTTGACAGGTTTTTACTGTATCAGTAATTCTGAATCACGTACATTTTGAGTTGGGGAAGGGCCGAGGATCACGGGTATGACGTTTCGGCCAAAAGAGTAGTAATATTTCCACTAGAACTCGCCCGCAGGGAGCCCGGTAGACCGAGGATACTGGTGTGGAGTGTACAGACTAGTCAAAGGGTATACAGCGTGTGCTCTTAGTACCGTAGTCCTTTTGTAATTCGGCTACAGTGTGCATGAAGAGGACATTTTGGCTACTGAAAATATTGCTGGCTTATAGAGGGTGCTGGTTTAAACTTTTTTTCCGCCCGGTTCTTATTGTTTGAACTAGCTCTGCCTCTCGGTATTGAGCACTCTCTTGGACAGCCTGGAACCTCTCTGTTGTGAGGGTGCTGGTTAATAAAGTGCTGCATTTCAAGAGGGACGTCTGTTGACAGTGTTGTAATCATTCTACCGTTTTCTTTGCCTGCTGTTGTGCTTTCCCAACGTACAGGCCAAGGACGAGAAGGCATTCCGCATAGTGCTAAACCCCGATGCCGCCGATGACGATTTCTCCTTGGCGACGGCGGCGCACGGCGCGGCGGACTTTGACTACCCGCCGACCGCGGGCGCAGCGGCGGAGTTTGACACTGGCTGCGATGGCGGTGGTGCCGGTGGCAATGGTGCCAGTGCTGCGGCGGCAATGTGGAACGACAACGGGAACACTGCTCTTGTGTCCAGCTCAGCAATGTCCGCAGCAGCTTCGGCAATACCCGCAGCGGCATCAGCAGCCGCCGCAGCAGCAGTAGCAGCAGCAGTAACTACGGAGGGAGCATCAGCAGCAGCAGCAGCGTGTACTGGTTACTGTGCAGCAGCAGCAGCCAGTACTGAGTTATCGTCCACTGGCAGCGTTGCCGCCGCTGCTGCCTGTGCGGACCCTCCTGCAGCAATCACCGTAGCAACGCTCCCTTCTAATGCCGCCGCAGACGCTGAGGTTTGCGTTGCAGCAAGCCAGAATGACGCGTCACTGACACCAAAACCCGGTCCTGGACATCCTACTACGCATGTTGGCAATGACGCCGGTGATCTAGGTGAAGACTGCGGAGGTTTGGACGGCGTTGATGGTGAGGCAGACACTGAAGTCCATTACAACGCTCTGGGTCTGCCTTTCATGTTCACGTACACATCAATGTCAGGGCACAAGTTTGATTTGTGCCCAGACGGATCCCAACTACCACTCAAGTAAGGAGATTATGATTGTGTGTCGTGTGTGTATGTGGGTGGGTGGATGGGTGGATGGGTGTGTGGGTGTGTGGGTGTGGGGTGGGGGGGGGGGGGGGTGGTGGGTGGGTGTTGGGGGGGGGGGGGGGGGTGTAGACGGACAAGCCAACCAGTACATGATAAGTCACTCTTGCTTTTGCTTGTTGCCACTTTAAGTACAATTGTCTACGACTACTGTATCATGTCAGTGCTGCATGATATGACCGTTGTGTGTGTGTGTGTGTGTGTGTGTGTGTGTGTGTGTGTGTGTGTGTGTGTGTGTGTGTGTGTGCGCGTGCGTATGTGCGTATGTGCACGTGTGTGTGTGTGTGTATGTATGTGTCCCTCCGCACTGCATGGCAGGTTTTCCAATCGTCTGGAGTACGTCCGGCTAGTGGAGTCGGCCCGCCTATCTGAGCTAGAGGCCGAGACTCACATGGCACACATTCTGGCTGGCTTTGCGTCCGTCGTGCCCGTAGAAGTGCTGTCCGTCATGACACCAGACGACCTGCAGCTGAGGATCTGCGGACGCGTTGCCATCAGCCTCGAGTTCCTCAAGGTGAGCTGGCCACAATTTCTGGTTTGTTTTCTGTTTTTTTTTGCACACACACACACACACACACACACACACACCTTTCTTTTCTTTTTTACATGATACACAACTCACCGGCAGGCACATGGGGTTAGCATTGGGTGAGATGGTGCTGGTGGTGGGTCTGCCATGCTCAACGGCGACCAGAGGTCTCGGCATCTTCACATGGCAGGCGCACCAAATTTGGGAGGAAAGCATAAGCATGGGTGGGGGGGGGGGGGAGGGGGTTGGGGGCAGTCGCACGACTCTGTACACACATACTAGCAGCAGACCAGGCTAAGGCGGGCTAGGTAGAGGAGTATTGCTAGAAATGGTGACTTGCGGTCAGTTCGGCCAAATCCGTTTTTTACAGAATGATGCCCATGCCACTTCTCTTTGCTTGCTTGTTTTGCCGAGGGAACATTATGCTGGTTTGTTTTCGGGATCCCTATGTTGCATGGGCCACACGTACTCATCCGGCGGATATGCGTGACTAATGATAATGATAATAATAACGATGCCACTATACATTCACAAAATGTTTGCGGCGCCGATCGAAATTTTTCATGTACAGTGGATATCGGTTATAAAGTCATCGGATATAGTGATAAACCGGTTATACTGATACAAGATGAAAATATCAAAAGCAAAACCAGAAAAAGCCAGTCAAATTATCATTATAACCAATATATCGGATATAGCGATAAATCGGCTATAAGGATACAGAATCACAATTCAAAACACCTCTTTGTACAGAAAAAATATCGGCTATAATGATAGCAACACACGAGTGAAAGATATTGGTGTGCCAATTTGGAGCCATACGAGTGTTTTTCTAGTGCCGCCACAACTCGTCAATTCTGGTCTGCTGCTTCCTGGATGATGCCTTGGCGGACAGGAAGTTCTCCACTCTGGAGAAGCTGGCGTGCATGCTGGAGTCGGCATTGCTAGCGTACAGCGCCAGACGAACGGTGCTTACAGCCTGCAATAACTCGGCAGCAGACGGAGGTGAAGGCAATTCCTCGGCCACTTCATCTTCGTCATCTCTGTCAGAGTCTGCAGTTTCATCCTGCAGTGCCTGGACAATTTCGCAGACATCGTCACTTGGAGCAACCCGGCATGGCTCAGTTGAATCCAGTCTCTCCAGCTCTGTGATGTCGGTCTGAAGAGTGTCGTCTTCGTCAACAGGCACATCATCAGCCACAGTGGGACCCATCACAAACCCAGCCTTCCTCCAGCAATTCTGGATGGTCGCCTCCGAGACAGAGTCCCATGAAGACTTTGCGTACTGCAGGCAGTGAAGAATGTTCACGTTCTTCTTGAGCACTGCAGTGTCCAGCTTCGCCATCGTAGGGTCATCTACAAACTGAACCACCTTGCGCAACATGAGGCGGCGGTACGTGCACTTGAATGATTGGATGATTCCGGCATCACAGGGTTGAATCACGGACGTCGTGTTTGGTGGCAGGAATACAACGCGGACATAGTCCAGACGATCAGCCACGCCATCAAACTTGTGCCCAGGGCAGTTGTCCACCAGCAGAACAATCTTTTTACCCTTCCTGCGGAATGTTCTGTTGGTGTCCAGCAGCCACTCCGAAAATATCTGCTCGTTCATCCAGGCCTTCGGATTGGAGCACCACTGTCCTCCAATGACAGCAGCTGGAGTGCTTTTTACCGCAGCAACAGCACGGGGAAGCTTCGAATTGCCAATCGCCAGAAGAGGCAGTCTTTCTCCAGACATGGAGACAGTGGTGGCAAAGGTGATTCGGTCTTTCTGCGTCTTGCTGCCTGATAGCCGTTCATTGACGCAAGCCAACGTTCTCTGCGGCAGAGCTCTCCAGAAAAGACCAGTCTCATCCATATTCCAAACGCGCGTCGGATCACCATCGACGCTGGCAAACACCTCTGGCCAGGTGTCCTCCATGAAAGCTGCAGCGGCAGCGACGTCAGCATCAGCAGCTTCGCCATGAGTCTTACGTGACTTTATTTTCCTCTTGGCGAGGAAGCGCTGCACAAATGATCTCCACGCTATGTCCGTCAATGGCAGATCTTTCCGTTCAACCAGATCCTTCGCTACAAGTTCATCAGCTATCTGATGGCCCTTCACAATCAGCATGTCATACGTTATCGTTGTGAGTTTCTTTGAAAGGCACGCTTCGTGAAAACTCTCCAGGCCTTTCTCTAACAGGACGCAGTTGCTAGACCGATTTTTACGGACTCCTTTCAAACTGGACGATGCCACGTCCATGATCGACGACTTGTTCTTCAGGATGGTAGAGACGGACGACTGCCCGATTCCAAAGTGCCGTCCAATATCGCCTTGCGTCGCTCGAGGATTTTTCTCCGCATAGTTGAGAATTTCAACCTTCTTCTCAACGGTCAAACAAACTCTATTTCGCTTCGCACTAGCCTCCATCATGCAAATCACGAAATTCAGGAACAAGAAATACGACTGAAACTCTCCTTGACAAGCAGGACAACAACCTTCAAACGGGGAAAGTCAACAAGGAAAAGGCTGACCATGCCCCGCACTACACATGTTACGCTTGCTGCATGCAGAGTGTGCTGCACTCAGCCTACAGCAAGGGTAGCTCGCGTAGTCCACTACTGCTCGCGTAGTCTCCTTACAAGACATCTATCGTGTACATGTACTATCTACACTGTACACTGTACACTACTCGCACCAGTACGCTACACTAGCGCGATCGAGTACCCACACGTGTATACTGTGCATGTACGACGCGCACTGTTGAAAATCGCCTGTAGTGATATACCGGTTATAGTGATAACATGTGAAAAATCAGAAGGGCACGTTATAACCGATATCTACTGTACAATACTAGTCAACTTTTTTTTTTTAACTCTGCAACTCAGATCGCTAAAATATTCCATCGCGAATTGGTGCTGATATAGAAAATGCTAATAAAAAAATGCCCGCTAAAATTAGCCCCTCTACAGTCCTGTGTAAGCAGAAATATTCGTCTGGAATTTAATTTCGTCTTTTTCGTCCACGGAGCTTTTGGACTAAAATAAATGCCGGACTAATGTAGATTTGTCCAGCTTTTCAATACACTCGTATGATCATGGACGAAATTTACAGCCGGACGAACTCCCTTTCTTTGGAGTTGGACGAAATGATTGACCGACGAAATTTTCTGCTTATACAGTACGCGATCCACTGCATCCTGTTATATTTTGTGTGCACTACGGCTTCCTAGCTGCTAGCTGGTGTTGCTGCTAAACCTGTGCGGATGATGTGACAGCCATTGGACCGACAAACAAGATCAGCAGCTTACATGGACATACAGTGACAGGTGTGTTCAGGCCCGGCAGGGAGGACTTCAAGACGTCGTCGCAGCGCTGCGCTGGAGTCCACCTTCGTGTACATTTCCACAAGGCGAGCCGTTTGCTTCTGGCCAGTACCAGGGAAGAACTCCTTCTCTTCATGCGATTCAGGTTCAGCAGGCGGAGGGTGCTCGTCTGGCTTTGACACGACAACTTCGACTTTGTAGTCGCAAGTTTAGCTGGCGAGCAGACAACTGTGGAAAGTGCTGGTCACTGTCAGCATTCCCGTATGGCCATACGAAGTCATGCAGATCCTTAAAGGGGAAGTTAAGGCAAAAATTAAAATTTCACCAGTTGTAGTCTTCGGGGTGCTGAGTCGAATGGTCGTGGTTCGAGGAAGCTGAGACGCTCCCTTCCTACTTGAATCCCAATCGAACTCGCGCACTTCCACCGAAACTGGGTGACTGCGCCCTACTACATGGGGATTTGTATGCAAAATGTCACTAAAAGCGCCATTTCGTTCTTATAAAAGCACGGATGACCGCGATTGGCCCATATGTTGTACTCTTTTGGACGCTGAGTCGACTGGTTTTGGTCCGAAAAGGCTGCGATGCAGCGTTCCTCCTTTATTCCCAATCGAACATGGTTGAACAAGCGGTCACGTGCTCCTGCGTACGCCAGTCACCTGGTCACCGTGCCTGCAGGGTACAACTTACTAGCCTGTTTGACCTTTTTTGGGTTCACTCCTGTCACTCGAGTTGAACCTTGGTGTGAAAGTTGTCGCCTGCTGGCGTGGTGACCAGGTGATTCGGGCACCCAGGAGCACGTGACCACTTGTTCAACCATGTTCGATTGGGAATAAAGGAGGAACGCTGCATCGCAGCCTTTTCGGACCAAAACCAGTCGACTCAGCGTCCAAAAGACTACAACATATGGGCCAATCGCGGTCATCCATGCTTTTATAAGAAATAAATGGCGCTTTTAGTGACATTTTGCATACAAATCCCCATGTAGTAGGGCGCAGTCACCCAGTTTCGGTGGAAGTGCGCGAGTTCGATTGGGATTCAAGTAGGAAGGGAGCGTCTCAGCTTTCTCGGACCAAGACCATTCGACTCAGCACCCCGAAGACTACAACTGGTGAAATTTTAATTTTTGCCTTAACTTCCCCTTTAATGCCTGGCACAGACCTGTAGACTGTGCTCAGCTCATCCTTCCAGGTCTTCAAGTCGGCAGCGTGAAGCTCCTTGGCTTTGCCGTAGCGGGCTGCTGTTGTGAACACATCCACCTTGTAGAAAGTATGTGCTAGCTGGGCAAACACGGGACCAGGTGAAAACTTGGTATGACCTGGAATCATGAGCAGAAAGCGAGCCTCAGTGAGCCCGCCTGTGCTGTCTCGCTGGCTCACCGAAGTAGGCGACGACCTACTGATTCCTGTTGACCTGGGCACTACGCATGACAAAAACACCCACGCTCGATCCATGGTGGCAGTCGGTGCAACACATCCTCAAGACACGTGACCAGTGTGAGCGCTTGTCTCGGCTCCACCAATCGACTCGTTGAAGACGTGGAATGAAGGCAGAACCGTTGCCAGGGACGACAGTGCCCATGGTGTCCTGCTCCAGCTTCGTTTTATAGTACGGGCTCCCAGGATGGGCCGCGGAATCCCAGTCAGGTAGCATACTGAACATCTGATAGCAGTCAGACTGCCGCAAATTCTCCGAGCCTTGCATATGTAGGATTCCCTTTCCTAGGACAAGATTCCCATTCTCAGGTTTCACCAGGCACTCAAATTGCTCATATCGATAGTAAAACTTGTCATCGAGGAGAAGAGAGAGAAAGGCAAGAAACACGTGAGCATGCGCGCGGCTTACAAGGCCAGCGATTCGTCACGTGGACAGGAGCAGGAAATACGAAATACAAATGTAAGAAATAACAATCGTCACACAATGATTCCAGTAATACTCAAGTAATCATTGGCCTATACTACACATACTCCTTGTCATGATCCGTAGCACGTGAGGTCAGCGTCGGCAAAGTTGAAATGGCATCAAAGTCCCTCGCACAACGATCTGTGTATGTGTGTGTGTGTGTGTGTGTGTGTGTGTGTGTGTGTGTGTGTGTGTGTGTGTGTGTGTGTGTGTGTGTTTGTACCGTGTGTACCGTGTGTGCACGCGCGTGTTTGTTTCTTGCAATCAGAACCATACGGTCTACCAGACAGGAATCGACGAGACCAACCCACACATCACGCTCTTCTGGCAGGCCCTGGAGTCGTTCTCTCAGGACGAGCTGTCTCGCTTCATCAAGTTTGCTTGCAACCAGGAACGATTGCCTGTGACCTGCCCTTGTCAGTCTAACCCGGACAATTCTCATGTTCCACCGTACCCCATGAAGATTGGACCAGCGGATGCTACTAGTAGTGAGTCTCTCTCTCTCTCTCTCTCTCTCTCTCTCTCTCTCTCTCTCTCTCTCTCTCTCTCTCTCTCTCTCCCTCTCTCTCTCTCTCTCTCTCTCTCATCTATCTCTCTCTCACTCACTCACTCTCTCTCTCTCACTCTCTCTCTCTCTCTCTCTCTCTCTCTCTCTCTCTCTCTCTCTCTCTCCGCATGTGAATAGTGTAGGTTCTTGACAGCTGTTACTGACCCGAAACAACCATATCCTCTTCCATATCCACCATAGTTAACACCAACAATTAATGTCATGTGTGTGTGTGTGGGGGGGGGGGGGGGGGCTGCTTGAAGGTGTATTGTTGTACCTACCACCTTTGTTGGTTTCAGGGTTCATATACTTTCTATTTGAAGTATACATACCTGGTAAGCATGGACTGCTTCTGGCTACTGTATAAGCAGAAAATTTCGTCGGTCAATATTTTCGTCCAACTCCAAAGAAAGGGAGTTCGTCCGGTTGTAAATTTCGTCCATGGATCGTAAGAGTGTATTGAAAAGCTGGACAAATCAATATTAGTCTGGCATTTAATTTAGTCCAACAGCTCGTTGGACGAAAAAGACGAAATTAAATTCCAGACGAATATTTCTGCTTGTACAGTATATTAACTCTTGTGTAATCAATGGTGCTAGTGAAGCTTATATCAGATCCACTCTGATTTAGCCACCCACACTAGTACCAAGTATTACCTTCACTGGTGGCAGGGGTACCTTCAGTTGGATCCCGGGGCGGATACCCTGATGCCGTCAATCCTTTTCTGCACCTTGTCCTCACCCACTTACTGAGGTGTGGTGAGCCCATATGTGGGATCATTTCAAGTCCACCCTAGTTTGGGGATTTCAGGGTGTGTCGGCCGTTGGGTGGTTCAATGGCCAATTGAGTCATCTTTCCAAGATTCCTTTTGACTTTTTGAGTCTCTCTCCCCTCTCCCGGGGAGACCCACGTGACCAGTTTTGGCAGTGAGCAAGTACAAGTGTGTGTGTGTGTGTGTGTGTGTGTGTGTGTGTGTGTGTGCGTGCATATGTGCATGTGTGTGTTTTCTGTCCGTGTGTATACGTGCATCTTGCCACAGACGTGGAGCCAGACAAGCGATTCATCCGCGCCGAGACCTGTATGTTCCTCGTCAAGCTTCCGCTCTACTCCTCCTTGGAGGTGATGCGAGAGAAAATCCTCCACGCCATTCATTGCCGTGACGATCCTCTGTCTATGTGAGAGCTAGTACTGAGCCCAGGTCAGATGATGTGTGCCTCACATTGCTGCCATGCTCCTGCCATGTGCCACTCTCTGGTGTTTAGGGGAGTATTGACCCCAGGTCGGGGTCGTTGTGCCTCACATCACCATCTTGTTCAAGCTCCTGGCCACTCTCCGGCGTTGACGGGTATTGACCCCCCAGTCGGGGATGTTGTGCCTCATATCGCTACCATGCTCCAGCTCTTTGCCCTTGTCCGCGGTTTCAATCAGGACGCAATCATATGCATGCTTTACACTGTACACTCCCTGTTGAGCGAACCACAGAACTTCAAATCGGAGAGGAAGCCGGAATGGATACTGACAACGCCTATGTACAAACAAATATTATGATGTCCGCTGTCTACTTCCCAACAAACCTATCGTACATGTTTTATGCCGACAAAGATCTTGATCAACATAATTATTGTGCTAGAAACAATACGCAATACGCATGTAGCATGTACATGCTCCATTATTAGTGGTCATCTAGCCGCTGCGAGAGCTGCCAGGCCACCGGCTCCTTCATGATGATACTGGTGCCGACTCACAACAACCACGAAGTCGCTGTGGTGTGGTGCGGCAAATCGGGCATTCTGCTCGCATGCCCCCCCCCCCCCCAGCGGAGCAGAACTATTCGGTGTCACCGCCTGCATGTGTGTGTATGGCCGGTCACCTGGCACGGAAGCCATGAAGGCCGTCAAGGCGCCGTTGACTGGCGCAGAGCCCACGCCGTTCACTACGGCAACTGCCAATGCCGTTCTGACGGAAAACCTGACTCGACACAGCTCCCAGACGCACAATGCATGTGTGCCCAAAGCAACGGCATGAGGCAACAGCGGTGTCACAAGCACGTTCATTGCTAACAACCGGCGGTCCTCTTTCGCCAAGCCCGTACTGCGGCATTCGAACTCTGCAGTAGTCTATCTTACTCTGTCTCTCTAGCTCTCCGATAGCTCACTCCTACTCCCTATCCCATCCCTGCATATTTACATACATCTATTCTCTTCGCAATAATAGTTATTATAATTATTACTTTGCCTGATGAGATTTTCTATCGCCTTTTTTCCCCAGAGAATCGATCGACTAATCTATTTTTTAAGCGTCCCTGGTATTGCCTCTGCCGTCTCGGCGGACGCTGACGTGACCCAACTGAACCATGCACGTGCTAAATACTTTCTGTCGCACGTTTTTTTTATTTTACTTTGTGTTGGCGACGACCGCTGGACGCGAACAGCTGCGACCTACTGCATGCCGATGGCGTACTGCTGTTGTGTGATGTCATGTGACGTCATTGTGTTATGAGTAATTTATGACGTCATAACTATTGTGTCATGTTATAATATATGTCCATGTACTTGCGTGATGTCATGTGTGATCCTTTTTTTACCCCTACTGTATTGTATTTTCTCTTTTCTGCAAGACATGCTGTACATTTTTAGACACTATACATAGCAGATCATGTAACCGCTAGACGATTTCGGACTGTCCTTACTCTTGCGGCGCGCGCACCTCTCTAGGCTAGACTGCTCACTAGTGGTTGCCATGGCTACTTGGGTTTGCTGAGATCAGGGAGTAGTAGAATACCGGTATATTACTACTCCCTGGTTGAGACCCATAACCTCCGGTGGCGGTGGGTCAGTTGTGGGTGCTCCATGGCTGCTCGTTGTGTATCTGAACTTGTGTTGCACATATGTTCATCCTTCGCCATTTCAAGTATCTATTTTTCTTATTCCTTCCTCTATTTTCATGTACATATACATGTACATTGTATTGTCGGCACGAAGGAGTGGAACGAAATCATCCATTGCACATGATATCTATGTTGTTCTTGTTTTTGTTTCTGTACGCTGTAATCTGTACTCCGACGATGGTCCGTAGCCAATGAAGAGATGATGTTGTGATCGGATGGTGGTTGCAAATGGGGTCTGCTTGCATGCACTGGTGACGGGACTGTTGATCACGTGACGGGACTGTTGATCTCGTGACAGGAGTCACGGGACTGTTGATCACGTGACGGGACTGTTGATCTCGTGCATGGCCACAGGTATCCCTTGGTGAATAATGTGCTCCAACAATGCATGGCAGATTCAGGCTGCTCGAAAAGCAGTGAAGGTGGCAGAAGCATAGTGATACAAACCTTATGGCAGACACTTCCTTGAAATGAACTCCGCTCCATTTCTTTATCCACATACCAAACATGAAACTATGGACTAGGGGTCAAAGGGGTGTTCCGGGTACCCGGGTACCCGACCGTTAATCTCAGGTACAGTTAGTAAAAGGGTACCCGTTTGGATTTCGGTGATCCAGTCAGTACGGAACCTCACTGTTGGGATCACGCATACCAGGCAGGAGTCAATTATTTACAACCCCACCCTGGATGTCTGCATTGTTGTTGCATTTTGCAGTAGATCTACCTCTGCGACTATCAGACACCAATCAATCCTGAAAACAGATAAATCAAAATCAGGATTTAAGTGAAAATTGCACACAAATTAAACATGGCTGCTAAAGGGTACCCGTTAGCGTCGTTAAGAAAATTACCCGTTCGTTAGTTAAAGGTACACCCGTTTGACCCCTACTATGGACGGTACCATTCGGCGGAAGAACAATACAAGTTATACAACGAACTCAACATGAACAAACTCTCCTCCGCCATGCGCCGACCACTGTCCGTCGGTAGCCATTGCTCATACCGATAGTTTCAAATAACGAAGGGGTCACGGGTAAAACGTTTCCTTCTGACAGGCTGCTTGGCCTATCAAAGGCTCGTCAGAGAAGGTGATACTGGATATTGTACTGGATATTGTACTGACATGGCGAACACAGTAACACCTGGTTTAAGCGACCACCCCGCGGTGCAAGCAAAAGCGGTCGATAAAGCCAGGTGGTCTTTTGAACCAGGTCCCACAGTTTCTATGTAGAACTGTCCGTGCAAGGGAAACCGGTCGTTAAAAGCAGGTGGTCGATAAACCCAGAGGTCGCTTACACCAGGTTTTACTTTATTGTAATAATTATTGACATGGCAAATATGCATGAAACCTACCAGAAGTACCAATTTCACCTCGCTAACCCACAAAATCCGGAGTTCGTGTAAAATTTACTAGTAATTGACGTTAATTAAAATATATGGCCTGTTAAAACAGTAGAATGCAATAAGTTGATGGAGAAGCGCGGCCCCCAGTGTCCACAGTATAATGTCATCAATATATTCCTGATGGAAAATTGTGTGTTGCTCCCTACATCATGTACATGGGAACTCGCTCTTTTCATGCCGACTCACTTGACTGACTCACCACTGCCATCCAGAGAACACGAGAAGTCCATCGAACCGTCCACTCGGCAAACCTGCAAGAAAGCATCACTCCCTGCTCATTACACAATGTTTCGGGGAATTCACCCCTCAACAGTTGAGCTTGAGGACTACTCATGAGTAGGCTGAGGAAGATTGTGCCTGAAGAGCACCACTTATATAGTGCTCTCCAGCCACAAACATCACCAGGGATACAAACTTACAGAGATGCTCCGTTTCCAGCGCAACAAACACCTCGTGAACACCAGATGGCAGCGTGAGTCAGTGTCGCTCATGGAGGTGCTGCACAAGCGCTGAGGACCGTTTGCCATTCACAACGTTGTTGCCTCCAAAGCATCTAATTCGCAAGCCCGCGCTGGGGACAACAATGTGAAGAAGAGGTTGGTGCGACTTCGGCGATACTTGGTATTGCAGGGAGTGGTGCTTTCTTGCAGGTTTGCTGAGTGGACGGTTCGATGGACTTCTCGTGTGCTCTGGATGGCAGTCGTGAGTCAGTCAAGTGAGAATTCAAGTCGGCAGGAAAGGCGCGAGCTCCCATGTAAGGAGCAACACATAATTCCCCAAGTATCGCCGAAGTCGCACCAACCTCTTCTTCACATTGGAAACGGAGCGTCTCTGTAAGTTTGTATCCCTGGTGAGAATTCAAGTCCGCAGGAAAAGCGCGAGCTCCCATGTAGGGAGCAACACACAATTCCCCAAGTATCGCCGAATTCGCACCAACCTCTTCTTCACATTGGAAACGGATCGTCTCTGTAAGTTTGTATCCCGGGTGAGAATTCAAGTCGGCAGGAAAAGCGCGAGCTCACATGTAGGGAGCAACACACAATTCTCCAAGTATCGCCGAATTCGCACCAACCTCTTCTTCACATTGGAAACGGAGCGTCTCTGTAAGTTTGTATCCCTGGTGAGAATTCAAGTCCGCAGGAAAAGCGCGAGCTCCCATGTAGGGAGCAACACACAATTCCCCAAGTATCGCCGAATTCGCACCAACCTCTTCTTCACATTGGAAACGGATCGTCTCTGTAAGTTTGTATCCCGGGTGAGAATTCAAGTCGGCAGGAAAAGCGCGAGCTCACATGTAGGGAGCAACACACAATTCTCCAAGTATCGCCGAATTCGCACCAACCTCTTCTTCACATTGGAAACGGAGCGTCTCTGTAAGTTTGTATCCCGGGTGAGAATTCAAGTCGGCAGGAAAAGCGCGAGCTCCCATGTAGGGAGCAACACACAATTCCCCAAGTATCGCCGAATTCGCACCAACCTCTTCTTCACATTGGAAACGGAGCGTCTCTGTAAGTTTGTATCCCGGGTGAGAATTAAAGTCGGCAGGAAAAGCGCGAGCTCCCATGTAGGGAGTAACACACAATTCCGCAAGTATCGCCGAAGTCGCACCAACCCCTTCAGGCCCTTCTTCAAATATATTCATGATGGTGGTCATTTTATGGTGGGGAGGGGGAGGGGAGGGGGAGAGGGAGGGGAAGGGGGGAGAGAGAGGGGAAGTTTTTTTCCTCACTGTTTATTTCTATTGCATGATTTGCATCAGGAGATCCCCTCGACAGGCCATCGCCTCTGGGAGATCCTTTAATAAAGATTATTATCATTATCAAGAGGGAGAGAGAGGGGAAGAGGGAGAGAGAGGGAGGGAGAGAGAGGGAGGGAGAGAGAGAGAGAGAGAGAGAGAGAGAGAGAGAGAGAGAGAGAGAGAGAGAGAGAGAGAGAGAGAGAGAGAGAGAGAGAGAGAGAGAGAGAGAGAGAGAGAGAGAGAGAGAGAGAGAGAGAGAGAGAGAGAGAGCTGCCTGAAGACATACATGTACGACTCATACCTAGTGATATCCCAGGCATACTGTCCCTACGCCGGTGGAAGCATTCGACAGTATTCAATGCAATCTGGGTGACTGCAAGAATAAATAACCTTGCACAACACACTCATTCGACGTTTCAAGCGGAGTCTCAAGATAACATTTGGCTACCCAGCAGCCACCATTTGTCACCGCCACAAAATATTCCAGTCGCCATCCGTTATAAGTTATAACTTATAACCTTATAATAATTATTTCGCCTTGTTTTATAAATGTGTGCATGGCCGCCACAGCCCCCTCTTTGCAGAGTTTCCTTTGTTTTTAGGTCAAATATTCACCCTACGCTGGCTACGGAAGCCTTGACCAGGGGATAGTACACCCTCGCTTTAGCCCTACCTAATGCTTCTTCACGATATGGCTTCTCTTTGCAAAACATACAGGTACCGGGTCTTTGATAGCTGGAGCTTTCTTCCATCTGGGTGCTGCTAGGCAGCTGCCTTCGTCATGCAGCAGAGGCTGCGTAGAAGGCTGTTATGTTATAACAACCTTCTACATAACCTCTTTTGCAATACGTAATGGCGTAGTATGCAGCCTCGGTTTTTCATTCAACTTGTTTTACCTACTTTATACCTCGAGCACCCTGTAAAATGGCGTATTGTCTGCAGGGATTGCCCTTGTAAAATAATAAATTTAGTAGCAGTGGTGAGGCTTCCTGCAGCTTCATTCATAAAAAGGGTTTCAGAGCAGACTCGCTCTCTTCCCATTCACTCTGCAAACGTTAAACTCGAACTCATTTGATCAATTTTTTACAACGTTTCAGCAAAATTGCCCTCATCAGGTATACAATGGTGTACCAAACATACAGGTACCTGACGCTGGCTGCTATTTTTGCTACATCTTACACCAGTGCACTGTGCATTATCATTTTGTTGGAGTGTGTGTGTGTGTGTGTGTGTGTGTGTGTGTGTGTGTGTGTGTGTGTGTGTGTGTGTGTGTGTGTGTGTGCATGGGTTTGTGGGTGTGCGTGGGTGTCTGTGTGAAAGCACTTCGGCGGGCTTTTCGTGAATTTATCACCGCATTGTCTTCTTTGAATAATTGTTGTTGGTATCATACTTCTTTGAGGTATCATTATCTTTATGATTCTGGCACGTCACGGTGGGTCCGATGTAGCATATCATACTTCATAGCGTCACAAATTGCATGTACATGTATATAACTGCTCCTTTGCAGACCTGCACACCATTGTATACCTGATGAGGGCAATTTTGCCGAAACGTAAAAAATTGACCAAATGAGTTCGAGTTTAATTTGCAGAGTGAATGGGAAGAGAGCGAGTCTGCTCTGAAACCCTTTTAAAAAATAATAAATGCAACAAAAATAGAACAACTCTATTTGTGCTGGCCCTGACTAATAGCGGAAGCACATGAGAAACTGGTTGCCTAGAGCAATGACGGAAGAAACGCTGATGTGATCTCATCCGGGTGAGGGATGAGGTGAAACCACCAAGCAGTCAGGGTCTTGCTTCTCAGCCTATGCCATAATTATACTGCTGCCAATCTGCTGTTGGGTACGGCGCTCTATTGCTATTGCCTCTGTTAGGAGCACTTTCTCTGTGATGTGGATAGGGAAGGTGGGATTTCCCAGTACAAAGGCAAATCAATGTTGCCAGTGTCAGTATGCCCAGGTGAGGTGGTTGATAAGGGTTTTCGCAACTACTGTAAATATACAAATTTTCGGCAGCTATTTAATTTCGGCTATATTCGGCACCGACCCAAAACGCCTAAATTAAAACGCCGATGAAATTTTTCACAGCATCTGTCGCACTATACCATCCCCTTTACCCCACGCCGAAAATAAATCGCCGCCAAAATGTCAAAAATCGTGAAGTGCCGAAATTTTGCAGCGCCGAAATTTTGTATATTTACAGTACGTTCCTTGGCCCTTGGGCCCCTTTGCTGGTGTTGCTAGGTTGCATATGCCAGGTATTGACCTTTCATCTCACAATAGTTGAGGGTCAGCAGCAATGCAACAATGTGGTGGAAGGAGCATGCAATGCTGCAGTGCAAGTGCAAATCACTTCGAGTACATGCCTTTCTTTTAGCACTGTAGCACACACTTCGCTCTCCTTCTTCTTTTGAGATGCCCAACACTTAGCCTTGACAAAGTATCTCTGCGGTCCAGAATTATTTTGGCTCTGGGAAGCAACACTTTTCTGTTGCTGGTGCTCTGCTGTGGAACGCTCTCCCTGGTGAGGTCCGCACAATTACCCGGCTACCTGAGTTTAAGCATGCATGTGTACCATACGCCTGTAGGGAGTAGTTCGAGTTGCTGCTGATCGCTCTGCTCTCCCTCCCCGTGCAGTTCAGTAGCCCGCACGTAGTATCGCAGATACATCGTATTCTCTCTCTCTCTCCCCCCCCCCCCCCGTATCCTATTCTCTTACTATGTGCTTCCATAGCTTTTACTATGTTCTTCCATAGCCACTTCTAGGCTAAGCCTTCGCCGTCATTTTATTGGGTCGTCATCCCGTTTGAATGTGCGAAGTGAAATAAAAACCAACCAACCAACCAACCAACACTCAACACCGAATGGTTTCTGTGTCGTTAGGTACCTTTCTCGATTCTGAAGATGCTGGAGCACAGCACTAACAGAAACACCACTAAGTCTTAGCAAATCCTCCCAGCGATGGCTCCATACCGGTCTGTTTGTTGAGCAGCATCTATGATTTGATGGATTCACCGGAGAAGCAGCTTCTTCGGTTCCCGATGCAGATGGTGTCAAGGTATTCGCTGCTGTAGCGACCAGTGAACGGATTTTCATCGCCCTTTCGCTGCTCGGCGCCGACTTCCATCATTGTCCCTCGTCCTAAGCTCTGGGGCGTTGGGAATAAAATCTTTCCGTCTTACCTCTGCAACAAATAATCTCGCTTTCCATCTACCGGTATCTCTTCCTTACGTAAGTCTTCAGCTGAGCAAAAGTCCATCTAGCAATCATTTCGCCCACACTTTGGCCACAGGTGAGTTCGCAAAACGAGAAGCAATTGCTGGTGTACTACTTCTAGCTGCCATGTCCGGCCCATGTCCGGCCCATGTCCGGCCCATGTCCGGCCCATGTCCGGCCCATGTCCGGCCCATGTCCGGCCCATGTCCGGGTACCGGGTATCAAAATGAAAAATTGAAAGCAAACTACATATAGTACTAGTTAACTATGCACAAAGGTGTCAGAGTTGCTTTTCTTCATCCGAAAATTTCCTCCAACGGAATGCTAAAATGCAGTAACTGTAACAGTGGAACTGCATGCATTCCATTCATGCACGTGCAGTACCTGATCTCGTAAGCGCGCAATAAGCCTAAAATCCGTGTACTCGTACTTTGCACATCCCGTGCGCATGCGTGTACTTGACAAGCTAAGCCTGCACATAGCATGCATTGCATGCCCTCTCAACTTTTCGAGCGCTGCATGTCATCAGTTTATTCTGGTCGTGGATGACCTGTGCATCTCTCTGGAGGCCTTAGTCTTCTTAAGTCTTAGATCCACGCCGTGCCTTCGTGGCTTGCTGGCATGCCATTTTATTCAGACTGAGACACGTTCAGTCATCATGCATGGCATCTCTACTCGTGATGGTGACAAGTTAGTCTGGGAGTGGGAAGGGTTTCCCCCTCGGACACCAGCCATTGGTAAAACCGGTTCATTCAAGGCACAATGCGTAGCCTATAAAAGATGGTCCGGTGGCCGCATGGCACAGACAATGTAACTCTGATCGACGGTGACGATGGCCTGTTTGTTGGCTTGCTGACGACTAGTGAGTAGTGTGCTTGTAGACGCATACCCCGCTTCCTCTGCTCTTCCTCTGGTCCTTCAACTCCTTCATCTTTCACGTCTTGGCATGGTAAGTGTGATAGACACACCATACAATACGAAGAACAACGTGTAGATTGCACATCCTATTGACTGCCTCTGGTTTTTCAATCAATGTCGGAGACCTACAGGTCAATGTACAATGGTCGATCTGTCTGTTATATACCGGCATTAGCGCACTGGTCGATCTGTCTGTTATATACCGGCATTAGCGCACTGGTCGATCTGTCCGTTATAATACCGGCATTAGCGCACTCCATGCATGACACATCCTGTTATCAATTCCGCGCGGTTTATTGATGAGACCAATTTTGGACCCAAAATGTATGTTACTGCTTACTACCTGTGCCAGCAAGTCTGAACATTGCTGATGCTGATGCTGGTGGTGGCAGTTGTGATGTGAGGACTGAGGGTGGCATTGTTGCTTGCACATTTCGTGAGCAGAAATCCGTTCGTCGAGCAGTCTGAGCCACTCACTGAGTGCGTTCGATTACACGCGCGGATCGATTCACGAATCGATTCATGAATCGATTCGCGCTATTCACATCACCCCATGTGAATACATGTAGAGTGAATGGATTCCGAATCGATTCCAGGGCTCATGACATGAAAATCGAACGACTTGAATGCATGCGAATGGATTCATGAATCGATTCAAGTGTGTAATCGAACGCACTCACTGCCTCAGACACGTCATCATGGTCATTGAGCCCCTGCAGGATGTACAGCTAGCCCCAGGTTACCCTGATACCCCTGATACCCATGATTCATTGCCATGGCATGAGTCGATACTGATAACTGGCTGTCCTTCACACCAGGGAGTCGTAAAAGCCCGCCCCCCCTGGTATATGGTCCTGAGCATCGATAAGCCATGATGATTATTGAAAATGGGTTTGAGTGTGGTATATCTACGTCCGCATAATAATATTGGAGAAGCAAAATAGTAGACCTACCCATTCCCAGCATGCAGGCTGCAAACCACCGTCCTTCATTTTTCTGTGATCACAGCGTTGCTACACTCATGCTGTAGTCATAGTGAGAAAAGAACCTTGGCCTTGTAAACTACATGTGAGCGGAGAGAGAGAGAGAGAGAGCTAGAGAGCAGCAAGAAATCCCAGTTCATTTCCGAACTCACTGCGCTGCATGGAAGTCCCCGTTCTAGCTTGTCTCTACGTTGTGTTACATGACTGTACGTATTTCGAAGTGCTAGTAGATCTACCCGCGGAATGTCCTTGACGCAGAGCGAAGGAGATCTAGTTCTGTTTGTTCGCCTAGCTGGCAGCGACACTGGACAGGCCCATGGCAATGCATCTTCTCGGAATGGTCACTCCAAAACGGTTCGCTGTTGCACCGGTTTATTCGGGGGGAGGAGAGAACTGGTTTGCTTCGTTGACCACTCTTGACTGGATGTGGTGCTTCCGCGAGCATATGATTGCATTGCTTTCCAGGTTAGCACGGGTGGTTTTAGCGTAGTATAGCATTTATCCGTTGATTCTAGTGAGAAGTTGAACTGTGGTTTGTATTGTAGGCCAATGCATCATCGCGTCATTTCATGGATTGCTTTCTGGACTCTTGTTTTACGATGTATATCATGTAGCTTCGCTCGGCACGTTAGCTACTGCAACGGACTGTTAACGGGAACAGACGCACGTGCCAAGCTGCAGTGCACCACAACTGAGTCGTAACCAAGGCCAGCGCAACGATCGGACGTCGATCTACCACATTCACAAGTCAGCATGCGCTGTCACGTCTGTCCGTACCTGGCGACTGTACCATGTGTACTGATTGTGCTGGCGAGCAGGATTGCTGTTAGCGCGGCATCTACGACTGGAGCGCTAGCGACGACCAGCGCCAGCGGGTCGGTGTGCAGCAAAGATCTCGAAGGTAGCCTTCCAGGTGAGTCAGCACGGTGCCGCTCGAGATTTCCCATTTCCCTAGAGTCTAGCCCCATACCGTCCTTGCATGCTCAGTTTCGTAATCATTTTGCATGTACACAGTCGTTGCCAGAAAAATCCGGCTAATGCTATAGTATGCTAGCTACCAGAACGGCAGTAGCTGTGTGCTACTGCCGTTCTGGTAGCTAGCAGCGGCATGCACTGCCATTGCTAGTTCTGTAGCCTATTTTGGATAGCCTGAGGCTAGTGGCACGGCACATGCCCTGCTGCCAGGCCTGCTGCATACACTCAGTACAGACAGTGCTGGACCCGACTGCATGCAGCGCGCAGACTGTTCAGTGCTGTCATCTCACCCCCCCCCCCCCCCCCCCCCCCGCAGAGAGGCAAGTGTACGTATGTGTGGTGTACATGTGTGGTGTGGAACTAACTCTCCGGGTATTGACTTGGCTTCGAATGCCTGTGGGTAAGCACATGACACGCAGCAGCAACATTCCGTAAACATCTTTCGTGTAGCGGTCATGTTTTTTGGGCGTGCAGCTGTCCATGATATGCGACCTGGTCATGTGCCTATCGGCGCATATCAATGTCCGTCTGTCCAGGCTTGTGCGCAGTCAAAAGTGTTTACAGAAGGCACTAACGACACGTGAGACGTCCGTGTGACATGCTCAAGCGTGTTCGTAAAGCCTAGTGCCGACGCCGGCAGACCGTGTGTCAGTCCAGTTACAAGTTACTTACAACACTCCATGATCCTTGGACAACATTGTGTGTGTTTGTGTGTGTGTGTGTGCGTGCGTGTGTGCGTGCACGCGCGTGCGTGCGTGCCGGCCCAGCGCAACACAGCAAATATCCGAATATGGTCCATGCTTCCAAGCCCGAGAGTGCAAATAAAATCAAGCCAGAGCGAGGGCTGATGATTTTGTCCGTCAGGTAACGCATTAGGAAAGCCAACAATTGCACAGGGCCAAAGCCTGTGAAAATCCAACGTGCAAGCTTAGATGCTCGGCATGCGTCTCCAAATGAAGCGTGGGGATATTGTAGATCTGACATGATAATAGTAATAATAATAATGCATGATTCAATTGGCACCATACTGGCGATAGCTAGAGGAATCTACCCGTGCATTGGGCCAGTGTGCTGAAAAACGGCAGTGTGGAAAACTCGGGGTGGGTGCTTGCAGACAATTGCGCCAATGTCCTTTCTCTTGGGTATTCCTCACTGATCATCGGGTCAATAGCTTGAAGGAGTAGCAGCAGCAGCATCATCGCTGAACAGCACTACAGACAATGATTCTAGTTCCATTTCCGCTGCTTCGTAGGTAGAGCCACAGCGCTCTATGCTGAGTTATGCTAGCAGTGCATGAAGAACAGCCTTCTCCAAAACGGGTAAGGCACTTTGCGATGTTTTTGGTAGAACTGGCACTCGGTTGAGAACGGTACTTTTTGCAGCAGTCAGACAACAAACCTTGTCACTCTCTAGAGAAAATAGATCGTCGCTCTGACAGTTTTTGTCGAAGTCCCTAAGACCCTGATGACTTAGTATTACGTAATGTTGCAGCTCAGCATGCAACCCTGTCAGTCTGTCAGTGTGTGTCAATCTTGATGGGCAGCGTGGCTGTCAGCGACTTGGCAAAGGGCCACGCTTTGCCTAGCAGTGTACTGGCAAGGCATGCCGCTCTGCACTGATGCACACAGCTGCATGGTTCCCGTCCACTGGGTGCTGGATCAGTCTATGCCGGCATGTGCTCCGGGTCCGGAGCTGCTCAGCCTGCCCCGTGCCTCGTTACTGCATTAGCGCCTGACCTCACACTGAGTGACTCATATTATTGAGAGATTCTCTGACCTATCACGGTAAAATGAGATATAGTACCAGGCAATGGCCATACCCCCAGCTCTGGGTTGTCTATACGATGGCCATACCCCCAGCTCTGGGTCGTCTATACAATGGCCATACCCCCAGCTCTGGGTCATCTATACAATGGCCATACCCCAGCTCTGGGTCATCTATACAATGGCCATACCCCCAGCTATGGGTCATCTGTACAATGGCCATACCCCAGCTATGGGTCATTTGTACAATGGCCATACCCCCAGCTCTGGGTCATCTGTACAATGGCCATACCCGCAGCTCTGGGTCATCCCATTAATAACAAAACGAAACAATCTGGAAAATCAAGACTCGGGATGTTGAGGCAATACTTATTGTTAAGAGAGAGAGGGCCAGTACACGTCAGCACACCTGGGTATTTTCAATTTTTTTCACACCAAACACCGCCCTACCGATGAACTGTGACGGAGAATCGGTAGACAGCAGTCGGCAGGGGCCACGTCAGGTATCTGCTGCTGCCCGGAGCGAGGCAAACAGGGTATGCTGGGAATTACTGCATCATTATGGCAGTGTAGTCTTGAACAGACTACAGTCCATTCATCCAAACTAGTCTCGCTTGCTTTTGAAAGCCCGAATTTGGCCGAATTCAGGCTCAGAAGCCCACTTTGAGGTTGAAAATCTGGGTTTGGGATCTGCCTCTCCATACATTTGCCATGGCTTACCTGTCCTAATTTTGTAAAACCTGACTGAATTTCTACTTCCCAATCCTTGGACTTATTCTGGCCTCGAAAGTGGCAGGGAGTAATTGCACGGGTCACACAATGCAGGATGTACTGTTGTTTTCACGATATCCGCAACTATACACGGGAGACACCAAAAAGTTAGAGTGTCTCTTTCAAGGTTTCCAAGCAATGGGCTGTAGTAGGCTTGGCATCGAAACCTCTTGATTCACACAGCACCGTGCCCCATCAGCAAGTCTGTGCCATCAAAACATGGATGCTTTACTAAAAACTTCTCTGCCCAAAGTCTGAACAGTAAGACATACGCAGCTTTGTCCAGGGCCAAGACCGTGGCATAAAAGTAAAAAGTAAAAGTAAATTATCGTGTCTGTTCCCGAAGGAAACTCACGACGGCCACCAACGGTGGGGGTGAGTGGATAAGTCTCACAACCGCTGGCAAAAGTGCTGAGAAAGACCCCATTAGCCGAATCCATGTACCCCTTGTGCCTGGCCACAAGTTCCCAGTTGACTGTGGGTAGCAGCACGGCTGGAAAAAAACCCTCCCAGGCAGGACTTGAACCAGGTACGAGTACCTCTCGTATCTTACTATGATCGTGGTCTTTGACCAACCCACTGTTCCTGCATGTAGTCCGTGGCATACAGTCCATTCATTTGAAACCGGAGAAGTTGCCTTTTGGGTGCGTTGCGCACACAGTGGTAGATAGCGGTCGAAAGAGCTGTACATCCTCCATTGTGTGGCCCGTTCTCTCTTCTTCAAGTCTTTGCCACGTTTGAGGCAGGAAAAGTCTTATGCTAGGGCGATAGAGATCGGCCAGGTTTTACAAATTAAGACAGTCATATAAAGGCAAAGTGTATGAAGAAGCATGTCCCGAATCCAGATTTCTCGAATTTAAGGTGGGCTTTGAGCCTTAGTGCAGCCACACTCTCCAAGCGAAAAAAAACACACTACAGGCTGCGAAGTTCACTCTTTCGTCCGTCACATGTGCCCGGCAGGGAGGAAACCTACGTCGAAACCAGGGTCCAGTTGCCCGCGGCTGTGCCATCAGCAATGCACCAAGCACTCATTTTCTTTCTCGCCTTTTCTCCATCTCTCAATCTCTCCTGCTTGTTAAATCATGTACCTGTTTTCAGGCGTACAAAACCCGTTATAGAGTTCGCAGTCCTCATTTGTTGGACTTACCTGTCTTTATTAATGTAACTCTCTCTCTCTCTCTCTCTCTCTCTCTCTCTCTCTCTCTCTCTCTCTCTCTCTCTCTCTCTCTCTCTCTCTCTCTCTCTCTCTCTCTCTCTCTCTCTCTCTCTCTCTCTCTCTCAGGGGTCGGAAATGGACAGTATAACACAGGCTTGGTCACGTTTGACTCACAATCCGCCACAGTGGAGACGAGACAGTTCATCAGCTCTCGTCCGTTTCAATCCGGGCTGCTCTTCACGTGCAGGGCGAAACAAATGGTTGGAGAAAACAGAAAATTGTCGATATGTCAGCGCGCTGTCACCGATAGTCTTCACTGTTATCCGTAAGCCAGTTTAAGCAGACGTGCGTATTTTTGTGTGCGTGCTTTGTGTGTGTGTGTTTTGTGTGTGTGTGTGTGTGTGTGTGTGTGTGTGTGTGTGTGTGTGTGTGTGTGTGTGTGCGTGTGTGCGTGTGTGTGCACGCATGTGCCTGCACATTTCTATACAGGTTACAATACACCTGACATATCAGCTTGGTAGGGCTCAAATAGCTCCACTCTGTAGTGAGAAGGCATAGCTGCTGCATGGGTTCTCAACATATCCAATAACAGGGATCAGTCGTAGTAACAGGGATCAGTAATGTTGTAGTAACAGGGATCAGTTGTAGTAACAGGGAGCAGTTGTAGTAACAGGGAGCAGTTGTAGTACCAGGGAGCAGTTGTAGTAACAGGGAGTAGTTGTAGTAACAGGGAGCAGTTGTATTAACAGGGAGCAGTTGTATTAACAGGGAGCGGTTGTATTAACAGGGAACAGTTGTAGTAACAGGGAGCAGTTGTACCGCAGTACAGTGGGTCCATTGTTGTTAGGCATATGCCAGTTTTGATGTCCACTATAACATTAATAATGTGTACAATTATGTGTACAACCGCAGCAGCAACGACAACAACGGTGGGGACGGCGACAATGACAGTAGCAGCAACATCTGTCTGTCTTTCTGTCTTGTTTGGCGAAGGCTTGATATCCACACAAAGACACACCAGAACAGGTCCAGCCCATGGATTCCCCAACAAATTGTGTGGTTCGCCTATCCATCGTTGAATTGTCTGTCTGATCTCTGTCTGTCTGTCTGTCTGTCTGCCTGCCGGTCTATGTTCGCATCTTTGCACTTTCCTGTCAACTGGCAGGAGCACAAAAGTGGTTTCCAATGGCTGCAACTACTTGGAAGCCACCCTTCCCATTGAACGGCACCATCTGAACACGGAAATGTGCTGCGTTGCTGGTACATTGCTAGGCCTCGCGGTGAAGGTCTGCATTGTTGTGAGGGATGAAAACACGGTTGTCTACTCAGTAAGGCGATTGTTTGTTTGTTTCTTTAGCTTTATTTTACTTCACCATAGGCACAGGCAAAATCTGCCTTCTCACTGGGTGTAGTGCCACATTTCTCGCAAAATGATGAAGATACGGGCATGATCTTTATAGAAAAGAAAAGGACCAAGGAACTACAAGTTACGCTATAATGTCCACTAACACCACCAATTACTAAACAATCAGCTCATGCGATAACATTGCACGACGCTGACCGACGGTGCTGACATTCTACAACTAACTGGCTATCAGCTCTGGCACATCTTGGATGCGCACTCCGACAGCCTTCCAACTTGGAAGGTTCTAGTAGCTGCTGCTGGTGGTGATAGTGGACATTATAGCGTAACTTGTAGTTCCTTGGTCCTTTTCTTTTCTATGAATTGGCTAGCGCAAGTAAAGATTTGTGTGTCCCCGGAGGAGGTACGCTATACTACAGGTTGGCTGTAGAATATGTACTGTCGTGGATGTTGAAATCCGATGGGATGACCGGAGCCAGCGCCCTTACTGCTTTCAGCGCGTACACGCCCTGTAGTTCCTGTACGCACTGAAATATTGGACCCGCTGTACTCTTGGCTGCAAGGCCAGCGCCCCGTGGTCGCTTCACTTCTCAACGGATTTCAATATCCAATACAGAACTACGGCTATATTACATGGAAGCCTTGTTTCTGTTTGCATGGTGCAGAGCTCACTGACTTGTCAGTTTGAGCACTCTGGCAAGGTACGTTCGGACTTGGTTTAAATCTGGCTTTGGAAAATATATGTTTCATTGCTATAGGGTTCGGCCTCATTTTCTCTGTGCTGCGCTGATGGGTCCACACAGGACGAAACAGTTCTGGCCGCAGATTGAGGGGAAGCCTTGTTTCATAGATTTAACGTGTTTTCGAAGTCAACAGCATGTTACAAGGCCAGGACGCACAGGGCTCCTGACTACAACCATAACGCGGCTGGCAGTCCCATATGGTTCAAATGGTCGCAAGACCGGAACTCTAGCAACCGTGTTATGGGTGTAGTCATGAGCACTGTACGTCCTCGCCTTGTAACTTGCTGTTGACTTCGAAAAACATGTTAAGTACTACAGCTGTAGTAAAACATGAGAACTTATTGGCTCGGCATAACACAGGAAGACGCGCATCAATGCCAGTGCTGTTGACTTGCTGTGTGTGCCGCTGCTTCCAGACGCCCGCACCGACACTCGGCGCGTCCAAGCCGAGCTGGCAAACATCTCCCTCGTCCTCACCGCCCTCCTCGTCGCCGCCAGCACCGGCATCATCATCATCATCACCATCGTCGTCGTCGGTGCAAGCCAGCACAACGCTACCTACATCGTCATTGATCGGCAGCACAGCTACTGCACCATCATCAATCAGCAGTACTGCTGCAACAAGTGCACTGAAGGGAACCACCGCAACCGACCCCGCAGCAGGAGGAAACACCACTGAACAAAAGAGTGAGTTAGGCTGGTCAGGGAAAAAAACTGCTGAAGCTGGTTATCACTGTGTAACGGACTGAAGTACTGGTCTTCATACACAGCTTGTCTTCATAGAGAGGTGGTCGTTATAGAGAGGTGGTCTTTGTAGAGAGGTGGTCCTCGTAGAGAGGTTGTCTTTGTAGAGAGATTGTCTTTGTAGAGAGATGGTCTTTGTAAGTTAGAGAGGTGGTCTTTGTAGAGGGGTTGTCTTTGTGGAGAGATGGTTCCTTGTCACAGTAGACAGCTGGTATTTATACAAGGGGGGAGGGGGTGTTGGGGGCATTGGTGGAATTCGTCAAGCAGCTCTCGTGCTTATTTCAACTGTCCCACCCTACATACTGATTTCAACTGTCCCACCCTACATACTGATTTCAACTGTCCCACCCTACATACTGATTTCAACTGTCCCACTCTACATACTGATTTCAACTGTCCCACCATACATACTGATGGCAGCGGTCTGATGTGTGGCTCGCCGAAAATTCCAAATCCTTTTTCTCTCGTCGTGCACCTGATGTGTCTTGCTTTTCTGCCCATGACACATACTGTAGTGTCTTGTATTAAAGCCCGTCTCGCACAGAAGCATGTTTTGAAAACAAGCCTGGTTTTCAAGATACACTGTCGGCACATAAGCCTAGTTGTAGTCTTCACATGCATATGTATACATATCTGATGTGAATAGAAACCTAGCCGTGACATCGTCTTCTACAGGAATACACCCGGCAATAATACGCAACAGTACGGTAGATATTTAATAGGGCTAAGACTATCGACTTCACAGGCCCGGCGGAAGCAATAGTTGATTGGTCCGGCCAAGTTTTTCGTCAGCACAGCACTTGTGCACGTGTGACACAACACAACGTCTCTTTGCCCATCGTAGGTCAACCAAGACCATGTCTTGAAATATGACGCCTGACAAGAGCGCTTCACCACTGTCTTTTTCCCAAATTCCCGCCGAGGAAACGCGAAGGAAGTGGTTGGGTGGACTGGCACTTCTGGCACAGATATTTCGCTGGAAGAAGCCATAGCTGCTAAGCATGCACTGCAGCTAAGCTGACCAAATAGCGAGAAAAATTTGAAAAACTACTTCGTTCAGTAAAAGAATCTGAAGCACTCGACGAAAAACCCTCATATCAAGACTACAAATAATTATTACAGGGTAGAATCCATCATGGCACGTGCTTTCAAGTCACGCGACTCCCACCACAGGCCCACGCCACAGCTAGCCCTCAAGTGCGCGCGCGCGTGCACGGCAAGATCAGAGCGAGATCGCAAGTACCCGTACATGCATGTAAAATCGATGATCACAACAAGTTACATAAAGTTACTGTGTCGTAAAAAAAATCGTCGGTGGCCGAAAAGTTGGTCCGGCCATGGCCGGACCGACCGGAGCAGCTCCGCCGGCCCTGCTTCACCCGCTTGGCGGAGTCCATCTGTTCTCCGAGATGACCTCTGCTTTCTATTATGTCGTAATGAAATGAAATGTATACATTGCTTTATTCAAGCGGCTTTCTCAATGTGCTTTCCTGGCTGGATGACTCCGATGAATGGTCATTTTTGTCCATGCTTGTGTTGAGTTAATTATGTGTGTGTGTGTGTGTGTGTGTGTGTGTGTGTGTGTGTGCGCGCGTGTTTGTGTGTGTGTGTGTGCGTGTTTGTGTGTGAGTGTGTGTTTGTGTGTGTATGTGCGGGTGTGTGTGCTTGTGTGTGTATGCATGTACACGTGCATGCACATGCATGTGTGTGTATGTGCGTGCGTGCTTGTGTGTTCGTGCATGTGCATCTCTGCCTACCCTGTTTTCTTCATAGCAGCGCCGTGGGTGAGCGACAACATAGTCACCCTCGTTCTCATCTCCCTGCTGGCAGTTTGTATTGCAGTGATTATTGCCCTCCTCTACAAGCAGCATAAGTTGTGTGCGATACGCGACATCCCTCGTTAGGGTGATCAGCGCAGAGATATGGAGGTGAAGGAAAATGTGGCGGGCGATGATCAGCAGAAAGAATGATACTGATGGTGAAATGCGGCATCTAACAGATTTCACTGCATGTCCAAAGGCTCATCCGCAGCTGCCGTAGCAGAACTGTTGCTCATGGATCTTCCATTGACCAAAAGTCAGCCGATGCAGCACAGTCCGGCGTCACAATGCTGGACGAGGGCTGCACATGTACGTGTAGGTGTACGTGCAGGTGTACGTGCAGGTGACGCGGAACTACGGACGCGCGTCACGCAAGTTGCTTCACGCTGCAGTCATCCAGCAGTGAAGCATTGAACGGTGAGACATTGACCAGCGAGGCATTCGCCAGTGATGCTCCAGCGCCCTGAGAGCACACACACACACACACACACACACACACGTACCGATGCTCTCCACCCAGTCCTGAACACAAAACACACACACCGACACAGCGGACTTAGCGACATGCATTGAAGAAGTATTGCCGAGTTGTCATGGCCTGTCTGTACAACGGTCGTTGTTGGAGCTGGGGGCAGGCCAAATATGCTGATTGACAATAGCACCTGGCACAAATCCTGACAAGGGATCGGCATAATATTGCAGCTGCAGCAATGCCGAAGTGAAGGAGATTTAGTACATTGTAGTGTACGAAGTTCTGGCATGGACACACATTCATTTTGGTGCAACTGCGTGCTGTGAACAGCGCCAGCATATATACGCACAAACTCTCTCTCTCATACACAAACACTTCTTTTCTCTTTTCCTTTCACATGCACCATGGTTTAAACCAGGAGTTGTAAACGAGATCGGTATTTTACCACTCCTGATATAAACTGGCTATTGGACACATAGCTGATCAGTACGAGTACTATGATCCATGTTAGTACAGGTTGCATTGCGCTGGCCCATGTTGCTATTTTACACGTTAATGCCGTGGACGACAGGAATGAACGCCGACGATGTTCTACGGCACATTCACACATGTACACACACATGCACACTTGCACACACACACACACACGCACACATACACACACACACACACACACACACACACACACACACACACACACATACACACACACACACACACACACATGCACACACGCACACACACACACACACACACACACACACACATACACACACACACACACACACACACACACACACACACACACACACACATTGAACCTTGAATCTTGAACCTTGAATCTTGAACCTGAACACATATCCAGAGTCAGACACGACGTCATCTGATCGGCGATCAGTGGGAGACGCAGATTTGCTTCAGTCTGTAACAACGAACCAAACTCCTGCCATTCGAAGATGCCGAGACCTCTGGTCGGTTGAGCATGGCAGCCCCCACCTCCTGGTGCACAGTCTCACGTTCATGCCAGCCCAACGTGGCTTTTCGGTGAGTTGTGTATCATTAACAAAGTGACTATGAAAATGATGGCCATGACTGACTTATGGTGGTGTGGCTTGGCATGCAGTATTGAGTATGTGTGATCGTGTGTGTGTGTGTGGGGGGGGGGGCATGCATGTGTGTGAGTGGCGAAGGTATCCTGCCAGGGCTGCACAGCGCCCAGCATAGCATTGGCTTGCTGGATGGGATTTCATTGAGCAGCACTGAATACGAGAGCAGGCGGCCAATTTTCTTGTCAGCAACCATAATAGCACTGCTACTTGCTAGCAACCTTCTCAAGGTGATCTATCTATGGTCTCTTGGGTATAGGGCTGAACGATTATACCAATTACTCGGTAATCGAACGAACAATGATGGTAACTAGAGTGTCTGCTCCGCTTCCCGGTGTCGAATGACTTGACCGTGACTTCAGTGACGAGTTGACTACACTAACAAGACCAACAGTAGCAGTACTAGTACAGTAGTTAGGTAGTGATATCGTGACAATAGTATCATCAAGAGTACATAACCCCCCAGAGTGTGCAACGCCTGATCCAGCTGTGCATAGGGTCTTGGTCGAGCGGAATCGGATCTTTGCGTCATAATACCGTACACATCTGAGGGGAACCCGGGGAGTCGCGGGTACTCTTGGATCAAAAACAATGGTGCCCTGCCTCGAGACCGGCCTTGCGCTGGTGTGAAGTGTACGCATGACATCAGAAGATCCGATTCCGCTCGACCAAGACCCTACACAGAGCTGGATCAGGCGTTGCACACTCTGGGGGGGTTATGTACTGTTGGTATCATGCATGACGAGTACTGTTAGATATTGGCGTCCGGTTTTGTATAATTCGTTTTCGCAAAGCCCCCCCCCCCCCTTTCGTTATCTCTGATATTGCTGACCCACCCAAGTAATTAGTTGGGTGGTGTGTTGCTTTGCTGCTTCGAACTGTAGTTTGTTGTCGTGGGACTTAGCGTGTGCACATTTTCGCTGCACCCATCTTCCCCTCTTCGGTCCTACGTAACCATGAACCTTCCAAGTTGGAAGGCTGTTGGCTTGCGCATTGGAGATGTGTTAGAGCTAGGTCTCAGGTCGCTGAATGTCTCAGTGGCCTGTCAGTTTGTGCCCTATTATCGCACTTTCTGACTGTTTATCATCTTGTTACAGTCGTGGATAGTTGCTGCATACCTCGTTCTCGTGTGTATTCTTCTCTCTTTCACATAAAATAATTTATTACTGGCTCAGTATCCGAGTCAATAGTACTAGTGTAATATGTAAAGAGAAAAGCTCTTACTACGTGTAGTTTCGTCATCATCATCCCGTAACCACGGTAACGTTCGACATTCTTTGTTGCCCAGGGACATAGGTCGTGCACATGATCTTCGTGGCGCATCCCTTCCCGTCACGGAACTTTCCGCGCCTGAGCCTTCCAAGTAGCTTAGTTGGAAGGTTGTGGGATTGCGCTTCGTAGATGTGTTGAAGCTAGGACAAGGATATTGAGACATTCCACGACGTCGTGGAATGTCTCAATATCCTTGTCCTAGCTTCAAGCCTTGTTGTCATACTGTTTATAATAATAATAATAACTTTATTAGGATGACCCAAAGGCTGGCCGCCTATCGTGGGGTCCGTCGCATTGAAGGATGATGGTACAAGAGAGTACAGATTGGGAAGGGGGGGGGGGGGACTACGATTGACTGCATTATCTCGTTACCTTGGTGGACTGTTAGCAAGAGTACATACCCCCCCCCCCCGGGGGGGGGGGGGGGTATGTACTCTTGCTATCAAGTTGCTAACAGTCATAACTAGTGACTTATGGGTCCTTTTCTCTTTACATAATTATTAGTATTTATTGAGTGGAGCAATCTTTTTGAATTTGATACAGTTGATGGTGTGGTCACCAATTAGTGTGGGTATTAAAGAACTCGGATGGAGAGCCATGAATAGGTGTTGGCGGATAATGCTCGGTAATATGGGATATAACGTTCTCAGTAATGCTCCACAAAAGGCCATATAATGCTCCACAAAAGGCCATATAATGCTGCAAATAATGCTGATAATGCTCCGCCGGATGGAATATAAACACCTGAACCTTGCGGTATTGGGCTAAGAAAAACGCTATAATATTGCACCAATGCTATGATAAACACATAATACAATATCAGGTAAACATGTACGCTAGGTACAAACACATACAGTCAATTGAGGCGGCACAAAGAGGATACGCCAAGAAGGACTCCATGACCAGCTTCTGCCACTGAGTTTCCCTCTCCAAACAGGACTTTCCTTGTTTGTGTCTCGCGGTAGCAATATGGGACAATACTCTTCTTCCCTGACAATGTTGTATAGCATGCCAGGCACACTAACTTGCCACAGTCGCTTTTGAGCGGCTCATCTGGGAACTCCCGCACCCGTGTTTCGGCACTGATGGCCACTTCAGTGCTCTGTCCATGAGCTACCCGCGTCCTTTTCGAAACATTTTCAGACTTGGTAATAGCTGTTTTCTGAAAAGACCGCTTCCTCGCTATCGCGGCAGGATCTGCAGTTTCCAACTCGACGACGTCACTATCATCAGAGGACTCCGCCAAAAGCTCATCTGGAGAAAGCCCAGCTTCCTCCCAGTCCCAAGAACGGCATCGCGGCGAGTCAGCCATCAGCGTTGGCTGCTAGTTAGCTGGTCTTACACAATGGTCAATGTCAGGTGAAAGTCCAGCGTCACTCTTTGACAAAGACATGGACTCTTGCTTCGATGAAGAATGTTTTTGTAACATTGTGGACAGTAACCGGGTAAGGTCTGGAATGTGTGCGTGTGTGCACCTCCACCGTTCCATGCTGGCTCACATTTGTTTCGTTGGTTCGGCGTTGTTACCTGGATCTTCAAAAAGTAAGTAATTAGTTGCTGGCCGAAGATAGACTTCCGGGACCGGAAGTTAGTTTCTGCGAGAGTTTTCACACTGTGCTGGACCACAGCTAGCTAGCACTACTGCTGCATGCAGTATACTGGGCATGGGCCTGGCGATGCGTGCCGCAGTTTGGTACCATGCATGATGTGTACGGACGGTGGTCTATCGCTTGTCATCGCGTAGAGTAATAAATGTTGCCAATCAAAGACCTACGCTATAGCCGATCCTAATCTGTACATGACGAATTGACGATGTGTGTAGATCTACTATGCAGTCATGTAGAAAGTCGTATAATGCCATTTTTGGCCTCGTAATGCTTTATAATGCTCGTAATGCTCCGGGTGGTGTATAATGCTCGATATAATGCCGGCATTATCCGCCAACACCTAGCCATGAATTAATTTATAGAAAAGAAAGGGACCAAAAAGGTCAATTATACGTGTAGTATATTATTATAATGAGGACCAGGGAGTAGTACAATACCATATATATTGTACTACTCCCTGATGAGGACAATCGAGTAGTTGCAACTGACGCCCGGGCATATGGAGGCGTTGCCATTCTTGCTAAATCAGGGATGTTTACGTCGCTACGCCACCGTACTGACCTCCATATTCCAGGTTTTGAAGCCACGTGTGTGGAAGCAAGGGTTTCACAGGGCTCGTCCTCCAACTGTCTGATTGTTGGCGCTGTTTACCGCCCCCCCCCCCCAAACAATAGCTCTGCACAGGTGGACTCTTTCATGACTTCCCTGCAACAATGTCTGTCACGGATTCGAAAACTCTCCACTTCCATCCTAGTCATGGGTGATTTCAATGCGAAGTCTGCCGCTTGGTATGGTTCTGCTACCGACAATCCGGGCCATCAACTTTCATGTGTTCTGAATATGTATGCTCTAACCCAACCCGTGAGGTTCGCAACCCATGGTGCATTGGGCTCCGCTGGCACTGCTCTAGATTTGATCATAAGCGATCGACCTGGCAATGTATTCTCCCTCTGCACTGAGGCACCGCTTGGGCAGTCCGACCATTCTATTGTGCTTAGTAGATTGACCCTCCCCCGTACTCTAGTATCACCGATATCCACGCCCTCTCGAACTCCAAGTAGTACCTCAACACCCATCCCGAACTTTCGCCAATTTTACCTCTCCCGACTGACCTCGGATTCTGCTTCGGATATCCAAGCTGCTATTGCCAATGTTGACTGGCCTCTGGTTCTACATGTCCAAGATCAAAATGTGGATACTACCCTGATAGCTTTCTTATCTACCACGCTTTATTTAATGTATGCTCCTCCTTCTTGCCAGCGAAAGTCCAATCATCACGTCCAGGCCGCAATAAAGTTAATCCCCCGTGGCTCACTCCGGCACTAAGAATTCAGTTAAAGCTCAAGCGAGACTCCTACAGCCTGTACAAGAAGTACCCCCCTCCTGACAACCTCACCCATTACAAATCTGAGCGGAACAAGGCCCGGAATGTGTCTCGCAAAGCCCATCGTGAGTTTATCTCCTCATTGACGTCCCTCAGCTCAGCCCACAGCAACCTTCCAGCACCCAACCTTTTTCAGTTTGCCCGTCAAGCACGATCAGGTACTACTGCCTCTTCGGATAGTAATGGCGTAGCCCAGCTCTGTGAGGAGAATACTGTTCATACGGATCCGGTTGCCATTACTGATGCGCTAAATACGCAGTTCGTAAACTTCGGGACCAAAGATGATCCTTCTTGGTCTGTGCCTGACTTCCCACAACACCACATACCTCCACTTACCTCTGTTTTCACAACCCCCTGCCGCATCAAGAAATATATTAGTCAATTAAAGCTGAAGAAGGCCACGGGCGTTGATGGCATCAGTCATGAGCTTCTTCGACTTCTTTCTCCAGCAATCGCGTATAGTCTCCTTTTCAACATGACATTTTGCACGGGCGTATTTCCCTCCCTCTGGAAGCACTCAATAGTCACACCCATATATAAGAACAAGGGCTCTCACTTAAGTGCAACCAACTACCGGCCTATTTCTCTTTTATCAACTATATCCAAACTTTGTGAACGTGTAGTCTTTGATCATGTCTATCCTCAAGTGAACCCTCTCCTCAGCCCTTCCCAGTCTGGTTTTCGTCATGGGGACTCCACGTTTTGGCAGCTGTTGCGTTTGGTACAGGCCTTACATCAATCCAAGGACACTCGAAAATTTAGCTTGCTCTGCTTCTTTGATCTTAGCAAGGCCTTCGACTCAGTATGGACTAGAGGTCTACTCTGTAAGCTAAGAGCATTCGGGCTTTCTGGGAACGTTTACAATTGGCTCACTAGCTACTTGATTGGCCGCAGCCAGTGTGTTCGTGTCAGGGGACATCTGTCTCGCCCAGCCACAGTAGAGTCTGGTGTCCCCCAAGGTTCTATATTAGGTCCTCTGCTTTTCATCATTTATGTAAACGATCTGGCCTCCCTGCCACATACCTACCTCTACGCAGATGATACAGCACTGCATGTTTCCTCCTCTTCACTTTCAGCTGCATCTGTCACATTGCAGACCCACATCAACAAAGTTGTCAATTGGATGATGCTCTGGAAGCTGAAGCCGAACGCGTCTAAAACCGCTATTCTCTGCTTTCCTCCTCGTCCCAATAGTGACTTGTCTGTATTAAGTCCCTCGCCTTTCACGTTCCCTGATGACCGTACCTGTCTCTCAATAGTCGATCAGCACAAACACCTTGGGATTATCCTGGATCAGCATCTGTCCTTTGATCCCCACATTACGTATCTGGAGAAACGTGCAAGTTCTATTGTTGGCTTCCTCTCCTCTCACTTATCTCATTTTCCCCGTGATTGCCGTTTAATGCTGTATAATGCTATGTTGTGCCGGTATTTGACTACTGTTCCTCCATTTGGGCTGACATCAGCACATCGCCCACGAATCATCTCGAAGTCACACATCGTAGCTTAATTCGCGCTGTCTTTGCTATTCCCCGTTTGACGCCCTCTCATATTAGGGAGGTTTAGTTCTCACGTAACGGAAACGCGTACGTGGGTGATCCACGTAAAAATGGATGAAGGGCATCCACGTTGCAATGTTGTGTTTAGTCACACGGAACAAACAAAAGCATGAAGCGAAAGGCCCAAACCTGGTCAAAGACGAAGCTACCCGGCCTAAGAAGCTCATCGAATATTGTGATTTCGTGCTTCGGAAACTTCTTCAGCTGAGCACCCTCGCAGCTCGCAAAATGCGCTCCATTCTGATTTTCACCCACGTTCTAGCGGAACGTGGGTGAGCCTCCATACACGGTATGTCGTGGATCAGAAAACGTCTGTACGTGGGTCACTGAGTATCACGTGGTACACACACGTAAAGTACCCACGGATTACGTGAGACTAAACATCCCTAATGTCTATGCTATCGCATCCAGCTGTCCTCTCTCTAACAGGCTCAGACTTTCATCATGTAAACTAATTCCTAAAATTCGTCTTGGTCTTGCACCAACTCATGTTTTATCCCAGCTTAACTGGTTTCATCAGTCCTCAGCTACCCGAAACTCTCTCTGCTTCCCTATCTCTCGCACAGCCACTCTTCTGAAGTCCCCTCTATTTTTGGCATATACACATTGGTCGTTGCTGTCACAGGACCTCAAGACTTGCCAAAGACTTTCCACTTTTGCTACTATACTTCGCTAGGTATTCACTTCTGGGCCACTTTGTAAAGAGTCGTATCTCTTGATTTATCTTCTTTCTTTCTTCTTTCTTATACATGTATGTCTACTACTTTTCTTTTGTTGATTTGGCCGTGGTTGGCTATCACCCCTCTCTCATTCAATATTGGCATTGCTTGCCACGAGATGATGATGATGCAATAATAATAATAATAATAATAATGTGAAAAGAATTCGGGTGGACACACCCATTCCCATAGCGCTGCATATCACATCCGAACCAGTTCCGTTATTTTACAACGTTTCGGCACTTGGCCATCATCAGGTAATAACAATGAATACCGTGGAAGCCACACAAGAGCAGTATATACGCAGAGTGTAGCGCCAAAAAAGATGCGAATTATGTCACCTAGTATGACAGAGAGAGAGAAAAAGGCGCAACTAGCACATCACGGAGGAGAAGCAGCAAAAGGTAGCGCGCATTGTGCTCTGTGAATGGCGTTGCACAGAGTGTAGCGCCAAAAAATAAAATGATGCGAGTTATGTCACCTCTATACAGAGGGGGGGGGGGAAGAGAGAGAAGGTGCAACTGTGCACATCACGGAGAAGAAGAACGCCATTCACAGAGCACAATGCGCGCTACCTTTTGCTGCTTCTCCTCCGTGATGTGCTAGTTGCGCCTTTTTCTCTCTCTCTGTCATACTAGGTGACATAATTCGCATCTTTTTTGGCGCTACACTCTGCGTATATACTGCTCTTGTGTGGCTTCCACGGTATTCATTGTTATTACCTGATGATGGCCAAGTGCCGAAACGTTGTAAAATAACGGAACTGGTTCGGATGTGATATGCAGCGCTATGGGAATGGGTGTGTCCACCCGAATTCTTTTCACAGATGAAGCTGCAGGAAGCCTCAGCCCTTCTTCAATAATAATAATAATTTGGAAAGGATTGGGAGAACTTCAAATTCAAAGGATCAGTCAGGGAAGTGAACTGCCTGAAAAGAGAAAAAAACGCCAGACCCACCAGGACTCGAACCTGGGACCCTGCTTGTCATGAGCAATGCTCTAACCACTGAGCTATGGGACCAGGCTGAACCTAGAAGGCGCTGACAAGTTTTTCACTCCAAAGGCAGCTCACAACACGTGCATTGCTCATGACAAGCAGGGTCCCAGGTTCGAGTCCTGGTGGGTCTGGCGTTTTTTTCTCTTTTCAGGCAGTTCACTTCCCTGACTGATCCTTTGAATTTGAAGTTCTCCCAATCCTTTCCAAATTTAATCACTTTCTTTCACCTCTGGTAGTTTCCAGAAACTGACCGTGGTTGGTCCCCTGGGGGAGGGAAAAAGACCCAAGTGCCATCAGTATGTGTGGCACGTGTTGTGAGCTGCCTTTGGAGTGAAAAACTTGTCAGCGCCTTCTAGGTTCAGCCTGGTCCCATAGCTCAGTGGTTAGAGCATTGCTCATGACAAGCAGGGTCCCAGGTTCGAGTCCTGGTGGGTCTGGCGTTTTTTCTCTTTTCAGGCAGTTCACTTCCCTGACTGATCCTTTGAATTTGAAGTTCTCCCAATCCTTTCCAAATTTAATCACTTTCTTTCACCTCTGGTAGTTTCCAGAAACTGACCGTGGTTGGTCCCCTGGGGGAGGGAAAAAGACCCAAGTGCCATCAGTATGTGTGGCACGTGTTGTGAGCTGCCTTTGGAGTGAAAAACTTGTCAGCGCCTTCTAGGTTCAGCCTGGTCCCATAGCTCAGTGGTTAGAGCATTGCTCATGACAAGCAGGGTCCCAGGTTCGAGTCCTGGTGGGTCTGGCGTTTTTTTCTCTTTTCAGGCAGTTCACTTCCCTGACTGATCCTTTGAATAATAATAATAATAATAATAATTTGGAAAGGATTGGGAGAACTTCAAATTCAAAGGATCAATCTGGGAAGTGAGCTGCCTTTGGAGTGAAAAACTTGTCAGCGCCTTCTAGGTTCAGCCTGGTCCCATAGCTCAGTGGTTAGAGCATTGCTCATGACAAGCAGGGTCCCAGGTTCGAGTCCTGGTGGGTCTGGCGTTTTTTCTCTTTTCAGGCAGTTCACTTCCCAGATTGATCCTTTGAATAATAATAATAATAATAATAATCTTTCCCTCAAACTAGTGATGATGTTATGACTTGGGGCTCCCCGCGTGCTTGAGTGTACGTGAAGTGTGTGGGTACAGTGAGGGCTGCGTCCCACCCGCCTGTGTGGGTTCACAGGAAGTGTGAGTTTAATTAATACGAAGTCTGAAGAAAATGTTGAACAGTCTCTGCTGGGATGACGACTACACCATAGCTCAGTGGTTAGAGCATCGCTAGCTACAAGCGAGGGTCCCTGGTTCGAGTCCTGGTGGTGACAGTCAATTTTTTCTTCAGACTTTTCCCCGGTTTGTCTCTTTCCCTCAAACTAGTGAAGATGTTATGACTTGGGGCTCCCCGCGTGCTAGAGTGTACGTGAAGTGTGTGGGTACAGTGAGGGCTGCGTCCCACCCGCCTGTGTGGATTCACAGGAAGTGCGAGTTACGAAGTCTGAAGAAAATGTTGAACAGTCTCTGCTGGGATGACGACTACACCATAGCTCAGTGGTTAGAGCATCGCTAGCTACAAGCGAGGGTCCCTGGTTCGAGTCCTGGTGGTGACAGTCAATTTTTTCTTCAGACTTTTCCCCGGTTTGTCTCTTTCCCTCAAACTAGTGAAAATAATGATAATAATAATAATAATAATAATAATAATAATTGTTTTCAAAAAACGAGTGGATACGAAGGCAGTGAAGAACGTGGAAGAAAGAAAAAATGTGATATGGAAAAAAATGATGAACAAAATTTTTTTGTACTTCGAACTAGTTTTCGCACAACACTCCTCAGGAAGCTACGTTGTACTAATGAAAAACAATCCAGAAAGATACTAATAAAGAGAAATGGAGTGAGAAGAAACAACACCTATGAAAATGATAATCCTAGCACTAAGGTAATAACAGGAAAAACTGCGAAAGCAATTAACGAACTTGTAAGGACTACTAGTATACTGTGACACAAGATATGACACCATGGCCAACCAGAGCCAAACCGACAGAACAAGCTGCCACTAAAACAATTTCAAACGAATAATGCTGTCCTTCTGGACACACAGATCAGGCTTATGAATACGTTGACAAACAGCGAGCGTGTGTTTTCTAGTAGGAAGTCATCAGTGTATAAGCATCTTGCATCTCGTCCTGATTGTTGCAAGGTGTATTCTGATTCTTCTTTTTCTGTTTTGTGCCGTGCTCGTCATGGTTATAAGTTGCAGTTGAGTGTGTTAGAAGCTGTTTGTCAACGTATTCATAAGCCTGATCTGTGTGTCCAGAAGGACAGCATTATTCGTTTGAAATTGTTTTAGTGGCAGCTTGTTCTGTCGGTTTGGCTCTGGTTGGCCATGGTGTCATATCTTGTGTCACAGTATACTAGTAGTCCTTACAAGTTCGTTAATTGCTTTCGCAGTTTTTCCTGTTATTACCTTAGTGCTAGGATTATCATTTTCATAGGTGTTGTTTCTTCTCACTCCATTTCTCTTTATTAGTATCTTTCTGGATTGTTTTTCATTAGTACAACGTAGCTTCCTGAGGAGTGTTGTGCGAAAACTAGTTCGAAGTACAAAAAAATTTTGTTCATCATTTTTTTCCATATCACATTTTTTCTTTCTTCCACGTTCTTCACTGCCAATAATAATAATAATAATAATAATAATAATAATAATAATAATAATATTGTAGAAAGGAAAAGGACGTATGGATACGAGTTAAGAGTAACTCTCCATCACTATAACTGGATACTATATTAGTGCAATTAGGAGTATAATCGATGCAGACATGGCCAGACAACAACGAGTTCATGGAATTTTTAAGGATTTTTATGTTATTCAAAATACTATATAATGATAATTAATATTCGCGGGATCCGCGTCGGCATCGCTTGAATGTTCAGAAACACACAAACTAGCCTTCGCATCCGCAGGCCACCACTATGCCTATTAACCTTAGTGGCGAATGCAGACCTCACAAGTGAGTGAGGGGAGAGGAGGTTAGTCTCTCAACCAATCGGGCGTGTAACGGCCCATAACCCTGTAAACTGCATCCTTGTTATTCTCACTCCGAGCTGTGAGTACCCAGTTGACCGTGGGTGTCGGCGCAGTTCAGCACGCGTAAAAAGTCTTTTTACACGCTCCCTGCTACCAGCGCGGGTCTTGAACTCGGGACCTCATGATTCGCAGGCAGGCCTGCAAACCAATCGGCCATATGCGTTGGCTTTTTGGAGGATACTATATACAGTCAGAAAGTGCAATAACTAGGCACAAAACTGACAAGAGTACTGAGACATTCGACGCCCTGACACCTAGCTTCAACACATCTCCGTAGCGCTAACCGACAGTCTTCCAACTTGGAAGGTTCAAGGTTATGAAAAGACCAAAGAGGGGAAGGCAAGCGCAACGAAAACGAGCAAAAGCCACAGTCCTAACGGAACAAAGAATGTCGATTGTTACTGGACGATGACGAGACCAGTACGATATTTGACAAAGTGGTCTAACTACAATTCGAAGCAGCAAAGCAGCACACCACCCAACTTGGGCGGGTCATAAATATCAAAGATAAGTACAGAAAGGGGAAGCTTTGCGAAAACGAATTGTACAAGCCGAAAGCCAAACTCTTACAGTACTCCTCATGCATGACATTGTGATGGACTAGTTGACTACAAAACAAGTTGTTTCACACGACGTACGTTTCGCCGTATGGTTCGTGACGGCTCATCAGGTGTGCAATTTGAAATTCAGATGTTGAGCCATAACTAAATGTAGAAAGGAAAAGGACATATGGATGAGTTAAGAGTAACTCTCCATCACTATAACTGGATACTATATACAGTCAGAAAGTGCAATAACTAGGCACAAAACTGACAAGGTGTCAGGACGTCGAATGTCTCAGTACTCTTGTCAGTTTTGTGCCTAGTTATTGCACTTTCTGACTGTATATAGTATCCAGTTATAGTGATGGAGAGTTACTCTTAACTCGTATCCATATGTCCTTTTCCTTTCTACATTTATTTATGGCTCAACATCTGAATTTCAAATAATAATAATCTTCACTAGTTTGAGGGAAAGAGACAAACGGGAAAAGTCTGAAGAAAAAAATGCCATGTAGATTTACATGCACTCGTACATGTACAAGAGGCTTCTATTTTAGCTGTTAATAACGAACTCGCATATAGCGAATTTCGTGGTATATTTATTATTCTTTTATTCCACGATGGCGTGACGCCAATAAGGACGATTGATAAGTGTGATAGAACTGGTACTAGCCAGAAACAGCTAGATGGAAATTAACCGGGGAGGCAAGAAGCAATGGATCATGAAAAACAAGCGGGGGCAATAACGTTAGCAGGGGTGATCGAGATAGTTAAGTACACGTTCAAGATATCAGGAACCAGGGGGGATGCGCGGAGCAGGAACAGGTACTGCTCAAAAGAAGACTGGATGCATTGTTTCGGAAAGAATTTCTACGAGGTTGGGTTGTGATGTCGATAGGGAGTGAGTTGTAGAAGGTGAGGGCACTGTTGATGGGGGAATCTCGGTGCCTGTTTGTGTGTGCGTGTCCGATGGAGTAGGTCCTTGTCTGTCGAAGGGTATATGGTTGGTGTTGACGTTGTGGTGCAAGATGTGCTGGTTGCAGGTGTGGTGGGGAGGTTTGGTGGTGGATGTCCCATGCTAGTAGGACTTGTTTAACAAGGAGTCGTGAGTCAAGGGTGGGAAGCTTTGCGTGATGGAGGAGGGAACTGTGGTGAACTGGTGCAAAGAGGGGAATCCGAAGGCAGATGCGTATAGCACGGCGTTGAATTCTCTCCAGTGTGTCCCGCTGTTGCTGTGTGGTGTTGGAGAGGGAAAGGCTGGCATATTCGAGAACGGGTCGGATGTAGGTCGTGTATATTAACAATAGGCTCAGGGAGCGTTCATTGTGCCACGTGTCTTGTGGAGTTGGTGTAGTAGTTTTTAGGCTTTGTTGGTGGTTTCTATGATGTGTTGGGTCCATCGCATATCATCTTGGAGTGTAACACGAAGGTGCCTGTGTTGGTGGACCTGCTGCAGCCAAGTCGAGTGGAGCGTGATGTGGATGGTGTGTAGGGTCCAGCGGATAATGCCGGCATTATATTCGGCATTATACGACTATCCGAGCATCAGAGCATTATGGAGCATTAGAAAGGAACAAAACGAGCATTATGTGAGGTTTGAGCGGCATAACGAGTTTCATAGTGGATAATATCGGGAAATCCCAGCTTTTTGGCAACAATCAGCTACAATCATGATCATGAGATGTTGTCTGATGATTGGTTTTTGCCATGAAACTCTGAGTAACAACGAAACCGCCCTATTTTACTCCTTTTGTGTACCTCTTGCGTACTACGCTCCGCCCATTCCGGGCATTTGAGCACGATGCATTGTACCGGCGCATGACTTCGTATAGTGACACCTTTAGCACTAACGCTACAGAACGATTGCTACATAAAAACGTTATGATTGCAGCGATGTGGTCAGGTAAATGTATACAAGCCATTTGTGAAGCATGCCCAACCAAGGCCGAGGCAGTTCAAGTGACCCAAATCCAGAGAAATTATTCACGAGGTTTCTTTTGCTTTTAGAATAATGGAGAGCTATGGAGGAGACATACGCGAAGTGAACATCAAACAGACGAAGAAGAATTTTCTAGTTGTGCCAGAGGCTCTGGCGATAGCATCTCTAGCGATACTGAAGCAGACACTGATGCATTGCTAAATTTGGACCAGGGTGAAGGAGCGGCTATAAACAGAAAGAGCTCGTTCCAAAAGAACTGCCTTTGCCGAGTCCAGCTCAGGAGGCTCGAAAAGAACTAGAATTTCTCATGGACTCAGTACCAAGTCGATTGCTCAGCAGCGCCTGTCTTACTTTCCTGATGAAGCACGTACAGTTCGTTGTGGACGGTTGTAATGCCAGGCCTACAGTCAAATGCTATCAGAAAGGAAGAGTATTGTGGCAAGCCGTACGTCTACACACCATCTCAAGGAGAAGATGAGAGCACAAGCAAAGGATGTAGAGTGGCAAAATAACTTCTGACCACGTGTTTTCAGGATTTCCGCAAATGGGAGGGCTCTCCATCTGAGATCGGATCTCAGGAGCTGGCCTCACGTCTGGCGTTTCAGATGAAAACATTATTCACAGAGTGGATGCAGTGACAGCTTGTCTGCAGGCAGGAATACTATTTTCCAAGATTAACTTCATCCCAACAATGAATGACTACCTGCAATAATGGTTTCATCTCTCACTACATGGATAATCAGGGGAAACATTTGATACATCGACTATTCTGCCACAACCCTGCATCAAAGCTGGAATGGAGAGCAATTAATGGCGAAGCGATCATGTCTTGTAGTGCTAAGAAGTGGTGGCGCTCGTGAGAGATAAGGTGGCAACTTCAGATGCGGATCGACGATATGCATAATTTCCTGGAAGTTTGACAATGTGCAGACTTTCTTCCATTTTTGTCCCAAACCAAGAGCATTATATCCCTTGCTGAAGCATTATAATCAGCATTATAAGGCAGTTTTTGGAGCATTATGGTTAGCATTATACGAACATTTTCGGAGCATTATCCGCTGGACCCTAATGGTGTGTTGGGGTTGGAAGGAAAGGACGACGATTTTCGTGGTGTTGACGAGGAGATGCCAATCCTTCAACCACTGTATAGCGAACCCTTGTCCATGTCCCCGTTTGAACCCATACAAAATTGACCCTTTATAGCGAAAAGCTTTCGTTTATAACGAACCAAATCTTGTAGAGCCGCATGTAATTATTATTATTATTATTATTATTATCAAATTTTTGATGTAAACCAAGTGCACTCAGTCCAGTCATGGGCCACATGCCAGTCATGACTTGTTGCTTGTATATTGTGAGTGCATTTCTGTTATAACGAACTTCGGCTATAAAGAACTAATCCACCTGCGCAATGGTTTTCGTTATATCTGGAACTGTACAATATTTCGGATAAATGATTGTGTATTCACTGGGTATAAGATTATGGATAAGAAGAACTCCCGTTATTGCGAACAAATACCATCGGTCCCTTGGACCCTTGGTGTTCGTCCTAAAGAGGTTTGACTGTATGTAAATAAAGTCAATGACAACAGAATAATGATATGGAAGTTTCGATGGACTTCTCGCGTGCTCTGGATGGCAGTCGTGACTCGTGAGTCAGTCAAGTGAGACTTTTCAGTCGGCAGGAAAAGCGGCAAAGCGCGAGCTCCCACGTAGGGAGCGAAACTCAATTCCCCAAGTACAGTAGCGCCGAAGTCGCAACACCTCTTCTGAAATAAAGATTATTACTATTATTATTATCATACAGATATGTATCCCTGAAGATGCCGTCTTGAGCGAAAATTCGGAAAAGAATTTGAAGTTTGTTTTGGAGAGATTTGGAGAGACTTTATTTTTGCGTAGCCAAGGACTTTGGGCGGCTGTGGGCGGTAGAAATTAAAATCATGACAAGGCTGCAGGAGAGTTAGGACGTCCTTATTACAAGGTATGACTGTGCAGATACGAAATAAGAAGAGCGTTATTTTTAATACAAAAGAGAAAGGACCAAGAAACTGCAAGTTACGCTATACTGTCCACTAACACCAGTGAGTTTCGTAGATTTCGAACGCCAGACACCCACGCCCCACCATCCATTGAGAAACACCAAAGTTGCGGTCAATTGAATGCTATGTAATTCACGATGGAGGACGGGAGCACTTCTGGAGCTCCTGCTCCTGCCTCATTTATGTTTAGGGTCCACAAGGACTGGCCTTTGGACCATGTATTTTTTATCAAGGAGCTGTCTAGACTGGGTGTTCAGCCCTCCGAACTCAGCCAACTGGACCTAAACGGGAAGCCTGGCTGGTGCAATGTCACCTTCGTCACGCAAGGAGTGCGCGACCGCCTGTTGACGTCAGAGGAAGAATTCGTATTTGCCAGTAAGAATGTCGAAGTTGTAATGGGAGGCATGTCAGTTACGACTCTCCATGTATTCGGATGCCCCCTGTCATTGCAAGATGGTGCTCTTGTGCATGAAATTTCACTCTATGGTCGGGTCCATGGTCCTCCAAAGAGGAAGATTGTTAGCCATGAGGGCTTTGCAGTTGACACCGGGACCAGGTATGTCAAAGTTTCCCTGAGGAAGGCTGTGCCTTCTGGCTTGCGAGTAGGTTCCCGTACCGTAAGAGTATGGCACAAAGGTCAAATTCAAACTTGTTGGCGCTGCAGTGTCTCTGGCCATCTGGCAAAAGACTGCCCAGGTACAGCAGCTGTAGGTGCGAGAAATGGCGTACACAACTCGCAGACCAACATGTCCTACGCAGACTCCTTGCAAGGGCAATTGAGTACTAGTACGGGTCACCAAGAGGCGCCAAGCCAAGAACAGATAAATGAAAGCCCTCGCACAGAAACTGCAGCAGTTGATGTTGGCGCCAGTGCGGGAGAGTCCACCGTACCTGACAAGGTCAATGGGAAGCCTAGCACAAGATCAGCTGGGACGCGCAAGAACCAGACCCCCCGCAAGCACGTACATACACACACTGTTGAAGATGAAAACAGCTGCGACAAGGTCAAGTCGTCGGCGGATGAGCTCCCGGAAAATAGAAGCTGGGAAGATGTCGGCTCCGAAATGGAAGACGAGAACGGTGGCTCTGATTCTGAAGCTTTCACAGATGTTCGTACCAGGAAGCAAAGGAAAGCCAAGAAGCCCATCAGAATCCGCTCACAGCCGAGGATCTGGCGCCGTAGCCCATAGATTGATTCTTCGCTCGCATGATTGTTCTTTATCTTCGTTTTGATTGCTTTGTATTGTGTTACGCAAGTTTTCTCCTATACATCACCATTTTCACCAGGCACAGTACCCCACAAAATAGGTCAACTCCCTTGACAATTGCATTCCTAAATGTTTGCAGTCTGCGACACAAGACACATGAAATTAAGGCACTCCTAGATAGCTCCCAGATCGACGTTATTGGCCTTGCAGAGACATGGCTGGATGAGACTATCAGTAATGAAGAACTAGTCATCCCAGACTACTCCCTCGTGAGACTTGACCGTGGGCGCCCAGGAGGCGGCGTGGCATTCTACTATCGCTCATCTCTTGCTCTCCAACCTCGGCTGGACCTTGCGCAGGATGGCCTGGAAGCTCTTTGGTTACAGACAACGAATTCTGGGACAGCCCACCATGTATTTGCTTGTGTCTACCGCCCACCAACTGAGCCTATCAGCTTTTGGACCCGACTAGAGAGAGCGCTTGACGGAGCCTCACGGATAACCCCATCGATAACTCTCCTCGGCGATTTCAACACGAATGCCAGACCGCCTGGTATTGATACCAGCAGGACACACTATCAAACTCGCCATCTATTTGACTTGGCAGGTGCATATGGTCTGGCAAACCATGTGGATAGTGCCACGCGCGTGACGCCCGACTGCCCCCAAGGTACCGTAATCGACCTAATCCTAGCCCGTCCCGAAACAGTAGCGATGTGCCATGTCATTCAGTGCACGATCAGTGACCACTTTGCAGTTCTTGCCAAGCTGGACATTTCCGTGCCCAAGCAGTCGACCAGTAAGCCGGCTACATCCACCCGAAATCTCCGCAACATCAATATAAACGACTTCCGAAATGACCTTACTGCTGCAAACTTGTATGCTTTTCCTGCTCAGGCTAACGTGGATGAAATGTGGCAAGACTGGCATTCAAAGTTTATAACTGTTCTGGATCGCCATGCTCCATTCACTTGCAAGCAAAGCCGGAAACGCCCAAGCGAACCACCGTGGTCGGACAGAGAGCTGTATCAGCTCACTATGCGGAAGAACAGGCTGCACAAGCGTTGGCTATCGGACAAAACTTGCCAGCAGGCCCACTCAGCGTTCAAACAGGCCCGGTCCGCTGCATCAAATGCCTACAGGCGTAAACGGAACGAGTTCTTTCGAAACAAGTGCGCGGAGAACACGGGAAACCCCCGTCAGCTATGGTCCGTCATAAACTCCGTTACCGGTCGAAAGCGGACACATCAGGAGCCATCGTGTGGTGTAGAGGCGATTACGTCTGCTTTCGAGACTGTCGTCACCGACATCACTCGGCCATCCAAACTACTCCTGCCTGCGGGACCCCCTGCAGAGCATTCCCTAGTGTCCTTTCCACCCGTCACAGTGGGTGCTTTGGAGCGCTTGCTGCAGCAAGTCAACCCGGCCAAAGCTACTGGAAGTGATGGAATCCCGGGTCTCCTAATCAAGTATTGTGCTGATATATTAGCTTCATCTCTTACCACATTGTTTAATGCATCATTATCCAGCGGCGAAGTTCCACAGCAGTTCAAATTAGCTCACGTTGTTCCGCTCCACAAGTCTGGTGATCCCTCTGTTCCCAAACATTTCCGACCGGTATCACTGCTACCGATACTGTCCAAAATCCTTGAGAAGGTCGTGCAGAAATCGTTGGTGGAACATGTCGCACAGATGAACATCTTGCCAGTGACCCAATTTGCGTTCCGTCATGGACACTCTACGGAAGACGCTCTTTCCCTACTAACTGACAGAGTCGACACTGGGCGAGATGACGGTCTAGTTGTGGCAACCTGCCTTCTAGATATGTCGAAAGCCTTCGACAAAGTCAAGCACAGCATTCTTATCCAGGATCTTTTTGACATTGGCGTTACTGGAGGAGCACTGACTTGGTTCAAACATTACCTGTCCAGTCGCCAACAGCAAGTGCGCACTGGTACCGGACTCGGCAGGGTTGTTACATGCACCTGCGGTGTTCCGCAGGGTTCGGTCCTGGGGCCGCTGCTCTTCAGCATATACACTAGAGACGTACCGACTGTTACCTGCCCGACTATGTCAATCCAGTTTGCAGACGATATAGCCTTGACTTCCACCCGCCGCAGCGCTGACCTCGTTTCTTCTGAGCTCACAACAGCCGTCTCTAACCTAGCTCGCTGGCTAGCCTCCCGTGGTCTCATCCTCAACGCCGCCAAGAGTCAGCTCCTTGTCTTTGCAGGATCCAATGGCCAGAGTCCCAACGTTGTGGTAAAGTGCGATGGCATACCCGTGCCAAGCGTCACCAGTGCCCGCTACCTTGGCATCACCTTGGATGTACGCATGTCATGGCAGCCCCAGGTCGATGCGAGCATCACGAAAGCCAATAAGAAAATTGGAACTCTGTGGCGGACACGAAAGTCGCTAACACTTGCTAGCCGTGTGCTGTTCTTCAAGGCAGCTATCATGCCGGATCTACTGTATGGGTCCGTTGCGTTTAGCCCAGGTCTCACTCAGGCCCAGACCGACCGGCTCCAAGTAGCACAAAACCGTGGGGCAAGAGCAGTTTATGGCCGGCCGGGGTTCTCTCGTGCCAGTGATCTCCTGGAACGCATGCAGGTGTTCAGGATTGGAGAAATACATCGGCAGAAGGTCCTGGTCTTTGTCTGGAGGTGCATACACGCCAGTGCGAGTCCATCCCTCCAGGAGCTCTTCGTACGCTGCGCGGATCGTAGGACGCGCCTGGATCTCGCCCTGGGGCTCCGTCTACCAGCTACACGAACCCGCGCCGGACGATCTCGCCCTGCCTCCCGAGGTAGTGCCCTTTGGAACGTCCTACCGGATGCAGTCAGAGTACTGTCGTCTCTCAGCAGCTTCAAAGCTGCCGTCGTACCGTATACACTCCGATCTTCCTGATGTTATGACTAGAAACTTGCCCTGAGACAGCTTCCTGTCTGTGATTGATTTTCACTGTTTACCATTATTATTTGCCATGGCGACCCCCGTAAGTCCGTAACTGGCAGGGCAGGGTTGGGCCTTTCATCCTCCCGATGTTAGTAGCAAGTACTCTCGTTAGCAGTAACTGTTAGTACTTTGTTTTTTTTTTTTTTTTTTTTCTTCTATTTTATTTTCTCTATTTTATTCTCTTCACCAGGCGTGGGCCATCCCCTGGACAAACAAAATGGGTGCCTCATTATTATTATTATTTTTCTGTTTCTGTTTTAATGACAGTCCACTGCACGCCTGAAAAAAGTACTTAGTTTATTAGGCGGGTTACAGAACTATCGACTTATCCTTCGCTGGCTTACTTGTAGTTTGATAACGCTTCGCTCTTCATTGAGATATCTACCATTCTCTCTTTGTTCTCCTTATTTTCTCCCCAACCCTCCTTCCCTGTAACATAATAACATGTTCGCTGCCTTGTCATTGAGCATTTGTGCTCGTTTGGATTTGCGAATTCAAATAAAGTATACATACATACATACATACAACACCACCAGTTACTGGACAAACAGCTCATGCGATAACATTGCACGACACTGACCACCGGTACTGACGGTACTGACGTTCTACAACTAACTGGCTAACAGCTCTAGCGTCATCATCTATTTTTTCTTCAGACTTCTTCGTTTGCATCTTTTCCCTCAGACTAATGAATTCTAAAGAAGAAGAGTCATCATTATAGTATCTATCTGTTGCCCATGACAGATCTGCGCACGCTGCATGGCATAACGGCATTGAGTAGAGTCACCAAGAACAACCTCTCGTATGTGTAACCTTTCCTTTCCAGTTCCTTGATCATCGTCAACCGCAGCAGGTCGAGCATTGTGCGCAGAATATCGCCCGGTCGCCCACGAAAGCCCTTGCAGGTCACTGGTGGAGCGCCAGCAGCGGGATGATGGCCCGAGTATGCAGCGTTGCGGCGCCGTGCTGTCTCCAGGAGTGTCTCAAATATCGGATAAATGTCCATCTGCCGGATATGCGAAGACTGTCGGCGGTAGAACATCGGCAATTGCCGCAGTAAGGCACGAGCCAGTTGAGCTCTGTCAAACAGATATAGCTCAATGAACACATGGTCAGGTTTGGCTAAGAACTCGTTCACGGCTATGGGAATGAGGTATTCAAAGGCCGCCACAGCTGTGCGTCGGACGAACAACAGACACTCTCTATCGATGTCCCAGCGGCCTGGTGTGTCATACAGACGTATGGCACCCTGAAGCTCCGGCTCCCAGCAGCCAAGGACGCTCTTGCCGTACGCACTCACGCAGGGCACAGGATGAACAGACACGCCATCGCGCTCCCGTCGCGTCTGATTTTGCGTTCTGTGGTGGTGGTGCGCACAGGTGCGGAGACCCTGGTGGCGAAGCTGTGCCGGTGTGGATGAGAATGCCAATCAAGCCAAGGTCAACTTTGTAGCAAGTAGGTAAGAGCAGTTACCGTCCAGCACGGTGCACTCACCACGCGGCGTATTCCTCCTACTCCTAGCACAGAAATCACTGTCGTGCTTCGGTCTCACGTACATACCACAGTCTCGCATCATAGTGCGGCCTAAGTTGTACTGGAAGGGCATGTGCGGCGCTACATGTAGCGACTTCGTCCCGTTCTGCGTACGGCCGCCGAGAGGCTGTCCAAATTGGGCACAGTCCAAGCGAAGTTTAAAGGGGAAGTGCATCGATTTTTCAAGTAGGGCTCAGATGAAAGACAATTGGATATCGGTTCCGATGGTATATCTCTCGCTTGCGTACGGCAAGGGAAACTTGCCATATCGCCGATTTCCTGATCCCGTTTCCATGGCGACTACAGGTGATGACGCACATTCTGCTTAGCTCCGTGAGAGAGAAGGTCGATCACTGCAGAATTGTGTCATTTTCAGTTGTCTTCTTGTATTCACGAAGTGAAAGAAGTACTGTGTTCAATGCTGTTAGTGCCGTGAACTGTTTATTAGTAGTCCTATCCGTTGTGTACTGGGACGTGACACCGACAGGGGAAAGCTGGAGTGCGGAGACGTTAGCTGGCAAGCGAAAATCGTGACGAACCAAGTGCTGAAATCTTGGTTGGGACAAATCAAACGTTCAGCATTTACCTCAACCAAGGACCATGCCGTTTGCTCTTTCCACTTCCTGAAGATGGATGCGCTGCCTGCTGGAGACTCTCCTATCTCTCGTAACATCTTCTGAAGCCAGGTGAGACGACGAGTAGCGGAGATTAGCGAACGAAATAATGTCGTATGTTTTGAAATTTTTGCTGAACATTTCTCAGGAGAGATGGCGAATACCAAGCATCTTCTCCTAGTCTAGAGAAACCATTTCGTAAGCTACATTCCGCATAGGGAAATGGCTGGGGAGGACACATTTGGAGGAGAACGAAGTATGTGATCTTGTTTATGTTGTTCTTTGGTATTGCAATATCTTATGTTTGACGAACATACGGCATGGTGCATAGTTGGTCGTTGAGTGCCTGCATGTGCATGTATAAGTGTGTGCTGATAAAAACTTCCTATGCAAGAATCTGACACTCATGCTCTCTTTCTTTCTTGCAGTATGTGCGCACGTGTGTGTGTGTGTGTGAGTGTGTGTGTGTGTGTGTGTGTGTGTGTGTGTGTGTGAGAGAGAGGGAGAGAGAGAGAGAGAGTGTGTGTGCAGGAGCAGCGTGGAGCATGCCAGTGTGATCGCTGTGGCATTCTTGCCCGTCACAAGTGTGTGGCTCAGCCCCCAACGACAGTGGAGCCGTGTTGTGGTGAATAATGTGTGTCCCGCGACCGCTGCTTCCGTTCGGTCCAGGGCAGGAATAGACACCGCTGCTGAAGCTCTCCCCGGCCGTACGTCAGTCTCGTGGCAGATGACCCGAACTCTAATTTTGTGTGTGTGTGTGTGTGTGTGGTGTATTTATGTGTGTTGCTCCCTACGTAGCCGGACAAACTCTTGTTTTTGTGTCCCGGGCGCCATGGGGCGGCGTTCTCCCATTCTCTCTCCACTGCCCCTCCGGGCCCACGTGGCTGTGACTCGACAGGGCAGGGCAAGTGCGTGTGTATGGCGCATGGTGTGTGCTGGCATGTCTGTATAAATATGTTGGACAGGAATTTGTTCACCCACAACGTTGACGGAAAACCATGCTAGGTGTTGCTGGAATGTATGGAGTCTGCGAGCACTTACAATAACTTGCGTCATGTCACAACAAAGAACGGTGCAGTGTTTGACCCTCATGTAAACATGATGGTGATGGTACCTCACCTAAGCTACCCATGAAGCTAGAAAGAACATCAGGTCAACAGAATTGTACCAGAGGAAAGCATCTATTGCCCGAACTTCTTCATATGAAATGAACAATACCCTTCTCCATAGAGACAACATGCAGATGAAGTGTATGGACAAATAATATAATAGGCCATTCACTGAGGGCATGGAATGATCTCTACGTGTAGATTGGATAGACACATGCACGTCTGCAAGGAAAGCATTTGTTCATGGGTTAGTTCATGGGCTGATTGAGTTCATATAATGCCATCTCTCCTGAGCAGCAAAATTTCAAAACATACGACATTATTTCGTTCGCTAATCTCCGCTACTCGTCGTCTCACCTAGCTTCAGAAGATGTTACGAGAGATAGGAGAGTCTCCAGCAGGTAGCGCATCCATCTTCAGGAAGTGGAAAGAGCAAACGGCATGGTCCTTGGTTGAGGTAAATGCTGAACGTTTGATTTGTCCCAACCAAGATTTCAGCACTTGGTTCGTCACGATTTTCGCTTGCCAGCTAACATCTCCGCACTCCAGCTTTCCCCTGTCGGTGTCACGTCCCAGTACACAACGGATAGGACTACTAATAAACAGTTCACGGCACTAACAGCATTGAACACAGTACTTCTTTCACTTCGTGAATACAAGAAGACAACTGAAAATGACACAATTCTGCAGTGATCGACCTTCTCTCTCACGGAGCTAAGCAGAATGTGCGTCATCACCTGTAGTCGCCATGGAAACGGGATCAGGAAATCGGCGATATGGCAAGCTTCCCTTGCCGTACGCAAGCGAGAGATATACCATCGGAACCGATATCCAATTGTCTTTCATCTGAGCCCTACTTGAAAAATCGATGCACTTCCCCTTTAAGTGGTCTTTTGTCCGCCCATCGCGTGCGCAGCAAATAGATCGGCAATAACAGCGCACAACCGTAGGAAAAGCCGACACGGGCGCGGAAACGGGCGAAGCATTTCTGCGTGTGCACTCGCTGATAATGTTCAACCAGACACTGACCCAAGGCACTGGGTCGCTCGAACGGACAGGTCGAAGGATCGCCGCGAGACTGCTGCGGACGAGACGCGTGCGAAGAATCGCCGCCGGCTGCTCCAGGACCAGACTGACGATCGCTGGATGCGGTGGTGTTGCAGACAAACTGGCCGAAGCCGACTCGGTTATCATCACCTGAGAGTGAGCCACCAGCCTCGGGTTGTACAATATCATTTACTAGACGTTGAAATCGCGTCAGATAGCTTCCGTGACCAGGCCGATAGCGGTGATTCGAAGCTTTGGGAATTGACCTCACGCCTTTCCCAGCAGAGAGGGATGAGGCAGACTGGGTCTGCAGCACAACCAGCGCGAGCAGTACCATGACACTTGTAGTTGGCTGGCGCGGGTGGTTGGCGGCTGCCGAGGGTCGAGTGTTACCCCATCTTGCCACGGCCATTCTGCAGTGAAATATGAAGTATAACCAGCTGTGCTACTCTGTCACGGAGGAGAATGAGCTGTTTGGTTTCCGTGCCGGTCTGTCGACGAGAAAACGTCAAAGGCAAACAAGCGTATTGTAAAATAAAATGTTTTCACAGGCCACCAGGCCACAGTAGCAGCTCGATGTTTTCGCTGCAGTTTCTATCTGACAGAACTGACTGTGAGTGAGCCAAGAGTGTTCAGTTGTAAAGAGGCCTTGTTTTCCACTGTTCGTCACTATCCAGCGAAGCAGGTGTCCAGCTGTGAAAGTGAGCCGTCCGCAACTCAAGCCATCGCACGCCTCAACAAAGCTGAACTTCAAGGTCAAGGAAAGCACGGCACGAGTGTTTTCCAGTGGTGCAAAACCATGAGAAGAAAACATCTATCACATTTAGCCCTTTCCCAAAGGTGCTCTTTTAATTCGCACTTACAAAGTAGTGCTTTTCGCGTCCCTCAAAATATGCTGAAAAAGTGCTCTTTTTTCAGTGAAAACAGGCAAAAAGTGCTCTTTTTTCAGTGAAGCATAGCCATGATACATGTTCAGAGATGAACCCAAGCTGAGAAATGAATACAGTATGCACTCTTCCATTCATGGGTCCACGAAAGGCATGGTAGTAAAGTTCAAAAAACACTTTTACTTTTTACAGCATTGCGTACAAGCTTCAACAACTGGTTGCCCCCAGGGAGTCGTAAAATACGTATTTTACGACTCCCTGGTTGCCCCCCCCCCCCCCCAAAAAAAGCGGCGTGCCAAGGCCCATCGAGCACTCGGAAACCGTGGTCGCATGCATAAGCAAACAGATTTTAGCACTTTTTAAGCTACAAAAGCTCAAAAAGGGCGATATTCACCAAAAACGCAATATTAAGGGTGAAAGAAACGGGCTTTTCCAAAAAGGGCCAAAAGGGCGAGCACCTTTGGGAAAGGGCTAATCACATTGCCCATAGTACGTGGCAGCCATGCCGATTCCAACACCACACAATCCATGCATCTATGGGTCACATGACGTCGGCATCTGTGTATTTATCGGAAATGTCCGAAGCAGAATACTTCCTGCTGGCAACGTCCAGTGGAGGTACTTTGCTAATCTGTTATGGCGATGTTGGTGCCCCTGTCTACAAGGACATGATTATAATGCCATGTGGCAGGGAGTCGCACACACTGGTTTGTACGACTCCCTGCTTTCTACCCAGATTTAGTGACACACACTTGACAAAGATGTGAAGCCACTCTAGTCTCTATACCAGTTACATGTACGGTATAATTATACATTACGAAATAGAGGTTGCGACTTCGGCGATGATTTTGTTTAGGAATGGGTTTGCTCCCACACTGGAGCTCGCGCTATTCCGCCGACTTGACCTGACACTTGACTGACTCACGACTGCCATCCAGAGAACACGAGAAGTCCATCGAACCTTCGACTCGGCAAACCTGCAAGAAAGCACCACTCCCTGCTCAATACACAGTGTTTCGGAGAATTCACCCCTCATCAGTTGAGCTTGAGTAGGCTGAGGAAGGTTGTGCCTGAAGAGCACCACTTATAATTATAGTCTTAGATTATAGTGCTGTCCAGGCATAAACATCACCAGGGATACGAACTTACAGAGAGACACTCCGTTTCCAGCACGACAAACACCTCGTGAACACCAGATAGCACCGTGAGTCAGTGTTGTTGTTTCTTTATTTTTACTTCACCATATGAACAGGCAAGACTGCCTTCTCACCGGGGCTATTGGCCCACGGCTCTCACAATAATTATGATGAAAATGTTTAAAATGTGTATGAAGAAGAAAGGAACGGAAAAGAAGATGAAATGAAAGGAAAGAAAATAGTAGGTATCACTTTTATGAAGGGGGGGGGTATGAAATGGGTATTATCATAGTTGATAAGAGAAGTATGATATCCAATATTCTTGTTCTATAGACTATTTAGTACGGGCATTTCATGAGAGTCATGCATGGGCAAGGCAGGATTTGGACTAGGATAGAGGACAAGAACATAATTGATGAGCATCTGTTCAGGCAGAATCTGTGAAGAAGACATACTAGCAGTAGGCACAACATCGGAGAGCTAGTTGAGGAGGGAGATAAGGTCATAGCCAGACAGCTATGCTTGAAACGTGTGGCGTACGTCGCAAGCGCGAATATCAGCAGGGAGAGAGTTCCATGTGGTACTGCCAACAAAGGCGATAGAGCTACGGCCTGAGGAACCAGGTAGGAACGGCACTCTGAGCAGCTGGCTGACCTGACCACGCGTGACACAATTTCTGTCCGCATCCGTGGCAATGAGGGAGTAGTAGGATGTGAACAGTGAGCTGGCTCTGCCATGAAGGCAGCGGAAGACGAAGAGAAGCAGACGTTGCACATACAGCTGGTGGAGCTGAGGCATTGATAGTCTGGCAAATGGGGGAGCAGTGGGGGTCCTTCTGGGAAGTTGGAAGATGGCTCGTATGCCAGACTTAGCAAAGCGTAGCAGTCGATGTAGCAGCAGTTTGGATAGAGCGGGAAAGAAACAGTTTGAGGCATAGCAGAGAACAGACTGGATCATACTCATGTACCAGGCCCGGCGGGCATTGAGTGAAAGGCACCGTCCATGGCACCAGAGCTGCCCGATTGTAGTAGCAGTCTTGCTGGCAATAAAGTCCACTTGGGGCTTCCAGGACAGTTGGTCATCAAGCATGACACCGAGATACTTCGTGACTGGAGTAACATCAAGCACTGTGGTACCACACTTCACTTCAGATGGTCCATCCAGACACCCACGGGGTCTCACAAACATAACTTGGGTTTTACTGGCATTAATTTTAATAGCAGACCAATGTTATCCAAGTACTCAGCGAGTCGTGTTACAGCTTTAGAGAGAACAGAGCACACTAAATCAGGCTGATAGTCGGAGTAGTCCAGAGCCACATCATCAGCGAATTCCTGGTGGCATACACTACCTGGTAGAACTGACGACATATCACTGGTGTACAGTACAAAAAGAAGAGGGCCCAGAACGCTGCCTTGAGGCACTCCTCAGGAGCATCCAACATATTGCGAAACTGAGTGTTCCACCCGTACACACTGCTGCCACTCCGAGAGATAACTGAGGAACCATTCCAGTGGTGAGTCACAAATGCCAAGGTCAAACAGCACTTGCACAAGCCTGGCATGCTGGACTCTATCAAATGCCTTCGATAGATCTACCATTACTACCCCGGTGTGTTTTCGTTCCGATTTGGACAATTTCCAGCGGTTGGAGGCAAGGATAAGAGCATCTTCTGTTGAGTGATTTCTACGGTATGCAAATTGACTTGAAGGTAACAAGGAGTGATCATCTAGGAAAGTTGTCAGCTGTTTCTTGACAAAGTGTTCCAGTATGCGAGAAACAATAGGCAGTAGCGAGACGGGCCGATAGTTACGAGCTGACAGTGTTTCGTCATTCTTATACAATGGGCCGATAAGAGAATGTTTGAAAGTTGATCATGGCACTATACCAGACGCAAGAGATAAGTTGACGATCTTCATCAGGTATGAGGAGAGGGTGTCCGAGCAACGTTTCAACACAATACCTGGGATTCCATCACTTCCGGTAGCTTTATGTGGATCCACACATTGCAAACGCTTAGCGACATCATACAACGACACAGGTTGGAAGGCTGTAAGGGCATCAGATTTCGTAGGGCCACCTGGCATCTGTAGGTGCGTAGGTCGACTGGGGTCATGAACAACATCTGCAAAGAAGTCGCCCAGCTGGTCAGCTGATACCTGGGGTACTCGGCGGGTCTTCTTTCGTCCGGTGACAGTGTTCATCACGGACCAAAGTTTCCTCTGATCAGACGTATAGCATTGATCCATAAAGTAAGCATTCTTCAACTGTCTATCTAGCTTTCTGGCCTTGGCACGTGCAGCTCGGTGCTCCTGCTGGAGTGCCTCGTTTGCTCTATCTTGCATTAGATGGCGGTGCAGTCTGTTTCGGTTCCGGACACACTCAACCAGCTCGCGAGTCAGCCAGGGACACGGACGCCAGTCTGCACGGCGGCGGGTGGTGATGGGTGCATGTTGGTCAAGGGTGGAGAGAATAGCATTGTTAAAGGAAGTTGTCATGGAGTCAACATCTTGATCATCGAAGCCGACAGACAGTATGCCATGTAAATCAGTTTGGAAGCAGCCCCAGTCAATCTGATGGAGACGACGACCGCGCAGGGCACACCAGTACGAAATAGAGATTGCGCCTTCGGCGATGATTTTGTTTAGGAATGGGTTTGCTCCCATCCCACGCTTGAGCTCGCGCTATTCCACCGACTTGAACTTACACTTGACTGACTCACGACTGCCATCCAGAGAACACGAGAAGTCCATCGAGCCTTCGACTCGGCAAACCTGCAAGAAAGCACCACTCCCTGCTCAACACACAGTGTTTCGGGGAATTCACCCCTCATCAGTTAATCATAGTGCTGTCCAGGCACAAACATCACCAGGGAGTGGTGCTTTCTTGCAGGTTTGCTGAGTCGAAGGTTCGATGGACTTCTCGTGTTCTCTGGATGGCAGTGGTGATTCAGTCAAGTGTCAGGTCAAGTCGGCGGAATAGCGTGAGCTCCAGTGTGGGAGCAAACCCATTCCTAAACAAAATCATCGCCGAAGTCGCAACCTCTATTTCGTACTGTTGTGCCCAGCGCGGGCGTGCGACTAGCTGGTTTGGTGGTGACAGCGTTGTGAATGACCGAGGGTCCTCTACGTCTGTTCTCACCGTCCAGGAGCGACACTGACTCACGCTGCTATCTGGTGTTCACGAGGTGTTTGTCGCGCTGGAAACGGAGCGTCTCTGTAAGTTTGTATCCCTGGTGATGTTTGTGCCCGGACAGCACTATATAAGTGGTGCTCTTCAGGCACAATCTTCCTCAGCCTACTCAAGCTCAACTGATGAGGGGTGAATTCCCCGAAACACTGTGTGTTGAGCAGGGAGTGGTGCTTTCTTGCAGGTTTGCCGAGTCGAAGGTTCGATGGGCTTCTCGTGTTCTCTCGGGATGGCAGTCGTGAGTCAGTCAAGTGTCAGGTCAAGTCGGCGGAATAGCGCGAGCTCCAGTGTGGGAGCAAACCCATTGGTCATTTGCGGACAATTAGAAAAGGTGGACATGTATACCATTCCACCTCCACCAAACTCGCTCCCTGGCCGACCTCACACACCAGCAACGTGACTCGAACACTGAAGTTGTAGTACATCGGGTTTTTTGTTTGTGTTTACTACAAAGCACTGGCCAGCAACATAAACGGGGAGGTAGACAAAATTGGACAAGCGAACATTGACAACACAGTGGAGCCTGGCATGCGTGCCGATGAGGTAGGTCAACCTCCCCCGACCTAGTGGTCTCGGGTTCATCAGTTGGTCTACGCATCAGGAAGGGGAAATGGACAGAGAAAGGGAGTATGAGCATGAGGAGCTTCCCAGGAGAGGAAGAGTGACAGAGAGAGAGAGAAACGGAAAATGATAATAATAGAGACAACCGGTTATTCTCAGTGCTGGTGGACGTCAGTGGCCCATAGCCAATTGGTCTGGCGGAGGTGATGGTAGGCCTCGGTCTTGAATGTCGGCAATTTCTTGAGAGTTGGGCGTTCGGCGAGGATTAGGGCAGGCAGTGTGTTCAGCTCTCCAGGACAAAGTATGGGAAGGAGCGGCGGATGAACTCTGGACTGGAGGCTGGCAGAGGAGTTGCGAGTTGGAAAGAGTGGCCACCGAGGGACTGGCGTTGCCGGTGCGTACGGGGTGCAGCGTTACCTCTTGCTGGGGGAAGTACCATGTTGGTAAGCAGAGCTGGACTTGGTATGCATTGCAACTTATACAGGTAGCACAGCCCATAAACATGCCTTCGGATTGCCAGGCTGGGGAGCAATGAGGGGCCAATAACCTTCATAGCTCGACGCTGGACCAGGTCCAGCTGACGGAGGTGACAATGTGCCGCACTTGCCCAGACGAGAGGGGCGTACTCCATTATAGGCCGTACAGATCCTTTGTACACAGTTAGGCGCCCTGCACTGTCCAGGATTCGAGATGCCTTTCGGAGCAGGCCGAGTCGCTGGTTGGCTCTCACGGCAAGGGAACGGATGTGGGCCCGGAAGGAGAGAGTACTGTCAAATAACACTCCTAGCAGCTTGAGCTGAGGGCTCTCAGGTACCTGCATGCCATCAAATGTGAGCTGTGGGACATCCAGGGATGGTCTGTGGCGGTCAAGGAGTATTGCCTGAGATTTTGATGGCTCGAACTTTATCTTCCATTGGGCACCCCAAGTCTGCAGGCGGTCAATAGATGCTTGGAGGCTATTGCAAGCAGCAGCGATGGTATCTGGGTTTCTGATTAGGGCATAGAGTGTTGTATCGTCCGCATACACAGCTAGACTGGAACCTGGGGCCAAACACTGTTCTGCGTCGTTTACATATAACAGGAAAAGAGTGGGACCTAGGAGGCTACCCTGAGGCACTCCAGCCTTGATCGGGAACAGTGGGGAGGACTGACCGCCAACAACTACAGTCAGTTTTCGGTCACGAAGATACGACCTTGGCCAAGCCAGGAGTTGGCCGTGGATGCCACATTGCTGCGGTTACAAGAAGAACCTCATATTAAAGGGGAACTCCGGTCCAAAATCACCCCCATTTTTTATTGCGGAATCCATTAGAGTATGTCGTAAGTGGTAGAATGGCGAAAACCGGAAGCTTCTACGACAAGGATAACATACCTAAATTACCAATTGCAATTTTCCATATTTGGCACGAGAGGGCCCCCGCCCACCCTGTGACGTAAAACGTTCTCAGTGACCTCCAAATTTTTTTATTCAAATGGTAGACCTGCAGAAATTTTGAAAAAGGTATTCACTGTTTTTTCTTCAATCAATAACCCTTGTACTAGTATTCATTCGATCATCATGTTGGAGGAAGAGGAGACCACGGGAGGTGTGGAGGTGGACGCCACTTCGGATTCAACAACACCGAGGCCTTTTAGGTTCGAGCCGAAGCGCGCATCAGCGTCTGCGAAACTGTCTACAAGTAATATTTCTGAGACTACAAAACAGATGAACGTGAAGAGAACGCTTTGGTTGCAAGTGCTCGCGTGAGAAGCACTGCTTGATGCCGTTGCGGACAATGCAGCATGATGTGGAGCGAGGTCGAGTCGACTTGTTGCTGGGAGGTTCCTGCAGCTTTCAGTAAACGCGGCGAGCAGGAAGGGCTGCAGTGCGTCACGCAGCACTCAGAGTTTGCTGTTGTTTGCCTGCAAAAATCAGTGCTCGAGGTTGCATTGCTTTCCTTCGAAGAATTTCGGGCAAGGTGTGGACCGTGGTCAAACAGGTGAGGATTCACTGAATCGGTTTCATTATTTCCTTTCTTTCCATGTTTCATGTACCGGTACAAAGTAGATGGGAAGTGTTGTGCAATGATTTTGTGTACAGTATTCAAATTCACCAACTTCCATCACACAATCATGAAGTTCTATTGCACCCATGCCAATATAATTATACTGGTACAACGATGTCTTTCATTCATACTATTCCTAGCACTGTCAGTGTTTCAACTGTGTGTAAAAGTGATGTAAATTTGAAAAAAGGCCAAAGTGTCTTTAGTATAGCAGCCCATAGAAATATTAATTCGAATCCGAAACTATTTACACTGAAACTATTTACTTTTACACAATCATGAAGACACTCGTGGTATGTGTGTCTACATCTCTCCAACTGTTTTGTGCAGGATTTGGAGACGTGTGGCGTATAGACAATACACATGGTTCACCCATGGATACGTTGGACGCAAGCAGCGGCGTGTGATACCGTCTTGCGTGGTATCGAAGATAAAGCAGCTGTACCAGAAGCCAATGCAGATGCGCACTGGGGCTTTGAGGAAGCAGTTGGACATGATGATGATGATGATGATGATGATGATAATGCTTCTTGGCCTGGTTGACGTTCACATAATCATTGGTACATGTGCATGCAGAAAACAGTTGACAGACACGATTTATAACTATTCTTGACTCGGGCAATATTTGTGTTTTCGGGTGGGCGCATGCTTTGCACCAATGCAGCTGCATGAACAATCTGGTAAAGTTGACAGATACAATGGCACAAGACTGTACTGTGTTCGGGAGCATGGGGTTGTGCCGTTGCGAATGCTGAGAATGGTTGTATGCACATCGTTCAACAGGTCCTTCAAGAAGTTGCAGGACATTGTCGTGCAGCTTCTTGGCCACTTTGTGCTCTTGGTGTATTCCAGCCTGTACCTGAGCACACCCTCCTTGGTTTTGGCGTGCGCTCTCCCTATATTGGCATTGTGGGACAGACATGCCGACTGTACCCGTGCTCTCATGCCATTGTACGAAAAGTGGACACGTTTTGGTGCCCACTTCAGTATGACAGCATGGACAATTTCCAGACTACAAATCATACTGTACCTTGTATTTGTGGCAGTGTAGCTGCAACCGGAAAGTAACGCAATGGAAACTTACAGATAAAGAGAACCGAAATAACACACATGATAACGTTCCATGTACATTACATCAATTCTCGACTTCACTGACTAGGATTTTGAGTAGAGGACTTTGAGTTGGACTGTAGTCGTTTAGAGCTACGTTCTGGACGGCACAAAATCATGCCGTTCACTTACCTCATCGTGCTCACGTTCCTGGAAGTAAATCGAAGATGGTCTGCTTTTGCTGGCAGCAGAGGTAGAGGAGCTACTAACTATTAGTATGACATGCACCGCCAAGTTTCAGGATGGCAGAGACCCTGGCTTCAAGCGTCGCTGCTGCTTCTGCTTATAGCCACCAATGCTTTGTGCAAACTCTTGTTGGAAATCTCTTTCATAGCACATCTCAGTGAAATGCTCAGTGCAGACACGATTATTTTTCGTCGGAGAAAAATCCTTCCAACATACTCTCCATAGCCAAGCTGTCGTCAGGTTCGCGTCAGCCAGAGGAAAGCCATGCTACGACAGCCCGCAGGCGCCTCTTTCTTCGTGACATTGTTGCATCCAGAGACGCAGCAGCGAGTCGTGACAATAAATCGGGCATGGCACAGAACAACAAGCACTTCAACAATGGCCAAGGACTTTTCATTCTTGCTTCAATTATTTGAAAATTTCATCTGAGTGGACCGGGCTGAGAACGTTTTACGTCACAGGGTGGGAGGGGGCCCCCTCGTGCCAAATATGGAAAATTGCAATTGGTAATTTAGGTATGTTATCCTTGTCGTAGAAGCTTCCGGTTTTCGCCATTCTACCACTTACCCCCCCAGAGTGTGCAACGCCGATCCAGCTCTGCATAGGGTCTTGGTGGAGCGGAATCGGATCTTCTGATGTCATGCGTACACTCCACACCAGTGCAAGGCCGGTCTCGAGGCAGGGCACCATTGTTTTTGATCCAAGAGTACCCGCGACTCCCCGGGTTCCCCTCAGATTTGTACGGTATTATGACGCAAAGATCCGATTCCGCCCGACCAAGACCCTATGCAGAGCTGGATCAGGCGTTGCACACTCTGGGGGGCCCGGGTTATGTACTCTTGCTGAAAGTCGTACCTTCACGTCCGGATAGTTGATACATTTCGTGTATACATTATTATGTTAAAGGACAAACAATTATTGAAACCCAGGGGTTATCTTCTAATGAGGGTACCGTAGATCTGTAGAGTGTAGACCCGTCCACTAGTCCCAATGCCAAGCACCCTGCACTTACTGCAAGGCGCCTGACAGGCCTGTCGACGCAGGATGGTGCTGGGGTAGGCATCGGTTATTGAGAACTGAATTTCGTCCGTTTTACGTGGAATATTTGGAGTTTTCCAATGTATTGTACTTGAATAAAATTATGTTTTACCTTTCATGGTACAGTCTGTATCGGCTATAGAGTGACCGGATATAAGAATATATCGGCTACAGTGATATTGGGACGACATATCAAAAGCAACACGTATTTTATCCAGTAAAAATATCACTATAACCAATATTATCGGATGTAATGAATAATATCGAATATTATGATGGCAACAAAGAATCAAAACATGCCGAACACACTATTATTATTATTTTCGGCTATAGTGATAACTTTAAAATACACGTAGCAATAATATCAAAGGCCCTATTTTTTTACTTTCTTCACGTTGCTTATTTTTATAGTGATACATGTACATTGTACATGTACATAACAGAATTTGTTTATGGAAATGCGGGCACTGTCAACTATGTACATGTACATGTATGCAGCGCGCTGCAGCATGCTCATTTGTCAAAACAACATGCTGGAAGTATTTCCTTGCCTTTCATGCCGTGGTTGGCTAACACCCTCTCTCTTTGTATTGGCCGGTGTTCTCACTGTGCTATGAGATGCTGTAATAAATAAATAAATAAATAAATGTGTCGATCGAAAAAAATCGATCGATATTAAAACCGATGCATCACTATATATATTATATAGTGATGCATCGGTTATAGTGATAAAATCACGGAAATCAAAAGGGTACGCTATAGCCGATACAGACTGTATCTCTATTTTTTTCACGTCTTCATGACTTTATCTTGCCCGTAAAAGAGGCCGTTACCCCCCCCCCCCCACAAAAAAACCCTGCACTTACTGCCTTTGTACTGTCGTGGACATGGAAATCCGGTCGCACGTCTAGCGGCCCCGGCCCCCAGGGCGCTGGCCATGCAGCCGTGGGTAAGCGGTACACGCTACAGCGCTGGTCACTTCGACCTCAGCATGATTAGAGAGGTTCTGCTATACGTGAAACGTAGAGAAATCACGTAGAGAGCAGGTGTCTGGGTTAGAGTCTACGGCTTCGCGTGTTTTGGCTCCAGATTTCTACGCGGAGATGAGGTTCTCTACGTTGTGGCACACGCAGAGAAAATGCGTACGGATTTGCTGGGTATCGATCAACTGCATGCAGAAAACTGCAAGAAAACTGCCAAATATGGAAGGGGAAATTCCCAGTACACATTCCACGTGACTTCTCTAGGTAAAACCAAGAGTAGATAAACAGTTTATCTACTCTTGGTAAAACGTAGAGCAGAACAGCATGTCTTTACGTCGTTACGGGAACGCGAAGAAAGTTCGCGTGATTCTTTGCGTCGCGTTCCCAAAACGTAGAGCAGAACCTCCCTACTGTGCACTGTTCTGTACGCGCTGAGGGCGCCGACCCGGTCAATCGACTGGATTTCCATATCCACGACAGTACATACATGTAGTACTAGTAGTACGTTGCATGATGCGCGTTGGCTAGGCATAAGCGGATAATGCCGGCAGAAAAAATTGGCAGAATTCGGTACTTTTTCTGGTAAGTTTCATGGATTCCATCCCGCGACAACGCGTCCACTACAGCGCGAGGCATTTCAGCGCGACCACTTCAGCGCAAGGCATTTCAGCGCGAGGTAGTGTCAGCGCGAGGCACTTCAGCGCGAGGTAATGTCAGCGCAAGGCACTTCAGCGCGATGTACTGTCAGCGCGAGGTAACATCAGCGCCAGGCACTTCAGCGCATAATAATGTCAGCGCGAAGCACTTTCACGTGTACTATTACGCAGTATCTTACGCATTATCGTACGCACGGAATTAGTGGTCTCGTCTGCACTCTCGCTAGCGGAATTTGGTGATTTGGTGATTCTTTGACAAACTTGTTTTCACATAGTTTGAATTATTATTTTAGTTGGCATATAGCGATATGACAAGAGAATCCGTAGATTAGAAATGATAAAGTCGACCAACATTCGAAAAAAATTCAAAATTAGTAATTTCTCCATTTGCACGTCTGATTTCCAGGACGCAAACTCGATCGTTAAGTCGAGTGTATGAAGCTTTCCCGACTGGGATGCGCTGGCCAGCTTGCATCTGGCCGGCAAGAAGCTCCGTACGCGAAGCCTCCATCTTCAGTTGCTCCAACAGCACCCATACGTTGGGGTGGGTGATGTTCACCTTTCGGCTAAATCGATAGTGCCATCCCTCAACACTGTTGTTGGTCCTGACGTCCCTTCCATGGCAGCACCACAGCGACATCGGAACGTTAGCATTCTCAATCCAACCGATCGAAGGCGGCTGTGACCTGGTCTTCTGGCAGGAATGGCAATGCCATCAGTTGACGACAGCAGTCCTGTAGGTTACCAGCACTGTAAAGTTCCTGCATGCCGGCTGCCGGCTAATTGGTGCCCGTACGTACATTTACGTGTACAGCGCTGAAGTGCCTCCCGCGGAAAAATCTGCGCTGAAGAAATTGGCGCTGACATGTCCCGCGCTTAAAAATTTCGCGCTGAAATCATCGGCGCTGTCAAGACACTGCCCTGAAATGGCACCGAGCTGAAATGCCTCGCGCTAAGGCGGTCGCGCTGAAGTGCACCGCGCTAACATGGACGCGCTGTCGCGGGAGGTTACCGTTTCATGCATGTTTGGTACGCAGGGGCGACGGAAGGTATTTTAGTGTGGTACGGTCGACGGTCGCGGTCAGCCATCCGAACTACAATTTACTCGTGGGGGAGTGGTGGAAGAGCCGAAAATTTTGGAAATCCCAGATCAGTGTATTCAAGAGTCCAAAAAGGGGGTTATTGCTTAAGAAATGTTCGGCACTTGTGTCCATCACTTGCTACCGTTCTTATTAATACCTACCGTGATCCAGCTCATCTCTACGTGGACGGTGAAAGTATCCTGTCGCAAGAAGGGACAACACAGGGTGATCCCCTTGCAATGTACATGTACGCGTTGGGAATAATGCCCTTGATACGTTTGGCGGATGAGGCGGGTGCGGTGCAGTCATGGTTCGCGGACGATTCATCCGCTGCTGCTCGTCTTCGCAGACTCCGTCTATGGTGGGACATAATGGACAAGAGAGGACCGGCATATGGATATTACGTAAACCCAAAGAAATCGGTCCTTGTCGTCAAGGAAAGGTGTTACCAGGAGGCGACTGAATTGTTTCGAGACACTGGTGTAATGATAACGGACGAGGGATCACGATATCTTGGCGCAGCAATCGGAAGGGACAGCTTTCTTCAAAGCTATATCAAAACAAAGGTGGACGAATGGATGGGGGAACTGAAGAAGCTAGCAGTATTTGCACAAACCCAGCCGCAGGCTGCGTATTCTGCGTATGTGACGGGCCTCAGGGGTAGATGGGCGTTCCTCTGTCGTACCATGAAGGTACCCGAACCCATGTTCCAACCGCTGGAGGACATTGTGAAGTCTGAACTGATTCCCGCCTTAACTTGCCGTGCACCCCCAGGCGACACCCTCCGACGGCTTATGGCTTTGCCGTGTCGTCTGGGTGGGCTCGGTTTGATTAACCCTGTGTCCCTATGCCAACAATACGACTCGTCGGTTCGGATGACCAACCCTTTGTCTCGGAGAATCTTGTCAGGGGATGGCTCCATCGGTGACTCGGTAGTGTTAATCAGATCGGCCAAGAGAGACGCCAAGGCATCTTCTCGACGTCATCAGAAACTGGAATTCGACGCGATATCGGGCAGTGCGTCGGAGTCGCTACGACATGTCATAGACGTCGCGAAGGAGAAAGGGTCGTCGAGCTGGCTGACGTGCCGTCCACTTAAGAAATATCATTTTAATTTAACAAAGGGAGAGTTTTGGGACGGACTCTGCCTCCGTTACGGATGGACACCGGCCAGGGTACCGTCACACTGCTCTTGCGGCCAAGAGGCAACTGTCGCGCATTCCCTGTCGTGCCCCTATGGAGGGTTTCCCTCCATTAGACACAATGGTATTCGGGACGTCACGGCCCGGCTGCTGGACGAGGTGTGCACCAGTGTGTCCATCGAGCCCTTGCTGCAACCGCTGACGGGGGAGCGTCTTCGCTACCGGACCGCAAATGTGGAAGACCGTGCCCGGTTGGATGTCGCTGCCAATGGTTTGTGGGGCAGTCGTTTTGAGCGTACACTTATTGATATGAAAAGGCGACGAGGAGACAATAACTTTATCAATGCGATTAATAGTATTAGTGAAGCGGACATTACAAAAATGATGAATGAGAATACATGTATCTAAAATGGTTGTTCCTAATCGATTTTCTTGAGACTATCATCAGGGAAAATCGTCTCACAATAGAGGCTATACGGAGAAACAAACTACTTATAGGTTATTGGATAGTGGGAAGTATACAAGGTGAGGTGTGAAAAAACTAAAGTGGGAGAGAAGACGAAAGAAATTAGAAGAAAAGATGTGAGAGTGTTCCCGACGGTGTGAGCTACTACATAAGGTGAGTGAAATGAAGGCGTGGAAGCAGGTGAATGTGATAGAGTGAGGAACTGTGAGGTGTAGGTGTATGCGAATGAATACGTGTGAGAATGCTAGGTGAAGAGTCTCAGTTTTGTGACATTTTCTTTCTGAATGCATAGATTAGGATTGTGTTTACGGATGAAAACAGCTTCTAATACCTTAAGTTCACGAAACCTACGAGCACGACACAAAACAGTGAAGCATGAATCATCATACACTGAGCGGCATTGGCTACTAGACAAGAGGTGTTTCTTAATGGCTGACCCTTTCGTTGTGGTCTCACCTTCAGTCCGGTCATCTTCATCTTGGTTGTCCAACTCACTCTCTTCATCACTGCTCTCACCTTCCTCATCCTCTTCCTCTTCCATCCCGTCCTCTGCACCCAACGACAATCCCACGCTACTGCTCGCTGCCAGTCCATGTCCGGTTGTAGATGTCATTACCAGCGCACGAGTCATGCTCCTTGTTACCGGTCTCCGTACCTGTGTTTGGCCAATTCCTTCAGTCTCACGTACCTATGTACTTGTAGTACGTTCAACCGGTACTGTGTGGTTCTGTTGTAATTGTTCAACTGGCACCTGTTTGCGGGGACGGCCTCGTCCAGGTCGCTGGGCTTTGGCTCCATCTGACAATAGGTACAATGGTACATGTTGTTTGACGCGTGCGTTCAGGTGCTGAAGGGTTCTTCCTACATATCGGCTATCACAATGCCGACATTCAAAATGATAGATTACATGGCTAATCAGTTGGGTAGGAAGAACATCCTTCTTCACCGTGAACGCACGGGCCGTAGTAAAGACTGTTGTCAATGCTGTGGCAAAATAGGTTTGTCTGACAACAGTCCTCACGGCACTGTCGGGAACACTCTCACATCTTTTCTTCTAATTTCTTTCGTCTTCTCTCCCACTTTAGTTTTTTCACACCTCACCTTGTATACTTCCCACTATCCAATAACCTATAAGTAGTTTGTTTCTCCGTATAGCCTCTATTGTGAGACGATTTTCCCTGATGATAGTCTCAAGAAAATCGATTAGGAACAACCATTTTAGATACATGTATTCTCATTCATCATTTTTGTAATGTCCGCTTCACTAATACTATTAATCGCATTGATAAACTTATTGATATACGGGTTTTTAATCCTCACTCACGCTCAAATCGATCTGCACCACATACTATTGTGTATCATCGACATGAAAAAGAAAAGAGAAGGCACTATGAGGAGCGGGTGAGGCAGGTTGAGCAAGCCTCCTTTGTTCCGGCGGTCATGTCAGCCAGTGGCGGAATGGGTCCAGCATCAACAGCACTGTACAAACGAATTGCTCATCTGTTGGCGGAGAAGAGGGGTGAGCATTACTCTCATGTTATGGCATTTGTTAGATGCAGGATTTCCTTCAGCCTTCTGAAATCCTGTATCATGTGCATTCGCGGTTGTAGGCGTTTAAATTTTGGTTTGAAATTTGCACCCTCCTGCGGAGCCCACGCTGCTTTGGCAGTGGCGGAGGCTCGCTTGCCGACGTAACCGTCGGAGATCATCATGAACAATGGACTGACTAATTATTCACTTGTCCTGTCTTTATAAATAACATGTTATTGCATATGTTCTTGGTTTAGTTTTTGGCCTTTTTCGTGCTTTGGAGTTGATAACATTTTCCTCACTATCAAAAAAAAAAAAAAAAAAAAAAAGGGGTTATGGACTCTTGGTGTATTTTATTGATTCACGGGGTAGCTGGGGCAAAAAGTGGTACGGTCAATACCGTAGTGACCGTACCGTGTGCGACGCCCCTGGTACGTGGATAAAGAAAAGGAGCAGAATTCGAGGAATTGCCCGCCATAAGGTTTGTATGGTTCTGCCAATTTCACTGCTTTTGGAGCAGAATCTGCCACCTTTTCGAGCATTATCCGCCAATGCCTACAAAACAGCGTTGGCTGTCTGCCCGCATCTACATGCATGGAGTTGGTTTTAAAAATGTAGCACTGTGGCGCTAGAGCGACGAGCTATCTTTTAACTAAAAATGCCTGCGGTGCTTCGTTTGCACCATGGCTGGAAGCTCCAGCTGTACTCCACTGATGAGGCCTTTATGGCGGAAGCAGCTTGCTGTCTACAGCATTGGGTACTCTGATGAAGGGTACAAACTACACTGACAAGACTGACAAGATAGTTAGTATGAAGGCAGGAGTACAAGGTTCCTTACTATTGAGTTGTGTGTTAACAACTTGCTAGGAGGCAAGTGTGTTCAGGTAATGAAGTGTGTTCAGGTAATGAAGTGTGTTCAGGTAATGAAGTGTGTTCAGGTAATGAAGTGTATTCAGGTAATGAAGTGTGTTCAGGTAATGAAGTGTGTTCAGGTAATGAAGTGTGTTCAGGTAATGAAGTGTGTTCAGGTAAGGAAGTGTGTTCAGGTAAGGAAGTGTGTTCAGGTAAGGAAGTGTGTTCAGGTAAAAACCTGTCAAGGCGATCACCTGTCCTACATGTAGAAGACCATGCACTGAAAGCATGCAGGACCAAGGGATGCTATTTCCAGTCAAATAAATGACCCTGGATAAGAGACCATGCCACCATGTACCTGTAGCTCAAGCCACGGCGTCATCGTTTAGTGGAATTTTCGAACAACTGCTGTCACTCGCCGCTGCCGCAGTCGAAGTCATCATGTGCTCCGGGAGAAACGACGCCGGCAACACCTGTCTGGCGACGAGTGCAAACGGCGTGTGCTGCCCTCGCATGATCGTGTCGTACGTCATGTTCTCCAGGTACCGGCGCTTTGCACTGCTGCTGTAGAGATGGAGCGCGTAGACGTTCGGCGGCTCAAAGCCGGATTCGCGCGCGTCCCGCTCGAAGATCTGCACCAGATGGTCGTCGTACCAGCTGTACGGGTAGAAACCCGTTTCGTACGGCAACAGCTTAACGCCCGGGTAGCGGGCTGGTCGCTCTTCATGTGCGCTCCTCCGGTAGAGCATGTCCGTTAGCAGAAACACTGAGTGCGCCGACCAGGTGCCGTCAAAGCGGCCGTACATGCCACGTCCAAAGTCGCACATGACGCACGTCCGAGCGCGTGCAATCAGCACTCCCACGGCAACCCGGTCGTTCATCTCGTAACTCGCCACCGCCTCTTCGTCGGCCAGCAGGTCGCCGAGCGGCTTTGTCAGTATCGTATCCAAGTCCATGTACACGCCACCATGCTGCCATAGCAACGCGACGCGTAGAAAGTCGGAGTGGTGTGCGGGCTGCTCCACGCGCTGGCAGTTGACGCGTTCAGGTATCCGGTCGGAGTCGATTGGTACGAACTTCACCAGCGGGTGGTCCCTGATGCGTTGCGCCCAGCAGGTTGTTTGCACGCCTCTATGATGTACCGTGACCTGGAGGGGACGTACGAATTTTATCGCAGACATCACAGATAACCAGTGGTGGAACGCCAGGTCGTCACCGATCTGTATGAAGTGCACTAGTCTCGGCACGGCCCCCGAGCCCGTGATACATTCTGCACGGCACGTTTCTGTCCAAGCGCTGGCGGAGCGAGGTTGCGGATCGCCGCACGCTAAGATCCATGCTATCATGTACAGGAGCCTGATGCACGCGGCTGCACTCAACAAGATGGCCAGCAGAGCGCCGCCAGAGCAGCAACTTGCTTTCACTCGCATCCGAATCAATGGCAGCAGCTTTGTCCCATGATTAACATCTGCTCCCCGGGAAAGGCGGACCGCACTGCGCTGCGGATCTCAGGGAGTGTGAGACATTGAGAGCCACTCCACAGCTTCACTACAGTCAGGCATTCCGAACTCATCAAACCAACGCACACAACCGACTGCTTGTACTTTCTTCGGAGAGACAATGTTCTATCGGCCAGTGAAGGACACCAGCAACCCAACACACAGCCATCATGCACGTAGTCGTTCGAAAAGCCGATCGGAGGGCCGCAGATCAGAGGCTAGCCTTTCGCTACTTTCGGCACTTTCGTCGGATTTCTTTGACTGACCACGGCTATTCTTACACTGTACAGTCTACATGACCGTACTGCAAAGTGTAGGTGGAGACCGCGACGTGTGGAAAGACAGCAAGGACATGAGTGATGACGCTCACACGAATGTCCACTGGACCAGCCCTGGATTTCACACTGCTGCCACTGCTACCAGTCACACTCTGTGCACTAGTAGTACTAGTACTTCTACATACATGTACAGTCAACTTCGCTTATAACGACACTCGGCGGGGCATCAGAAAAGTGTCGTTATTCACAAAGTGTCGTTATACCCGAATTCTCATTATATGTATTACAGTTGGATGGGACTTTACTCTGGGCATGGAAATTCCGTCGTTATTCGCGAATTGTCGTTATATCCGCAGTCGTTATTAGCGAAGTTGACTGTAATCATTGTAGTAGTAGTAGTAGTAGTAGTAGTAGTAGTAGTAGTAGTAGTAGTAGTAGTAGTAGTAGTAGTAGTAGTAGTAGTAGTAGTAGTAGTAGTAGTAGTAGTAGTAGTAGTAGTAGTAGTAGTAGTAGTAGTAGTAGTAGTAGTAGTAGTAGTAGTAGTAGTAGTAGTAGTAGTAGTAGTAGTAGTAGTATTTATTATTTTACTAGGGCAATCCCCACAGACTGTGAGTCTTTTTACAGGGTACCCTAGGTAAGTGCGTGAAATAGAGCTGAATGAAAAAAGCCGTAAGTGCGTGAAATAGAGTAAAGAAAAAAGAAAACGGTGGCTGCATACTGTGCCATTATGTGTTGCAAAAGAGGCTGCGAAGAGTACTGTTGAACATTGCAAAGGAGGCTGCCTGGCGGCATGCTGCTGGAAGCGAATTCCACCTGTCAGCAGCCAGGTAAGGCAAAGCATAGAAACCGTACCGTGACGAAGCATTAGGCAGGGCTAAAGCCAGGGCGGACTGTCCCCTTGTCAAGGCATTGGTATGGTTGCTATTTGATCTAAGTACAAAAAGCTCGGCAAGTAGAGGGCTGCGGCGGCCATGCACACATTTATAGACAAGGCAAAATATCTTTAGGTTATAACGGATGGCGACAGGAATAATTTTGTGGCGTTGACAAATGGTGGCGGTTGGGTGCCAAATGTTATCCTGAGGCTACGTTTGAAGCATCGAATGAGTGTGTTGTATAGGGTTGCTGATATCATGTGAACGTAGCTGTTGCTGGCGTACTCCATGGTGGATTGGATAATGCTTAGGTAAAAGGAACGTTGTGCCTGGGTGGTGATGTGATGTCGTATTCTGCGGAATGCGGCCAGCTTACGGTTGACGTCAGCAACAACTTTCCCGACCTGCTCCTTGAAGGCAAGGTGCTGGTCGACTAGCACTCCAAGGTAACGGACACACTGGGAAGGGGATACTGGGAAGTTACCACAGATGACAGTGAAGGTAGGTGGAAATGGGGTTGTCTTCCGGCGGACGATTAATAGCTGAGTTTTGTCGGGGTTCAGTAGGAGGCCCAGTTCCGTGAGGTGTGATTTAACCGTATCGAAGCTCTCTGATAGTCGGTCCTGTATCGTGTTGATGCAGCTGCTCGATGTGTGGAGTCCTATATCGTCGGCGTAGAGTATGTTAGATGTGTGAGTTGGTGTGACGTCTGTTACGTGTCTTGTGTAGATTGTGAAAAGAACGGGGCCCAGGACAGAGCCTTGAGGTACCCCTTGACTACAGGTCACGGAGTCGCCGGATGTTTTTGTGGAGGGGTTCGTCACTGTCTGTCGACGAGCGCTTAGATAGGAGGCGAACCAAGACAGTGCTGTGCCACAAATACCGCAGGAGTAGAGCTCGTTGATGAGTGGCTGGTGCTTGACCCGGTCGAACGCCTTGCTCATGTCCAAGAATAACACTCCGGTGTTCTGACCGTCATCCAAGCGTTGTTGCCACTTTGATATAGCCAGTGAAAGTGCATCCTCTGTGGAGTGATCAGAGCGGTAGGCGAACTGTTGGGAAGGAAGAATGTTGAGCTCTGGGTGGGTGTTGATATAGCGCTGCAGTTTTTTGAAGGACGATCTTTTCTAGAAGCTTGGATACGATGGGGAGTAGAGATATGGGGCGATAGTTAGAGGGACATTCTGGATTGCCTTTCTTGAAGAGGGGGAATACAGACGCTACTTTATATATGTCTGGAAAGGAACCGAGGGAGAGTGATTCGTTGAAAATGAGACAGAGGGGACCGGCTAGTTCTTCTGCACAGATTTTCAGAGGAAGGGGTGGGAGTTCGTCGGATCCGGTGGATTTGAAAGGGGAGATCTTCTTGAGGAGCTTGCAGACTTCAGTGGTAGTGACAGATTGTGTGAATCCTTTATGCGCACTTTCCACTTTCCAAAGTATTTGTACGTAGGGATTGAGTTGAATAAAAACAGCCCTTCAGTCTTCACAGACTACAACACATCAGGGACTCGTACCCAAACTGGTTTGGATACGACTCCCTGATGGGTGATGTGCACAGCCCTTTGCGGATAACAAGGATAATGCACGGAAAGCAGCGGAATTGGCCGAATCACACAAACCTTCCGACAGGAGCTTCCTAGAACCGGGTTACCCTGCTCCATTACTTTATCAACATACGCTGATACCAAACATACACGACAAACTACCAAATTCTGCACCACGCGCGTCACTATCTGCCAAGCCGGCTACCACTACGTTGTACATGTATGATGTACGAAATTCGATCACGTGGTTAGTCCCCTGGTGTTGAGTCACGTGGTTAGTCCCCTGGTGTTGAGTCACGTGGTTAGTCCCCTGGTGTTGAGTTGCATGTTTTCGGGTATGTTTTTTTCAAACTTTTTTTGCTACTATCATTGCAAGCACACGCTACTACCGGTAATACAATGTAGACCCTCTATGCTGGCGCACCAAGTGTTGATTCTCAACTAACCGCACATTTACTAACTCGGAGCGCCCAGCCATCCGTTATTCGGCAATCTGATACAGTGTATGACCTCCTATCTGAGTCTGGTCGGTTTAGTATCTCCACTTCCCAAGTCGAACTGACTGTCTGGCGGAAAGAGCCAGCGGTGCAACGCATGCATACCCGTACCCCGCACAACTGGCGTAGTGAAAACAGTCTGTCCAGCCTCAGGCTTGCCACGTTCCAAAGCAGGACACCATACAAACATATAATACAAAGGCAATTGTCTCCCATGTAAATTGTACACAAATGTTTTGGTCCAAAGCAGGACTGTCCTGCTCTAATCAGGACTGTCGGACAGTCTGTAAAAATGGTGCGCCCACCGCCGGACTACTAACAGCCACCTGATCCTTGATGAGATTACCGGGGACGGTGACAATGATGCAGCAGATGTTCGCCGTCAGCGCTGGCGGTGACAGGATACTAGAAATAGGACCGAAACCAAAAACCTCTCCACATGACTGCCCCTTCTGCGGAGCACCAGTTCACACGCATGGGGGGGGGGGGGGGAGAACAAGACCACATGTACACACACTTACCTGCTGTTGCTGCCGTCTGACTTCGGCCCCTATTCATATCGTTCCAATGCCTAAGGAGAGTGGAGGTGTTTTAGAGCCTGAGTGTAAGGCCACCAAAATGCAAATACACGCCTCCATGCTGTCAATAATTCAGAAAATCTTCCAAGAGCCGCCTCCGTTTGTA
>NC_088649.1:14380607-14540607 GCF_964019385.1 Sycon ciliatum | reverse complement strand
AGCGATGACATCACTACTAGGTCGTCCACTAGCAATGACATCACTACTAGGCCCTCCACTGGCGATGACATCACTACTAGGCCCTCCACGAGCGATGACATGACTACTAGGCTTTGTGTTAGCTGTATAGGCACATCGGAGTAGCATTCCGTTGCAGTACGCACTGTCCACGATGCCCTGGTCGGTGTGCAGCAGGTTCTCCGTTGACCGGACGAACAAGTCACCAGAGTTGACGACATCACCATCGGGCAAAAACACGACATCATCGGCTGTGGCAATGCGACGCCGCTCCGCGCTACCACAGCTAGACTTGCGCGAGACGCGTGCCGATCGGGCTGACGAGCGACGGGATCCGTCCCCCTGACAACCGTCCGACAACCGACACGGAGGTAAGCCTCCCACGACGGAAAGATCCGACGCCCTCCGCTCGGCGAGCCGACAGAGCTTCATGTGTCTCCGTATGAGACAGGCCATGGTGAATACCAGCGTGATCAGAACGAACAGCGAGAAAACGCAGGCGAGGACAATTCCAACAAGGTTTTTGTTAGAGTTGGCGGCGGACAACGAGGAAAGCTTGTTGGTGGTTCCTGAGGCAGCACAGCTGGAACAATCGTATGATAGTCCATTGTCAGCATAGAAAACAGATCCATGCGCGGATGACGTTGGGCATTTCACGTAGGGGCATGCTTGACTCCCGGTTGCCGCACCGACACACTCGTTCCCGTGGCACTGTCGGCGTCGGCGATGGCGTCGGGGTGGTGTGTCGCATGGCGAGCACGGTGACCACTGTTGCCAGGGAAACCAGCAGCCTCTGCAGCCCGTCACGTTCGATGAGTCCGCTCCGGGAAATGGGTTTGGGTGCGGCTGCTGCGTTACGTTTTCGGAACAAGCGCTCCCCGTCCAATTCGCCGAGCAGTAGCAGGTGTTCATGTCCGTACATTCACCATTACCACTACATTCCACACCTGCCTTATTCATCGGGCACTTTTCCGCAAAGAGCTCCCCGATCGGTTGGCATAGCGACGATCTACACATTCCATTGTCGTGGCAACGAATGCCGTCCTCCACGCGCCCCAGGGGGACTTCGTCTGAGCGGCTGCGATCACTTGACTCGATTGTCGTGCAACTCACGCTGCCGCCGATGGGGACACGGGTGATTTTCGGGTTCGTCCCGTACCTCGTTTTGGGGAACTTCTCCTCCACAAGGCACTGCAGCTTGCCACAGAACCGGTTGGCCGCGGGAATGCCTAGGCGTCTGCCGGTAAGGTTGGCATCGTCAGTAGTGGATGCATGGAGTGCGGCGGTTGTTGGAGGCACTACGGCAGGATAGCAGGCTGGTGAGGCGTCCGCGGCGCTGGGCCCGAAGATCTCCCGACACTGCTCCGATCTGGTAGCACACCGTCCGTGATAGCAGTACGCCTGCTCCCCGTTCTTGCTCACGCACGGTTTGCCATTCTGGCGAGCGAGGTCCCCCGGGCACTGGGCCGACCTGCCCGTGCAGTGTTCCGCAATGTCACATGACCCGTCGCCACGCCGACACGGGCTGCCCATCGGCAACAGGCTGCAGTTGCGGCAGCAGTCGCCCGAGTTGCACTGAGCGCCGTCTCGCAGTCGGCAGTCCGCGGCCACGCAGCATGCGTCACCGCACAGCTCTGGTACGCCGCAGTCGCACTGCTCCCCGTCCTCGACGACCGTGTTGCCGCAGACTGCGTCACCAGGACTACGCCGCGGCAGATTGTGCAGGCAGTCGCTCGCGGCTCCATCCCCGAGGAAGTTATCAAGTCGTCGGCGACTGCAATTGGACCAGCTACACTGTATGCTGTTGACTGGAGTGACGCCGGCCATTATGCACAACGTGCTGTTGTCGGCGGCGCCGGTGGCGGGACACACGCACGTCGCATTCCCCTTCTCGTCGTCCTCGTCGTGACGCAGGCCCAGCGTGTGACCAATCTCGTGCGCCACCGTGGACGCCACCACGCCTGCCAGGCCTCGCCTGCCGTCGTCGTGGACAACCGCGCCAGACCTGCACCTGGAGCAGATCGACGAGGGATACGCCATCCCCACGACGTTCTCCGCGAACCTGACCGCGCTCAGCAGAACGGCCACATCATGCTTGACGATGGGCACTAGCTGGTATTTCCGATAGACGAGGAAGTCGTCCAGCGTGCTCCGTAGCTGGCTGCTCACCTGAATGCGATCGCCGTTGGTCCAGGCATCGACCATTACCAGGGCAACGCGGACGCCGAGCTTTGCGAACAGTGCATCCACCCTATTAGCAATCTGCCTGGCCCTGACTAGCGGCACGCCGACAGTATTCTTGGTGTGGTCGTCATCGGCGTCATATGGCTCCCTACTCAGCTTGTGCAGGAGACTGCTGTCCAGACAGAGAACAAGCTCTATGGTGACCTTCTCCACATCGTCATCGGCACTACGGCTCAGTCGCCGTGGAGAAGTCTCGACGTCACCATGACGATCTGGCAACAGATGCACGTAGTCATGAGATTGATCACGGCGTGGCGGAGCTGCCGGGAGCTGGCCGCGAGGCTTTTCGGCTTGCCGCGCTGCCACATGCTCGCACCTGAGGAGGGCGTGGAAATGAGAGCCATTCGCCAGGGGACGATGAGTGAGCGGTTCTATGATGAAACAGTGCGACGCGCTGCGACCACCAGCAGAGCTACCACCAATGGCACCATAGTTTTCCCTTGCAAGTGTAGCGGTCTCCGTGAAACTGAACTCTCCCACTACACCATGGCATGTACTGACTACAGCTTGACTGGTGACGTAATTGCCAACTTCACCCTGATAGTAACAGTCGTCCTTGCTCCGTTTGCCAATTCTCACCTCTCCACCCCGGTCACTGTGAACCAGTGCAAGGTGACCCGGCGGTAGAAGCTGAACATTCGGACGCAGCTTCAGATGAAACGTTCGCGGCGTGCCGGACCCGATAGGTATGAGAAGGACATCTCGATCCGCAGCAGCAGATGCAGCCTCGTCGCCTCGAGGTGACAACAACCTGCTGAGAGCCTCCGAGGAGCGCTGGTCTGCCGCTCGGCCCGGGCGATACGCGGACTCAGGGATATCGACAAGTTCGAATCGGCCGTCCGTCGCATACTGCAACCACCTCACACTCTCCAGTGGCAGTGGCTCATCCTCGGAACGCGGTCTCGACGGGTTGACATGACGCGTTGCGGACAGCCCACCTACAAGTGCTAACGCGGAGAGACACACCAGCACCACTGAGTCTAGTGACATTGCACTAGGCATTCTCCCGCGACTGTGCATGTCCGTCAATCTTGCCGGCTAGGCTCGTGATGAAACGAAAGAGCGCGTCGGGCCGTGCGCCAGTTGCTTCACCGACACAACTGGTAGGCATTCACGGCGTGACTGGTGTGGGCAAGTAGTTAGTTCCTGCTTGAGAAAATTAAATTTTTTAATGTCGTCGTACCTTGGAAAATGTACTGCCGTCTAACTTTTAGTTCGTTGTTGAGCCTTCTGAGTTCTGGCAAGTTCTGTTTGGTGGGATGCGTTCCACGAAGAAAAGGATATTCGGGTAAAGTAAAGTTTGTTTGTTCTGCGGCAGGATCGTGAGTTCATGCGCTGTTCCGTGCGCATGGATGGAGGAGAGGTGGGAAGCGTAGATCGACCAGCTACGGGTCTTCGGCAGCACAGACTGCCACAGACACACTGCAACGGATGCGCTCGCGCTCCCGGCCCGAGCTGCACGCAGAGCTTTGCCGGATCGCGGATGCTTCCAGGAACGGAAGTCTTTGGCACGCACGCACGCACGCACGGTGCAGCACAAACAAGCTATCTAACGCAGTGTACGTGTGTGCATCTACTGCACCCAGCCAGATTGAGCGAGATTGGTATACGAATATTACAGTAGTACAGGACCGCTACTTCAACTTCAACAAGACACACGGCCGAGTCGAAGTGGGTGCATATCAGTAAGTACATGTAACTGTTCAGGACATTCGAGAGGTTTTGCATTTCGATTTTCTAACTACATGACTGTATTCCTATTTTTCGAGAGAATCGGCGGAGCGGTCAAGCTCTCGGGAATGTTGCTACTACAGTAGCAGTTGAACGGAAAGAAACAGTCGAGTCAAACGGTACTTTCGACTTCGGTCGAAAAATATTCCAGAATTCGAAATGCTTCTCTGTGATGAGAACTGTGCATGTATGTATGTATGTACAGTGAAACCTGTCTAAGACGACCGCTCAAGGGACCTTCAAAACGTGGTCTCTGTTACCAGGTGGCCTCCTTATCCTGGGTCATTTGACTGGAAATAGCATCCCTTGGCCGGTCCTGGTTTTAAGGTCATTTTTTTAAGACAGGTGGTCGTCTTATCCGAGTGGTCGCCTTGACAGGATATTTACTGTTTGGTCAGGTATGCACATGTGGACTACGGTGCTGGCAACTGAAATCCGACCCCTGAGCAATGCGCTCACATCGCAAAGAATGTGACTGACCCACCGCTCAGGGGTCGGATTTCAGTTGTCAGCACTGTGCATGTACTTTCTTTGTAGATCGTCAAAGCTAAAAGCGCCGCAGTGGCCGTGGTAGCGTTTACAGAACACCAACCGGGGAATAGGAACTCAGTCTCCGTGGCTATTTTTAGTAGCTTGCCTTTCCTGCCTGCCAACCTACTACTGAGTCAGCATGATCCAATGGAATAAGCCCGGGGGGGGGGGGGGGGGGGGATTGCAATGGAGCAAAGATTGCAATGGAGCAAAGATTGCAATGGAGCAAAGATTGCAATGGAGCAAAGATTGCAATGGCTGTATTATGCAGTACAGTGACCGACGTCTGTCAAGTGAAATCATGCGAACTTTTGCATGGTGGGGGGGGGGGGGGGGGTCGTTTTGATCGGATCCGGCTCAGCTTTCAGTGGGCATTGCTGCTTTCAGTGCGTGAGCTCCTTTTCCACTCGGAGCAGTAGATTCAACTTAGCATGCATTCATTGCATTGTAAGATCGACTCCTGATATAACGAACACCATTGTGCAGACCAGGCAGGCACAGTGGGTTGGTCAAAGACCATAATTGAGATATGAGAGGTACCTGGTTCAAGTCCTGCCTGGGAGCGGTTTTTCCAGCCGTGCTGCTACCCACAGTCAACTGGGAACTTGTGGCCAGGCACAAGGGGTACATGGATGCAGCTAATGGGGTCGTTTTCGGCACTTGTGCCAGTGGTTGTGAGACTTGCCCACTCACCCCCACCGTTAGGCGCTGCATCTGCCGCTAGGGTTTATCGGGTGTTAGCGGCCGTCGTGAGTTCCCTTCGGGAACGGATACGATAATTTACTTTTTTTTTACTTTTTATTGTGCAGGAGAAGTAGTTCTTTATAGCCGAAGTTCGTTATAACAGACATGCACTCACACTATACTGTCCCTCCAGGAAATCGCGATTCCACGGATGCAAGAAATTTCGCGATTTTCGCCCAAACCCGCGATTTCCCGCGTTTTTTGGTTGTTTTCTGCACTATATCTCACTTTTTCTGCACTTTTCACGCAGTGCTTTCCATGATCCTGTAGGTTATTTGCACAGTACGACTCGTACTACTCCCGAGTAGATATACGATGCAACAAATTTCGTGATTTGGCCCAAATCCGCAATTTTCTGGAAATAATTCCGCGAATTCCTTGCAAGTTCTGCATCATTCCGCACTTTTCGTCGCATTTTTTGTTGTTTTCTGCCGCAATTTCTTGCGCAAATTTTCGAGAGTTTTTTCCGCAAACTCCCGCAGGGACAGACTATACGAGCGGTAAGTCATGACTGGCAAGTAGTCCACGACAGTGTGGATGCACTTGGTGTACATGCGGCCCTACAAGATTTGGTTTGTTATAAACGAAAACGTTTCGCTATAAAGGGTCAATATTGTGTGGGTTCAATCAGGGACATGGATTAGTGTTCTTTATATCACGAAATTCGCTATATGCGAGTTCGTTACAAGTGGAATCGACTGTAAATGCTACAAGACAGATCATAGGCTGCGCATTGATCATCACAAGACATCGTGGATGTACGCGTGCACGTCAATGTGTGTGCGTGTGTGTGTGTGTGTGTATATGTATATGTGTGTGTGGTAGTGTGTGTGTGTGTGTGTGTATATGTGTGTATGTGTGTGTGTGGTAGTGTGTGTGTGTGTGTGTGTGTGTGTGTGTGTGTGTGTGTGTGTGTGTGTGTGTGTGTGCGTGTATGTGTGTGCGTGCCAGCTAGTTCCGTTGGTGGGTACACTTATGCCTGATTTTGTTGGGTCTGTTGCCAACGGGCTCGGCTACTTGAAGGTGTGATATTGTACCTGCCACCTTTGTTGGTTCCAGGGTTCATATACTTTCTATTTGAAGTATACATACGTGTTAACCATGGACTGCTTCTGACTAGATTAACTCTTGTGTAATCATGGTGCTAGTGAAGCTTGTATCAGATCCACTCTGATTTAGCCACCCACACTAGTAGTATTACCATCACTGGGGGCAGGGGTAACTGCAGTTGGATCCGGGACGGATACCCTGATGCCGTCAATCCTTTGTCTGCACCTTGTCCTCACCCACTTACTGAGGTGTGGTGAGCCCAAAAGTGGGAACATTTTCAAGTCTACAACAGAGTCACACAGTTTGGGGATTTCAGGGGGTGTTGGCCGTTGGGCGGTTCAATAGCCAATTGAGTCATCTTTCCAAGATTCTTTTTGAGTCTCTCTCCCCTCTCCCGAGGAGACCCACTTGACCAGTTTTGGCAGTGAGCAACAAGTACAAGTGTGTGTTTGCATGTGTGTGGGCTCGCATGCGTGCATGTGAGTGTGTGCATGTGTGTGCATGTGTGTTTCCCATATGGTGCAGTGGTGTATGTGCAGCGATTTTTAATCGATAGGTTGCGCTTTCGATTCCCGACGGCTATGGTCACACACATCTTTCTTATCTTTCTAGGACTCCTTCTGACTTTTCTTTCATTCTCCTGGGTGGTTACCAACAGCCAGTGCATGCCGGAGTATATGGTGTGATGTGTGTGCGGAAAAAAAATTACTACCCATGATGATTTGCTCACGTGAGGGGCAGTTTTGGCGCGAATTCATTCCGTGGCTCCTGCTGTACCGCGCCGTGGCCATTCCGGTGGCGAGGGCCTCTGGGGGATGGAAATGGCATGCCGTGGTATTCCGTGAGGTAGAATACACTGTGTAGTAGGTATTTTACTACTTCCCGATAGGAAGTTTTTTTTCTTTTGTATTTGTGGTACGAAGTTCTTTCTTGGCTTTTTCGATTGGTTGATTTTGAGCTTTCTCCAATTATCTCCCCCACTATTTTCCGTCCAGACCAAAGTCAGAAATTGGTTAAAATGGTGATCTGTCCACTGATTGGACCTTCCAGCTTGGAAGGTTCAAGGTTATGGTACCTTCCGAGCTGGAAGGCTGTTGGCTTACGCACTGGAGATGTGTTAGAGCTACATAATGTCCACACAGCACGCGCTAATTACCAGGCTACTGTGTGGCGACTGGCTTTGCAACCGAAGCCCGATGTGCCTACGCCCATCGGCAGAGGATGGATTCAAGACAGCGACGGTAAGTTGTTCCGATAAATAATTAGCACCGATAATGTACCCAACTTTGGATCAAGTTATGCGTGAGGAAATTTACACTTGTGTAATTATTATGGTATGGTACGCGTCTACAAAGGCTACAGTGGAGTCTGCGGATATTGAGAAACATACTGCAAGGTTGAAAGAATTGTAATTAGCAGATAAAAGGATAAAGGATACAGTGCTGCCCTTCCCATTTAACCAGATATCTATGACTGTCTACTGCAAAAATATACGCGATGAATAAATTAACTGTCTGTGACAATGTTTGTTTCTTCCTTCAGGCAGAGTCGCTGTGAATTGGACAGAACAGCAGGCAGTGCCAAAAGAACTTCAGAGCCTCATCAGCTGCGGGTGCCGAGGAGTGTGTGACACTCAACGCTGCTCATGCAAGAAGTCATCTCTTGCGTGCACTGACATCTGCCGCTGCGAAGGTACATGCGCAAGTCCGCTCAACAGTAGGCCAGAGCAACCACCACAGCAAAGTACGTCCGGTGACGTATCGCAACTGGAAACTGAGTCCAATCATGCCCAGCCAAACTCAGATTGTGACGACTCGTGTGTCCGATAGTGATGGATCAGCTGCATGTACGAGTGATGATCTCAGCAATGATAACGTTGATAGTGACAGTGCGTCAGTTTGAATTCCTTGCGCAGCTGCCATATTGTAAAGGGAGAAATTAGACATACAAGAATGAATCAAGTTAGAAAACTAACAGTGACAGCAAGGCTCTACAACTAACATACATGCCATGTGGCAATATTCCTAGATTTTGTATATGGATAAACATTGTGTGTACTATTGTACTACAGTAAAACCTGGTGTAAGCGACCTCTCGTTTTACCGACCACCTACGACCGTTTTTCCATGCACGGACAGTGCTACACAGACACTGTGGGCTGGATGTGCGCACGTGCACGGCATCATTGCAGCATATCATCATATTGAGAAACAGTTTGTGTAATATACAGTGTAAAATTGTACTACCGTAAAATCCCGCCAGAGCGCCCCTACCTCCTCCGCTTCAGGTGGGGAGGGGCAGATGGGCGAGTCCTGCTTGCCGCATTCAGTGCTACATGAAAAAGTACTCACCCTACGAAAACTGTTCGTGCATCTCGTACACCGACCAAAGGTCAAGAGCCAGGAGTCGAACAGACCCGACAAAACGCAGGGTTTGTGCGATCCCTGGTCAGGAGGGTGGGCACTGTTGCGTACATTTCCAACGGGGTCGAGCACGCGTCTGCAGTGCAGTACGGCATCACAGACTGCAACAAAGTCATACGAGGATACAATCAATCACGTCCCTGACAAGAAGTCAGGGAGGGGCGGATGGGAGAGACGGGGCGCTCTGGCGGGATTTTACGGTACTTTTAACTATTTTACCAGGATGCGCGAATCATTGCAGCATATTCCTTTTGTATATTGATAAACATTGTGTGTGTGAGATACTATTGTATTACTTTTTGTTGTTGTCAGAAGTTTAATTATCAGTACATGATGATCTATTTTAATATATTTTACCTGGAGGTGCGCATCATTGCAACATATCATCATGTACTGATAATTAATCTACTGACAATTATTCAAGTGATGAACTGAACGAATATTTCTTGAGAAATATTTCTTGAGAGAGATGCAGCGAGGACATAAACTGACACGTTATTTTGTTCTTTTCATTGGATACCAGAATCAGTGTACCAACACAGAAGTGCATTGTTATTGAACATTGAATATTGATATCAAACTCACAATGTGTCTTCTTTTTTGGGAAATTTATTTTTCAAGTTCGTGATTCAAGACAAAATACTGGCTCACCTTGTGCCGGGGAGTTGGTAGTATTCCATAGGATGGGGCTTCAGCAACTACAGCATTGGCTCGGGCTTCAGACTCGACACCACTAATAAGTAATCCTTCAATCGATTCGAGACGAGTCGAGTGCTATTACTAGTGTTGACAACGTTTTTTGAAATAATTCAAAAATACTGTACTATACTGATGCATTTCCCTCACTGCGCGTAAAATGCTTCATGTGAGCGTGCCCAATCAATGCTCAGGTGCACGAAGATCTTGAAATCGGCGAGGAGAAATTGGCATGAAAACCCCCTCGTAGCAAGCTTATGGCACAGCTTTCAGGAGTCCGACAAGTGAATCCATGCTACCAAACCCCTTCCCTATCTAACTGGACCATGCCCAAATCCTCCTTCCAAAGTGGCACACCAACTGCGAAAAATTGATTTCTCAGAATCCGGATCCCGGACTAAATCGAAGATCTGCTCAAAAGCCCGGAGCTGCAAAAAACTCAACTCATCTCCGGTGTGTCGAAAACACAGCTACCCTGCGGACGATGCTGCAGCCGGTGGCAAGCTAACGCCTGTTCGCCAATGGTGGGACAATCTCGTCAGCCAAGGTCCTGGGTATGGCTACCACTGCAATGCCCAGAAGTCACTCCTCCTGGTCAAGCCCTCCAGGTACGCAGCTGCTATCGAGATGTTCGAGGGGACCGGTGTGCAGGTCACGTGTGATGGTTGCCGCCACCTTGGTGCACCTTTGGGCACGGATGAGTTTATAGAACAATTTGTCCAGTCCAAGGTCGCCACCTGGTGTGAGGAAGTTGCGCAGCTCACGACCATCGGTGCATCGCAGCCACAGGCCGCCTACTCCGCCTTCACACAGGGCCTGCAAAACAAGTGGTCCTTCCTCTGCCGGACCTCCTCCATCCCGCCATCCTTGCTTGAACCGCTGGAACACGCAATCAGCGGTCGGCTCATCCCGGCCATCACGGCCCCGGGTCAGGCTCCACCTGGGACAACTGTTCGCTCCCTACTCTCTCTCTGCCTTGCCGGCTTGGGGGACTGGGTATGGCAGACCCTTGTTCAGTGGCTGAACAGTACACCTCATCCCGAAGGATCACGGCTAGCCTCGTGTCTCGCCTGCTGGAGCAGGAGTCGTCTCTTGGCGACTCTCTGACTCAGCTCCGGACGGTCAAGGCGACGATTCGGGCCGAGAAGCGGAGCGCGTTCAAGTCTATGGCTGACGCTCTTCGCTCGGATCACCGGGAGCTGGCCCCTGTTCTCGACCTGGCCTCAGAAAAGGGTGCATCCAGCTGGCTGACCTGCCGCCCCCTCAGCCGCCATGGTTTCACACTCAGCAAGGGAGATTTCCGGGATGGCCTGTGCCTCCGGTACGGCTGGACACCTCCTCGGCTCCCAAGCCTCTGTGTGTGCAGTAAGCCGCTGAATGTGAGTCACGCCCTGTCGTGCCCGTTTGGTGGCTTCCCGACGCTGCGACACAACGAGGTGAGGGACATCACCGCCAGAGCTCTGAGGCAGGTCGCTCACAACGTGACAGTGGAACCCCACCTCCAGCCCGTCACCGGAGAGGCCTTCCGCCATCGCACAGCTGTCACGGAGGAGCAAGCTCGGCTGGACGTTGCGGCTAGTGGTGTGTGGGGTGGCCGATTCGAGCGCATCTTTATTGATGTACGGGTGTTCAACCCTTTTGCGTCTTCGAATCGTGCCACCTCCCTCGCTGCTAGTACAGACGCCATGAACAGGAAAAGCGCCGGAAGTACGAGGAGCGAGTACGTGAAGTTGAGCATGCCTCCTTCGTGCCCGTTGTGCTCTCTGCCTCTGGTGGCTATGGCAAGCATGCCAATGCTCTTTTCACGCGGATCGCCTCTCTCCTGGCTGAGAAGAGTAAGGAGCCATACGGGCAGGTTATCTCCTTGCTGCGCTGCCGCCTTGGGTTTGCCCTGGTGCGTTGTGGTGCTATGTGCCTGCGTGGCTCAAGGAGCATGTTTGCTCCTGCCATGCCTGAGTCCCCTGCTGTGCTAGTGGCGGCGGAGGCACGCATCCAGTGAACCTGCACAGTGCAGTGATCCTACTGAGTGACAGACTCTGTAAATACTGTATAATGATGATTCGTTTTTATATATGTGTTGATTCTTCACAAAATGTGTTATTTTGCCCGTACAAGAGGCTCAGTTTTCCGTGTGAAAAAAAAAACAAAAAAAAAAACATAGCACCCCGTGGCGAAGATAGACTACGTTTTTTACTTACGTTATGCGGAACCTCTCGTAAAATCCCGCCAGAGCGCCCCGTCTCTCCTATCCGCCCCTGCCTGACTTCTTGTCAGGGATGTATCCTCGTATGACTCTGTCTTTTTTTTTTCTTTTTTTTTAGTGTGCATCATCTTTATTTTTTTTATTTTTTATACTAAAAATGTTTGGCACCTATGATCAGGGGATGGCCCACGCCTGGTAAAAAAGTAAGTAATTAAAAAAAATTAAAAATAAGAGGTACTGTGTTCCGGCTCTCCGCCTTCTCCGCGAACATAGAGAACTAGAGGAGAACTAGAGGAGAACAAACAAACACAAGAAGCAAGAATGACACGAAAAGCAGAAATTATGAGAACATGGTATAAATAAGCACGGCCATCAACCTCAACAGGGGATGACTCTGTCGCAGTCTGGTGATGCCGTACTGTACTGCAGACGCGTGCTCGACCCTGTTGGAAATGTACGCAACAGTCCCCACCCGGTACCCTAGGTACCCTCTTGACCAGGGATCGCACAAACCCTGAGTTTTGACGGGTCTGTACGACTCCTGGCTCTTGACCTTTGGTCGGTGTACGAGATGCACGAACAGTTTTCTTTTCTTTTTTTACTCCAAAAGAGTTGGCACCTATGAATTCAGGGGATGGCCCACGCCTGGTAAAAAGAAAAGGAAAAAAAAAAGAATGTTTGGCACCTATGAGTTCAGGGGATGGCCCACGCCTGGTAAAAAGAAAAAGTTTTCGTTGGGTGAGTACTTTTTCATGTTGCACTGAATGCGGCAAGTAGGACTCGCCCATCCGCCCCTCCCCACCTGAAGCGACGAGGAGGTAGGGGCGCTCTGAAACTCCTTCCAAAAATTAAAAAGGCAATCGAAAAAGGAAAACAGGGAACGAGTGAAAAAGGATACAAGAAAAATGCAAGCACAGCAATTCGGTACGGTGAAGGTCACGGGTTGAACCTGTAAGAATATACCGTAGAACCTTTTTGGGTACTCGGGGTCAGAAAGAATAAAAGGTAGCCTTGTAGAGCAGGGAGCAGTATAGTACATGTACTGTACAATACTACTCCCTGCATGCTGCTATAGAGCCCACCATTCCAGTAAGACACGCATATAGCGCATGCGTACAGTTAGTTCAAGCCTAGTTCACATTCGACGGGGCGCGACGGGACGCGGGATCGACGGGAAGCGACGGGACGGTCTGACGGCGTCCAATGTGAACACCAGGAACGGGAACGCAACCGTACTACCGTACAGATCGGGAAGCGACGGGAAGAGTTGGATCAAGAGTACTCTTGGTTGGATCGATCCAACTTTTCATACCGTAGACGGGCGTAGACGGGGACGCAAGCGTGCAAAACAGCTGCAATTCGAGTGTGAACAGGAGACGGCGTCGTGCGCCGACTACTCCCGATTCGTACTTGGAAATTTTTAGCATTTCGAACACTGCGCTTCCCATGATAACTCACAGAATGGCTAGCACGACTTGAGTTGAATTTTAGCAACATAAGATCTCATGTCACTTATTGTATTTAGGGATAGTTCAGAAGCGTGACAGACGAACTATTCTATCATTTCCTGGGGCTATTACTTGAATGCCACAACTTTCAGGGCTAATTTTTTGGTCTTCATGAAAAACTGGTATTGTGAACTTGATTCCGCTTCTTTCAAGGAGAAATAATTGAAAAGAAGTCCCGAAAAACGAGAAATTAGGTCCGAAAGTCACCCCGTCACGGACCGTGCCTTATGTCATGTGACTCGCGCCGTTCGACGTTGAACGTCGCAAGGACTGCTGCATGTCGTGTCGTACGAATCGTACAGGATTTTACAGCTCACCCCAGCCCTAGGCCCTCTCGACAAGCCCTTACGTCCCGTACCGTCGGCGTTGCGTCGAATGTGAACTAGGCTTCAGAATGCACAATCCCACGAAACGAAGGAAGTGAAGACATTCTTGTTATTGTTGTTGTTGTAGTGGTCTAGCTAAACGACCCCTTCTACCTCATCATGTCGACCTTTCGTGTTCTTTTCTGTCTCGCCGTACTCGGCTTGACTGGATCGTTCGTGGCAGGACAAGCAGGAATGGCTCCTGCACCGCCAGCAGGAACTCTTGCACCGCCAGCAGGAACTCTTGCACCGCCAGCAGGAACTCTTGCACCGCCAGCAGGAACAATAGCTCCTGTACCGTCTACCGAACCTGATAATACCACGGTCTCTACCAACACCAGTACTACCGCGTCCAGCTTCTCCTGTCGGATGGCGTCTTGCACCGCTGTGTCTGTTGGCATTCTGACCAACCCTACGTGCAAAAGCACAATGCAGACTTGTAACGGCAGCACCACTTGCATCTCCATCGTCCAGTACACTGGTAAGACGATTTGTTCCTGCAGTGCCCCTCTTTTCGAAGAATATGAAGTAAAGGCTGCGCACAACCAAATTCGTAAAAATGATCTAGAACTTTTACTTGTCCATATAAGATTAGTTTCAAGTAGTCCCCATTCCATTGTTACGAAGATTCACTGATCAATGTAACAAGAAAACAGTTCTGAACAAATCCTCTCTTTCCCTTTCGTTGTGTGCCTTGCGATCATCGTACACATACCGGTACATGTACATGTCGACGTAGGAAATGCTTAGAGTACAATTAGTCCTCCTTGTGGCTATATAAAAAAAAACTGTTGTCTCCGAAACTCTTGTTAACTTTAATTAGTTTTTTTATTCCAAGCAATACATGGCTGGGGTAGCCAATAGAGAGGTTAAGTTTCACGTAAAAGTCTTACGTCCGTGAACTTTTACGTCAAAAGTGAAAAAACTCACGTAAAATTTGACGTGTTTTACGTGAGTTGACTGTCCCGCACGTAAGTTCATGACGTGAGTTTTTGGAGGTTTCGCTTGGTTATTCCGACCGAATTTGTGTGAGTTTCCGGAATTTTATCGAGTTTTATCGAGTTTGTTGGAAGATTTGATATATGTGCGAACTAAACCCGAATCCTGCCAGGCAAAATTTCACGTCACGTCCCTCGTGTAACTTAACCTCTAAAAATTACACGTAACGTGAGATTTGCACCGCGTTTTGAAAAAGGGCAAAAAACGTGTAACTTAACCTCTCTAGTGACCACAAACCCGGACTTGAACGACTCCCTGATGTACGACTCAGGCCGTCGTTGGCCGAAAATACAAAAAAAAACTGTACGGGTAAACCGCTTACCTGTTGCCTGTAAAAAAATTAAATAAGAATTACCAGAGAATACTGTAAAAAGAGAGTTCGGCACACCATGCATACATACAACGGAAAAATAAAAAATAAATAAGCGCCCGCCCGCACCACTTTCACATGGGTCCTGCCCGGGAACCTCGATTTTGTTTTGGTCTCGCCTATACGTACTAAACTTCGTTTTTGGTCGAGGTCTGTCACCCCGAACGTTCCAGGAAAAATTTAGTTTGGTCCCGACTTTAGTTATTTCATGCCCCCTAACAACGAATATAGCGAAAGTTATTCCAAACGAACCACTTTACTTATGCAGTACTTTGGCGATCATGTAGCATCTGCAATGCTGCGTAAATTATTCTGGTGCGAAATATGCCCGAAAGTACCGTACATGTAAACGCACGTGTTCTTGATTTCAACCCCCTCCACCATGCTCCAGTCGGTCTGTCTACATAGCGGTTGAAACTCAATCAGGGTCAAACTCAATCCCCGTTTTTTTTTTAAACTCTCCTGTGAACACAGCAGGATGTTGGTAGAAAGGTCCACTGGACAGATGTGCATGTCTGTGTATCCGTGTGTGTGTGCATGTGGATTCACTGACCACAAAAAGTCACTTCAATCAGCTGTGTGGTGGATACCAGGCTAAAAATTAGTGGCGGTCAATTCATCAGCCTTGCAAGCTGTTGAATGGTGTAATCCCAGCACAAGTTGCTATGTCTAACATAGCTGTTCGCTATCATCGCTTCCGCGATGGGCATATCTGAGGCCTGAGTTTACACCAATAGGGAGGTTCCGGAGTACGATTTTTCGTGCCAAAATCCGTAGAGGCGCTACGGATTTTTTATACGTCGTTTTCGAGCAGTGAAATGTTCCGGAGTACGGAACTAACTACTTTACTTATGTGTTTGCCGTCATTGCCTAGGTTACGATCGCAAACACGTCACATTCCTGCGCTATGCCTTTGCATTTTGAAAATTTGTACCGAAATCAAAACTTCCCGCGGAAAATCGATGTTTCTCGTACCAAATTTGTACGCGAAAATCTTTCTGCACCCGATGACGCAAAATCTCCATACGAAACATGGTTCGTGTGAAAGCCAGTCCACACGGATTCTCCGTGACGAAAAATCATATGGAGCATGCCTGGAAAAAATCCGTAGCGCCCACACGGATTTTGGCACGGAAAATCGTACCCCGGAACCTCTATAATATTAGTACTGTAGCAGGTATATAATTATACCTTCACTGGGGGCAGGGTTAAATGCAGTTGGATCCTGGAACAGACACCTTGATGCCATTACTACTTGTTCTGTGCCTTGTGCTCAAGCATAATGTGACGGAGTGAGCCCACGAATAGGATTAATTCCAAGTCCAGCCAGAGTTGGGGGATTTCAGGGGGGGGGGGGGGGGGGCTGGTGGATGGTTCAACAGCCAACTGAGTCATTTTTCCAAGATTTATTTTTGATTATCTCTCCCCTCTCCTGGGGAGACCCGTGCCACTATTTCCTGGAAGGTCGCAAATGTATGTGTGTGCACGCGCGCCTGTTGGAATACTTGCTCTGCAATGTTGTAGGTATCAAGTCTGTTGGCAAGGCTTCTATCGCCCTAGGCTGCGCCACCACTGCCCAACTATCAGAATGCCACAGCGAGGACAACAAAGAACAGTGCAACAGTGCTACCACCAACCAGAAGTGTGTGACCTGCTGCAAAACTGCCAACTGCAACAGCAAGTACGACAGCCCCGCTGCTTCAGTGGTCGCCTCATTGCCTCTTCTTGCTGCTGCCATAATCTCTTCCATGATGTTGTAAATGTTGACAGCGCAATTATGCCCGGTGAGTGAATAGCCTGCTCACAGGTGCAGTCCTTGTAGACTGTTGGTGGAATGCTACCACTACAATCATGTATTTTAACAGGCCGGTTCATGATCTTCCAAATTGTTTCAGGAGAATGCTGTTGTCCTCGCCGTGTCACGCTTGGTAATATTTTCGCTCTTCACTCTCTTTTTTCCTATTTTCTTACTGGATTTCCTATTTTTGGTGACATTCACACTCCTTGGATTTTCTAAGGTCAAAGATTATGTTGATTATGTATTGCCCGCCAGACTACCGGGTCAGATATTCTGATATGTCAGTTTTCCAGGCTTGCTGTGTATTCGGTATAGTTTCTAACGAATGTAGCTAGTGGATGTCTTTGGAATTGAATGCCAGGAATCACAAGGCCCTCTGTATGTGTGTGTGCACGGGTGTGTGTGCATGTGCGTGTGTGGCGGTTAATTCATCAGCCTTGCAAGCTTGAATGGCGTAATCCCAGCACAAGTTGCTATGTCTAGCATAGCTGTTCGCTATCATCGCTTCCGCGATGGGCAGGTCTGAGGTGTGTGTGTGTGTGTGCAAGTGTAGGGTGTGCATAGGTAACTGTCTTGGCCATTCTATTCCGGGCCGATGTACTCCGTGTGGTGTAGACCAGGTCTGCATTGGTGTTCTTAACTGGCGCTTGTCTTGATCTGTTTCAATCAGAATCAGGGTGCGTTCTTAAATCCTCTCGGAAAAGTTGGAGACTCTCCGAAAAGTTCGACAGCTGTTCTTATATCCTCTCCGACTTTTAGGAGGCTCTCCAAAGCTCTCCAAGCTTCAGAGGTGGTTGAAACTTGAAGATTCCCGCGGTTTGGGATCAGCGCATGCGAACTACGACTAAAAGCCACGTGTTCATCATGAGTGCACGCATTTCCCTTTTCGCATACGCACACGTGCATTACTACATTCATCACTCAAGATCGCGGCCCCTTTGGCGCTTCATTTTGCTTGACATGTGCAAAATATCTCCGAATTGATCGAGACCCGTTCTTGAGTAATCCCAGTTTCTTCGACTTCTCTTTTTCTTCTTCTCCTAGAAGCTGGAGACTATATATAAGGTCAAGAGTCCATAACCCCCCAGAGTGTGCAACTCGTGATCCTTCTCAGCACAAATCAGTGCCGCAACGAAATCCAAACTTCATACGTCATGTAGTGAGTAGCGGATGTACCAGATAAGCACATGGCCCCATCCGCCCATGCTTGACTATGGACCGGATGACGCAATGTTTGGATTTCGTTGCGCCAGACCCCAACCTGGAGTTGCACACTCTGGGGGGTTATGGACTCTTGATAAGGTCTATAAGAACGCACCCTAAGATCCGCTATCGTTGCTATAAGTATAAAGAGAAAATCTGTGGGTGCACATCCAGTGCATTTGCAGATTTGCATGCTTCTCTTGCGACGGTCGTTTACATGGTAGAGTAGAACCCGGTTAAGGGTCACACCGGATTAGGGATCGGAGCCCGGGGGGGGGGGGGCACTTGGCATGTACATTGTGCGGGTGATCCTTATACCGGGATTTAATTTCCGGCCCAAGGGGGGGGGGGGGAGAGTCCCCCGTCGGTTTCCGAGGAAGCAGTAATTTTTTTCGCTCAAAACTACTTTTCCGGGGTCCATCTTTTCACAAAAAGTCGTTTTGCACACCTTTTTGCCCATCCCTGTACAACTGAGTCCAGCTATGTCCGCGCAGAGTTAGGTGGAAGTAGTATAGGAGGAGGGGGTTCTGGCTCACCTTCCAGGTGAGCCAAAATCGACTTTCTCGATCGGCCCTTCGGGGCCGCTCTCGAAAGTCTCCCCCTCCCCCTATACTACTATACTAAAGGATAGACACCCAAGTACTAATATTACAACTCCAAGTACTAATTTTACACCTCCAAGTACTAATTTTACAACTCCAAACACTGATCCCATGTTGGCTCAACCCAGTTCCAGAAAAGTGAGTCAACTTGCTGTCTCCGAGAAAATCGGAAGTGAGCCAACTTCAGCTTTTTCACTTACCCCATCTTGGCTCACTTCGAGGACTGATGTGGGGTTGGTTTCTGAGCCAACTTTGGGTGGTTCAGCTATGGATGAGGATTCACCACCATCAATCGGTAACTCATACCTATTCCCCATCTCATCATCATCAACAATATATTTCCCATCTTCATACTCTCGTGCTATCTTTTCAACATACTCAACTGTTTCCTGTTTTAGTTTTGCTAAGGGATTGATCATTTCCTCATCTATCTTTTCATCATACTCAACTGCCCCCTGTTTTAGTTTTGTTAAGGAATGGAACAATTCCACATATATCTTTTCTTGTTTTTCTTCATCTTTTTTTATAATCGGTGGTCTCCATCCTGAGTTGAGTGCTGCTCTAGCTCTCACCTCAGCATACTCAACTGTTTCCTGTTTTAGTTTTGCTAAGGGATTGATCATTTCCTCATATATCTTTTTTTGTTTTTCATCATCTTTTTTTATAATCGGTGGTCTCCATCCTGAGTTGAGTGTTGCTCTCACCTTAGCAAGGGTTTCTTTTGTGGGTATGAAAGTCATATTTTTCACCTGATCATCTTTACATGAGGTGGGTGTTTTCGAAAGTGTGAAGGTCCTCATCCTTCTTTCTATGATAATTTTTTTATTTGTCTGTGAAATATACCAGCAGTAATGGGGATGAGAAGAAGAAGGAAAAGGAGGTATATCAAGTTGTTTGATTTTCCCGATGTATTTCCCGATGTTCCCGATGTTGACGTTGGGATTGATGTTGTCGGTATTCCCGATGTAATTCCCGATGTTCCCGATGTTCCCGATGTAATTCCCGATGTAATTCCCGATGTTCCCGGTGTAATTCCCGATGTTCCCGATGTAATTCCCGATGTTCCCGATGTAATTCCCGATGTAATTCCCGATGTTCCCGGTGTAATTCCCGATGTTGTTAGCGTAGTTCCCGATGTTGTTGGAGCTACCGTTGTTGGTATTAACCTTGTTGTTGGCTTTCCCGTTGTTAGCGGTGCTACCGATGCTACTGGTACATTATCAGGAGGAAAAAGTGGTTGAGAAGGAACACAGGCTATATGATCACCCACTACCCAACATATATTCCCAGGAGTTGGAAAGGAATGTGAAACACTACACAACATGATAATTTCTAAGAGAACAGATATCATTTTCAGTTTCAACATTTTTTACTCTATCATAAACCGTTTTCTTTCTCCCCATCAGACTATACCAGTTACATCAAAGGTTGAAGGTGATTTTGGTAGATTGTTCACACCTAGCATATCTGATAATGGTATCGGATCAAATTCTAACCTATGTTGATGTTGTAAATTTCTTGGATCATTTTCAGGGTCAACACTCATCGAACAGCTGGAACGTTTTATGATATATACAACAGCACCAACTATTGGAATAACAATCAGAGATAAAAGATAAAGATTGGGGTCTGTCAAATGACGGTTATCCCCGTTTACTGGTTTCGTCTGATCGTAAGGGGGTTGTGTAGTGATATGGTCTGTTGGTGGTGATGTTTCACTAGGGATGTCAACCGGAGTTGGTCTTTCACTTTGGATGACAGTAGGAGGTTTCGTTGTCAAGCAGAGTCCATCCTTATCCAACGGATCACGAGTACAACCAAGAGTAAATGGTAGCATGGTCAACAGTATTAACAAATGAGGTATTTCCATTTTTATCTACATATAGTGAAGATTTTCAGTACTCATGATAAACCAGCTCCCATTCATCAATGAGATCGTATCCACTCACAGTTGGTAATGTCAATGTGTTGTTGATGAAGGTCAGATATGCCGTTGTTATATCATGTTCAGTAATGTATCGGATTACCGCTTTTTCTCCCAACACATCTCGATAGGATACTTGAAAACGTCTTCTGCTACCACTTGTTTCTTGACCGACTATGAAGAGATCCTCAATGACAATCAGTTTGTTGGTTGGACTTTTGTAAAATTTAATAGGAAAGACATGAAGTGTGGCTTCTGGTGGAGTGGTTGATGAGCTCGGGATGATATTCTTCAATTTTTTGACTTTCACCTTTCCATCCTTTCTGTCAACATACTCCTTTGTTGTTGCTGAGTCATCCTCTGTTGAGTCTCGGAGATTGATGATGTGTTTCAACCCCATGTTAAGATTTCCTTTCATCTGGCTTTCAGTGGGCATTGCTGCTTTCAGTGCGTGAGCTCCTTTTCCACTCGGAGCAGTAGATTCAACTTAGCATGCATTCATTGCATTGTAAGATCGACTCCTGATATAACGAACACCATTGTGCAGGAGAAGTAGTTCTTTATAGCCGAAGTTCGTTATAACAGACATGCACTCACACTATACTGTCCCTCCAGGAAATCGCGATTCCACGGATGCAAGAAATTTCGCGATTTTCGCCCAAACCCGCGATTTCCCGCGTTTTTTGGTTGTTTTCTGCACTATATCTCACTTTTTCTGCACTTTTCACGCAGTGCTTTCCATGATCCTGTAGGTTATTTGCACAGTACGACTCGTACTACTCCCGAGTAGATATATGATGCAATAAATTTCGTGATTTGGCCCAAATCCGCAATTTTCTGTAAATAATTCCGCGAATTCCTTGCAAGTTCTGCATCATTCCGCACTTTTCGTCGCATTTTTTGTTGTTTTCTGCCGCAATTTCTTGCGCAAGTTTTCGAGAGTTTTTCCGCAAACTCCCGCAGGGACAGACTATACGAGCGGTAAGTCATGACTGGCAAGTAGTCCATGACAGTGTGGATGCACTTGGTGTACATGCGGCCCTACAAGATTTGGTTTGTTATAAACGAAAACGTTTCGCTATACAGGGTCAATATTGTGTGGGTTCAATCAGGGACATGGATTAGTGTTCGTTATATCACGAAATTCGCTATATGCGAGTTCGTTACAAGTGGAGTCGACTGTAAATGCTACAAGACAGATAGGCTGCGCATTGATCATCACAAGACATCGTGGATGTACGCGTGCACGTCAATGTGTGTGCGTGTGTGTGTGTGTGTGCGTATATGTATATGTGTGTGTGGTAGTGTGTGTGTGTGTGTGTGTGTGTATATGTGTGTATGTGTGTGTGTGGTAGTGTGTGTGTGTGTGTGTGTGTGTGTGTGTGTGTGTGTGTGTGTGTGTGTGTGTGTGTGTGTGTGTGTGTGCGTGTGTGTGTGTGCGTGCCAGCTAGTTCCGTTGGTGGGTACACTTATGCCTGATTTTGTTGGGTCTGTTGCCAACGGGCTCGGCTACTTGAAGGTGTGATATTGTACCTGCCACCTTTGTTGGTTCCAGGGTTCATATACTTTCTATTTGAAGTATACATACGTGTTAACCATGGACTGCTTCTGGCTAGATTAACTCTTGTGTAATCATGGTGCTAGTGAAGCTTGTATCAGATCCACTCTGATTTAGCCACCCACACTAGTAGTATTACCATCACTGGGGGCAGGGGTAACTGCAGTTGGATCCGGGACGGATACCCTGATGCCGTCAATCCTTTGTCTGCACCTTGTCCTCACCCACTTACTGAGGTGTGGTGAGCCCAAAAGTGGGAACATTTTCAAGTCTACAACAGAGTCACACAGTTTGGGGATTTCAGGGGGTGTTGGCCGTTGGGCGGTTCAATAGCCAATTGAGTCATCTTTCCAAGATTCTTTTTGAGTCTCTCTCCCCTCTCCCGAGGAGACCCACTTGACCAGTTTTGGCAGTGAGCAACAAGTACAAGTGTGTGTTTGCATGTGTGTGGGCTCGCATGCGTGCATGTGAGTGTGTGCATGTGTGTGCATGTGTGTTTCCCATATGGTGCAGTGGTGTATGTGCAGCGATTTTTAATCGATAGGTTGCGCGTTCGATTCCCGACGGCTATGGTCACACACATCTTTCTTATCTTTCTAGGACTCCTTCTGACTTTTCTTTCATTCTCCTGGGTGGTTACCAACAGCCAGTGCATGCCGGAGTATATGGTGTGATGTGTGTGCGGAAAAAAAATGAAAAAATGAAAAAGATCAAAAATAATTATTAGTGATTCACTGGCCAGAAAAAGCCACTTCATAGCTGTGTGGTGTAGACCAGGCTGAATAGTGGCGGTCAATTCTTCAGCCTTGCAAGCTGTTGAATGGTGCAATCCCAGCACAAGCTGCTATGGCTTCTGCTGTAGCATCGCTATCATCGCCTCCGGTTATGGGCGTCAAATGGTCCAATGGTAAAAATTAATGGTGTGTGTCAGCATCATGCTGCATGTCACTCCAAACCACGAAAGGCCAATGACAACAGATGATTGTTATATAAAATCATTACGGCATGCTACTAAATGTGAGGAGGCGTGAACATGTGCATTTACATTACATTGTGTACATTTTACATCCATACTCGGTGCAGGCATTTGGTGAGGTTCAAGTGAATGAGCTGTTTAACCATTTGTGGTAAGCGATACATCAGCGGTGGTCTCAAGAGAGACCTACAGCCGCTACAGGTCAAAACCTTCTGATCGTGTGACGGGCAATTTGAAGGACAGGCCCAAAATTAGAATTGTAAACAGCCCAGCGAAAACAGAAACATGCATTAATGAGTATAACAAGCTTGGTGGAAAAATCAAAAAATTCCAAAATATGTGTTGCTCTGTGCAACTGATATCGCAGTCCCATTTTCACTGTAACCAATAGTAACCGTCATCACAACCCCAACAACGCCGTGTTTACCAAGGTAACGAAGACGAAGAGTGGCATGGAGGTGGCGGCGATGTACGAGGCAGCAGAGTTGCGGGCAGCCAGCGCGTTGCAGTTGTTTTCCTTGCAGCAGATGGCGCAGAGGGTGGTGTTGGCCGTGCCGGTAGTGTTGCTAAGGGTGGCGTTGCAGCTCTGCTCTCCCATGGTGGAGCCGCACCTTTGCAGCTGCTTCGCGGTGCCGCAGCCTTTCAGCATGGTCGTGTTCATCGTCGGCAGCATGGCCGGCCCTGAAGAGATTGCGCACAGAACAGTGCATGTCAGTCACGTGCCGGTACATGTACACATGCGGACACCGTCTAGTCTGTCGGCTGCGCTTGATTTGCCCCACTGGCACGGCCAGCTCACGCGTCCCCTACCATTGATTGTTACTGTTTCCGGTTTCAAAGTCTGAAGAAAATGTTGAACGGTCTCTGCTTGGATAACAGCAAGAGTACATACCCCCCAAGAGTGTGCAGCTCGAAATATGGGTGCTGTCCGGGCAGAATTTCAAGCTGACGTCATTTTATGATGCAATGCGTACACGGATTATCACATATTATCAGACGAATCCGGAACCTGTGGTGGACCAAAACCCATCTGATCCTGTACAAATTAGTGCAAAGAAAAACGCGCGTGAATCGTTGACACCGGTACAACTGTTGTAAACCACTGGTGCAAGGAGCATTGGAGCATTGCATCATAAAATAATGACGTCAACTTGAAATTCTGTCGCGGTTCTAGTATGTACTGTTGATGACATCTACAGCAAAGCTCAGTGGCCAGAGCATCTCTGGCCTCAAGCGAAGGTCCCTGGTTCGAGTCCTGGTGGTGACAGTCGATTTTTTCTTCATACTCTTCCCGTTTGCATCTTTACCCCCAAACCAATGAATGTTTCCTGGTTCCATTTTCCTTTTTCCTCAATCATAAAATCATAGGTAGAGTTGTGATTGACGATGAAAAAACTTCGCACATCAATTTGATCTCGTTCACCTACCGGTGATGGTACCCAGGTACCAGGCGTCTGCATGTCTGGATGGGACAGTGGGCAACCATGAATCGGACTAGTCTGGCTGCGGCATACACATATGTACATGTACATGACTGTATATTTAAATAACAAGCATTGTTTGGTTGACAGCAGGGAGTCGCCAAATACGGTATTTGACGACTCCCTGGTTGACGAAGGCGGAGGATGCACTGTGCTTGACAAAACAGTGTAGTAACGTGCGTTTCTGAACATTCAAGCGGTGCTGATGCGGACCCCGCAAATACTGCAGTGAATCCTGTCAAGGCGACCGCTCCGATGAGGTGACCACCTGCCTTAAAAGACCACTAAAACCAGGACCAAGGGACGCTATTTCCAGTCAAATGACCCTGGATAAGGGCAGATTTCCACTACGATACCGTTATGTCGTCGGGGGGGGTTATGCCTCGACGTGCGTGCCGTGAGTACTACCCATGATGATTTGCTCACGTGAGGGGCAGTTTTGGCGCGAGTTCATTCCGTGGCTCCTGCTGTACCGCGCCGTGGCCATTCCGGTGGCGAGGGCCTCTGGGGGATGGAAATGGCATGCCGTGGTATTCCGTGAGGTAGAATACACTGTGTAGTAGGTATTTTACTACTTCCCGATAGGAAGTTTTTTTTCTTTTGTATTTGTGGTACGAAGTTCTTTCTTGGCTTTTTCGATTGGTTGATTTTGAGCTTTCTCCAATTATCTCCCCCACTATTTTCCGTCCAGACCAAAGTCAGAAATTGGTTAAAATGGTGATCTGTCCACTGATTGGACCTTCCAGCTTGGAAGGTTCAAGGTTATGGTACCTTCCGAGCTGGAAGGCTGTTGGCTTACGCACTGGAGATGTGTTAGAGCTACATAATGTCCACACAGCACGCGCTAATTACCAGGCTACTGTGTGGCGACTGGCTTTGCAACCGAAGCCCGATGTGCCTACGCCCATCGGCAGAGGATGGATTCAAGACAGCGACGGTAAGTTGTTCCGATAAATAATTAGCACCGATAATGTACCCAACTTTGGATCAAGTTATGCGTGAGGAAATTTACACTTGTGTAATTATTATGGTATGGTACGCGTCTACAAAGGCTACAGTGGAGTCTGCGGATATTGAGAAACATACTGCAAGGTTGAAAGAATTGTAATTAGCAGATAAAAGGATAAAGGATACAGTGCTGCCCTTCCCATTTAACCAGATATCTATGACTGTCTACTGCAAAATATACGCGATGAATAAATTAACTGTCTGTGACAATGTTTGTTTCTTCCTTCAGGCAGAGTCGCTGTGAATTGGACAGAACAGCAGGCAGTGCCAAAAGAACTTCAGAGCCTCATCAGCTGCGGGTGCCGAGGAGTGTGTGACACTCAACGCTGCTCATGCAAGAAGTCATCTCTTGCGTGCACTGACATCTGCCGCTGCGAAGGTACATGCGCAAGTCCGCTCAACAGTAGGCCAGAGCAACCACCACAGCAAAGTACGTCCGGTGACGTATCGCAACTGGAAACTGAGTCCAATCATGCCCAGCCAAACTCAGATTGTGACGACTCGTGTGTCCGATAGTGATGGATCAGCTGCATGTACGAGTGATGATCTCAGCAATGATAACGTTGATAGTGACAGTGCGTCAGTTTGAATTCCTTGCGCAGCTGCCATATTGTAAAGGGAGAAATTAGACATACAAGAATGAATCAAGTTAGAAAACTAACAGTGACAGCAAGGCTCTACAACTAACATACATGCCATGTGGCAATATTCCTAGATTTTGTATATGGATAAACATTGTGTGTACTATTGTACTACAGTAAAACCTGGTGTAAGCGACCTCTCGTTTTACTGACCACCTACGACCGTTTTTCCATGCACGGACAGTGCTACACAGACACTGTGGGCTGGATGTGCGCACGTGCACGGCATCATTGCAGCATATCATCATATTGAGAAACAGTTTGTGTAATATACAGTGTAAAATTGTACTACCGTAAAATCCCGCCAGAGCGCCCCTACCTCCTCCGCTTCAGGTGGGGAGGGGCAGATGGGCGAGTCCTGCTTGCCGCATTCAGTGCTACATGAAAAAGTACTCACCCTACGAAAACTGTTCGTGCATCTCGTACACCGACCAAAGGTCAAGAGCCAGGAGTCGAACAGACCCGACAAAACGAAGGGTTTGTGCGATCCCTGGTCAGGAGGGTGGGCACTGTTGCGTACATTTCCAACGGGGTCGAGCACGCGTCTGCAGTGCAGTACGGCATCACAGACTGCAACAAAGTCATACGAGGATACAATCAATCACGTCCCTGACAAGAAGTCAGGGAGGGGCGGATGGGAGAGACGGCGGGATTTTACGGTACTTTTAACTATTTTACCAGGATGCGCGAATCATTGCAGCATATTCCTTTTGTATATTGATAAACATTGTGTGTGTGAGATACTATTGTATTACTTTTTGTTGTTGTCAGTAGATTAATTATCAGTACATGATGATCTATTTTAATATATTTTACCTGGAGGTGCGCATCATTGCAACATATCATCATGTACTGATAATTAATCTACTGACAATTATTCAAGTGATGAACTGAACGAATATTTCTTGAGAAATATTTCTTGAGAGAGATGCAGCGAGGACATAAACTGACACGTTATTTTGTTCTTTTCATTGGATACCAGAATCAGTGTACCAACACAGAAGTGCATTGTTATTGAACATTGAATATTGATATCAAACTCACAATGTGTCTTCTTTTTTGGGAAATTTATTTTTCAAGTTCGTGATTCAAGACAAAATACTGGCTCACCTTGTGCCGGGGAGTTGGTAGTATTCCATAGGATGGGGCTTCAGCAACTACAGCATTGGCTCGGGCTTCAGACTCGACACCACTAATAAGTAATCCTTCAATCGATTCGAGACGAGTCGAGTGCTATTACTAGTGTTGACAACGTTTTTTGAAATAATTCAAAAATACTGTACTATACTGATGCATTTCCCTCACTGCGCGTAAAATGCTTCATGTGAGCGTGCCCAATCAATGCTCAGGTGCACGAAGATCTTGAAATCGGCGAGGAGAAATTGGCATGAAAACCCCCTCGTAGCAAGCTTATGGCACAGCTTTCAGGAGTCCGACAAGTGAATCCATGCTACCAAACCCCTTCCCTATCTAACTGGACCATGCCCAAATCCTCCTTCCAAAGTGGCACACCAACTGCGAAAAATTGATTTCTCAGAATCCGGATCCCGGACTAAATCGAAGATCTGCTCAAAAGCCCGGAGCTGCAAAAAACTCAACTCATCTCCGGTGTGTCGAAAACACAGCTACCCTGCGGACGATGCTGCAGCCGGTGGCAAGCTAACGCCTGTTCGCCAATGGTGGGACAATCTCGTCAGCCAAGGTCCTGGGTATGGCTACCACTGCAATGCCCAGAAGTCACTCCTCCTGGTCAAGCCCTCCAGGTACGCAGCTGCTATCGAGATGTTCGAGGGGACCGGTGTGCAGGTCACGTGTGATGGTTGCCGCCACCTTGGTGCACCTTTGGGCACGGATGAGTTTATAGAACAATTTGTCCAGTCCAAGGTCGCCACCTGGTGTGAGGAAGTTGCGCAGCTCACGACCATCGGTGCATCGCAGCCACAGGCCGCCTACTCCGCCTTCACACAGGGCCTGCAAAACAAGTGGTCCTTCCTCTGCCGGACCTCCTCCATCCCGCCATCCTTGCTTGAACCGCTGGAACACGCAATCAGCGGTCGGCTCATCCCGGCCATCACGGCCCCGGGTCAGGCTCCACCTGGGACAACTGTTCGCTCCCTACTCTCTCTCTGCCTTGCCGGCTTGGGGGACTGGGTATGGCAGACCCTTGTTCAGTGGCTGAACAGTACACCTCATCCCGAAGGATCACGGCTAGCCTCGTGTCTCGCCTGCTGGAGCAGGAGTCGTCTCTTGGCGACTCTCTGACTCAGCTCCGGACGGTCAAGGCGACGATTCGGGCCGAGAAGCGGAGCGCGTTCAAGTCTATGGCTGACGCTCTTCGCTCGGATCACCGGGAGCTGGCCCCTGTTCTCGACCTGGCCTCAGAAAAGGGTGCATCCAGCTGGCTGACCTGCCGCCCCCTCAGCCGCCATGGTTTCACACTCAGCAAGGGAGATTTCCGGGATGGCCTGTGCCTCCGGTACGGCTGGACACCTCCTCGGCTCCCAAGCCTCTGTGTGTGCAGTAAGCCGCTGAATGTGAGTCACGCCCTGTCGTGCCCGTTTGGTGGCTTCCCGACGCTGCGACACAACGAGGTGAGGGACATCACCGCCAGAGCTCTGAGGCAGGTCGCTCACAACGTGACAGTGGAACCCCACCTCCAGCCCGTCACCGGAGAGGCCTTCCGCCATCGCACAGCTGTCACGGAGGAGCAAGCTCGGCTGGACGTTGCGGCTAGTGGTGTGTGGGGTGGCCGATTCGAGCGCATCTTTATTGATGTACGGGTGTTCAACCCTTTTGCGTCTTCGAATCGTGCCACCTCCCTCGCTGCTAGTACAGACGCCATGAACAGGAAAAGCGCCGGAAGTACGAGGAGCGAGTACGTGAAGTTGAGCATGCCTCCTTCGTGCCCGTTGTGCTCTCTGCCTCTGGTGGCTATGGCAAGCATGCCAATGCTCTTTTCACGCGGATCGCCTCTCTCCTGGCTGAGAAGAGTAAGGAGCCATACGGGCAGGTTATCTCCTTGCTGCGCTGCCGCCTTGGGTTTGCCCTGGTGCGTTGTGGTGCTATGTGCCTGCGTGGCTCAAGGAGCATGTTTGCTCCTGCCATGCCTGAGTCCCCTGCTGTGCTAGTGGCGGCGGAGGCACGCATCCAGTGAACCTGCACAGTGCAGTGATCCTACTGAGTGACAGACTCTGTAAATACTGTATAATGATGATTCGTTTTTATATATGTGTTGATTCTTCACAAAATGTGTTATTTTGCCCGTACAAGAGGCTCAGTTTTCCGTGTGAAAAAAAAAACAAAAAAAAAAACATAGCACCCCGTGGCGAAGATAGACTACGTTTTTTACTTACGTTATGCGGAACCTCTCGTAAAATCCCGCCAGAGCGCCCCGTCTCTCCTATCCGCCCCTGCCTGACTTCTTGTCAGGGATGTATCCTCGTATGACTCTGTCTTTTTTTTTTCTTTTTTTTTAGTGTGCATCATCTTTATTTTTTTTATTTTTTATACTAAAAATGTTTGGCACCTATGATCAGGGGATGGCCCACGCCTGGTAAAAAAGTAAGTAATTAAAAAAAATTAAAAATAAGAGGTACTGTGTTCCGGCTCTCCGCCTTCTCCGCGAACATAGAGAACTAGAGGAGAACTAGAGGAGAACAAACAAACACAAGAAGCAAGAATGACACGAAAAGCAGAAATTATGAGAACATGGTATAAATAAGCACGGCCATCAACCTCAACAGGGGATGACTCTGTCGCAGTCTGGTGATGCCGTACTGTACTGCAGACGCGTGCTCGACCCTGTTGGAAATGTACGCAACAGTCCCCACCCGGTACCCTAGGTACCCTCTTGACCAGGGATCGCACAAACCCTGAGTTTTGACGGGTCTGTACGACTCCTGGCTCTTGACCTTTGGTCGGTGTACGAGATGCACGAACAGTTTTCTTTTCTTTTTTTACTCCAAAAGAGTTGGCACCTATGAATTCAGGGGATGGCCCACGCCTGGTAAAAAGAAAAGGAAAAAAAAAAGAATGTTTGGCACCTATGAGTTCAGGGGATGGCCCACGCCTGGTAAAAAGAAAAAGTTTTCGTTGGGTGAGTACTTTTTCATGTTGCACTGAATGCGGCAAGTAGGACTCGCCCATCCGCCCCTCCCCACCTGAAGCGACGAGGAGGTAGGGGCGCTCTGAAACTCCTTCCAAAAATTAAAAAGGCAATCGAAAAAGGAAAACAGGGAACGAGTGAAAAAGGATACAAGAAAAATGCAAGCACAGCAATTCGGTACGGTGAAGGTCACGGGTTGAACCTGTAAGAATATACCGTAGAACCTTTTTGGGTACTCGGGGTCAGAAAGAATAAAAGGTAGCCTTGTAGAGCAGGGAGCAGTATAGTACATGTACTGTACAATACTACTCCCTGCATGCTGCTATAGAGCCCACCATTCCAGTAAGACACGCATATAGCGCATGCGTACAGTTAGTTCAAGCCTAGTTCACATTCGACGGGGCGCGACGGGACGCGGGATCGACGGGAAGCGACGGGACGGTCTGACGGCGTCCAATGTGAACACCAGGAACGGGAACGCAACCGTACTACCGTACAGATCGGGAAGCGACGGGAAGAGTTGGATCAAGAGTACTCTTGGTTGGATCGATCCAACTTTTCATACCGTAGACGGGCGTAGACGGGGACGCAAGCGTGCAAAACAGCTGCAATTCGAGTGTGAACAGGAGACGGCGTCGTGCGCCGACTACTCCCGATTCGTACTTGGAAATTTTTAGCATTTCGAACACTGCGCTTCCCATGATAACTCACAGAATGGCTAGCACGACTTGAGTTGAATTTTAGCAACATAAGATCTCATGTCACTTATTGTATTTAGGGATAGTTCAGAAGCGTGACAGACGAACTATTCTATCATTTCCTGGGGCTATTACTTGAATGCCACAACTTTCAGGGCTAATTTTTTGGTCTTCATGAAAAACTGGTATTGTGAACTTGATTCCGCTTCTTTCAAGGAGAAATAATTGAAAAGAAGTCCCGAAAAACGAGAAATTAGGTCCGAAAGTCACCCCGTCACGGACCGTGCCTTATGTCATGTGACTCGCGCCGTTCGACGTTGAACGTCGCAAGGACTGCTGCATGTCGTGTCGTACGAATCGTACAGGATTTTACAGCTCACCCCAGCCCTAGGCCCTCTCGACAAGCCCTTACGTCCCGTACCGTCGGCGTTGCGTCGAATGTGAACTAGGCTTCAGAATGCACAATCCCACGAAACGAAGGAAGTGAAGACATTCTTGTTATTGTTGTTGTTGTAGTGGTCTAGCTAAACGACCCCTTCTACCTCATCATGTCGACCTTTCGTGTTCTTTTCTGTCTCGCCGTACTCGGCTTGACTGGATCGTTCGTGGCAGGACAAGCAGGAATGGCTCCTGCACCGCCAGCAGGAACTCTTGCACCGCCAGCAGGAACTCTTGCACCGCCAGCAGGAACTCTTGCACCGCCAGCAGGAACAATAGCTCCTGTACCGTCTACCGAACCTGATAATACCACGGTCTCTACCAACACCAGTACTACCGCGTCCAGCTTCTCCTGTCGGATGGCGTCTTGCACCGCTGTGTCTGTTGGCATTCTGACCAACCCTACGTGCAAAAGCACAATGCAGACTTGTAACGGCAGCACCACTTGCATCTCCATCGTCCAGTACACTGGTAAGACGATTTGTTCCTGCAGTGCCCCTCTTTTCGAAGAATATGAAGTAAAGGCTGCGCACAACCAAATTCGTAAAAATGATCTAGAACTTTTACTTGTCCATATAAGATTAGTTTCAAGTAGTCCCCATTCCATTGTTACGAAGATTCACTGATCAATGTAACAAGAAAACAGTTCTGAACAAATCCTCTCTTTCCCTTTCGTTGTGTGCCTTGCGATCATCGTACACATACCGGTACATGTACATGTCGACGTAGGAAATGCTTAGAGTACAATTAGTCCTCCTTGTGGCTATATAAAAAAAAACTGTTGTCTCCGAAACTCTTGTTAACTTTAATTAGTTTTTTTATTCCAAGCAATACATGGCTGGGGTAGCCAATAGAGAGGTTAAGTTTCACGTAAAAGTCTTACGTCCGTGAACTTTTACGTCAAAAGTGAAAAAACTCACGTAAAATTTGACGTGTTTTACGTGAGTTGACTGTCCCGCACGTAAGTTCATGACGTGAGTTTTTGGAGGTTTCGCTTGGTTATTCCGACCGAATTTGTGTGAGTTTCCGGAATTTTATCGAGTTTTATCGAGTTTGTTGGAAGATTTGATATATGTGCGAACTAAACCCGAATCCTGCCAGGCAAAATTTCACGTCACGTCCCTCGTGTAACTTAACCTCTAAAAATTACACGTAACGTGAGATTTGCACCGCGTTTTGAAAAAGGGCAAAAAACGTGTAACTTAACCTCTCTAGTGACCACAAACCCGGACTTGAACGACTCCCTGATGTACGACTCAGGCCGTCGTTGGCCGAAAATACAAAAAAAAACTGTACGGGTAAACCGCTTACCTGTTGCCTGTAAAAAAATTAAATAAGAATTACCAGAGAATACTGTAAAAAGAGAGTTCGGCACACCATGCATACATACAACGGAAAAATAAAAAATAAATAAGCGCCCGCCCGCACCACTTTCACATGGGTCCTGCCCGGGAACCTCGATTTTGTTTTGGTCTCGCCTATACGTACTAAACTTCGTTTTTGGTCGAGGTCTGTCACCCCGAACGTTCCAGGAAAAATTTAGTTTGGTCCCGACTTTAGTTATTTCATGCCCCCTAACAACGAATATAGCGAAAGTTATTCCAAACGAACCACTTTACTTATGCAGTACTTTGGCGATCATGTAGCATCTGCAATGCTGCGTAAATTATTCTGGTGCGAAATATGCCCGAAAGTACCGTACATGTAAACGCACGTGTTCTTGATTTCAACCCCCTCCACCATGCTCCAGTCGGTCTGTCTACATAGCGGTTGAAACTCAATCAGGGTCAAACTCAATCCCCGTTTTTTTTTTAAACTCTCCTGTGAACACAGCAGGATGTTGGTAGAAAGGTCCACTGGACAGATGTGCATGTCTGTGTATCCGTGTGTGTGTGCATGTGGATTCACTGACCACAAAAAGTCACTTCAATCAGCTGTGTGGTGGATACCAGGCTAAAAATTAGTGGCGGTCAATTCATCAGCCTTGCAAGCTGTTGAATGGTGTAATCCCAGCACAAGTTGCTATGTCTAACATAGCTGTTCGCTATCATCGCTTCCGCGATGGGCATATCTGAGGCCTGAGTTTACACCAATAGGGAGGTTCCGGAGTACGATTTTTCGTGCCAAAATCCGTAGAGGCGCTACGGATTTTTTATACGTCGTTTTCGAGCAGTGAAATGTTCCGGAGTACGGAACTAACTACTTTACTTATGTGTTTGCCGTCATTGCCTAGGTTACGATCGCAAACACGTCACATTCCTGCGCTATGCCTTTGCATTTTGAAAATTTGTACCGAAATCAAAACTTCCCGCGGAAAATCGATGTTTCTCGTACCAAATTTGTACGCGAAAATCTTTCTGCACCCGATGACGCAAAATCTCCATACGAAACATGGTTCGTGTGAAAGCCAGTCCACACGGATTCTCCGTGACGAAAAATCATATGGAGCATGCCTGGAAAAAATCCGTAGCGCCCACACGGATTTTGGCACGGAAAATCGTACCCCGGAACCTCTATAATATTAGTACTGTAGCAGGTATATAATTATACCTTCACTGGGGGCAGGGTTAAATGCAGTTGGATCCTGGAACAGACACCTTGATGCCATTACTACTTGTTCTGTGCCTTGTGCTCAAGCATAATGTGACGGAGTGAGCCCACGAATAGGATTAATTCCAAGTCCAGCCAGAGTTGGGGGATTTCAGGGGGGGGGGGGGGGGGGCTGGTGGATGGTTCAACAGCCAACTGAGTCATTTTTCCAAGATTTATTTTTGATTATCTCTCCCCTCTCCTGGGGAGACCCGTGCCACTATTTCCTGGAAGGTCGCAAATGTATGTGTGTGCACGCGCGCCTGTTGGAATACTTGCTCTGCAATGTTGTAGGTATCAAGTCTGTTGGCAAGGCTTCTATCGCCCTAGGCTGCGCCACCACTGCCCAACTATCAGAATGCCACAGCGAGGACAACAAAGAACAGTGCAACAGTGCTACCACCAACCAGAAGTGTGTGACCTGCTGCAAAACTGCCAACTGCAACAGCAAGTACGACAGCCCCGCTGCTTCAGTGGTCGCCTCATTGCCTCTTCTTGCTGCTGCCATAATCTCTTCCATGATGTTGTAAATGTTGACAGCGCAATTATGCCCGGTGAGTGAATAGCCTGCTCACAGGTGCAGTAGTAGTAAGTGCGGGGCGGGTTCTGGCCCACTTTTTGACCTTTGACCTTTGGGCCAAATAAGGCACACTGTGTCGGTCGTGCTTGGTCTGGCCCCGGGACCCCCCAGAGTTTGACCTTTGACCCCTGGCATGCCATAAATGTGCCATAAAGGTTCTTTTCCGTGGCGAACGTGCACTTGTGCACGTTCGGTGCATTCGCACCGGGGAGTAGTAAAATACGTACTATTCCCTGATTCGCACGACATAGATGTGCATTGCATGCAGCGAATGACATATTGCGCATGCGCGCATACGCACGCGGAGCATGTGACTTTCAGTGGCCCTGCGGAAAAGACGCAGTGCAACACAAGGTGTACTAGTAGTACATGTGTCATTATACTACTCCCTGATTCGCACTTCGTAGATGTGCAGCAAACAAGTGAGTTCACGTGCCATGCACTCGTTGAGCTCCAAGATCAGAATTCGGCTCAACATAGTACTTGAAGTCACCGCTCCCATTACGTCATGTACATTTACATACACCCTGTTGAAGCACTGAAGCATCGGTTTTCGGGGAATTCAACATGCGAATTTTTGAAAATTCGGCGAAAAGATGGGTAATTTCTTCAAAACCACTGTTTTTCGGCGAATTTTTCGCCCGGCCGATTAGGGAAATGCCTACTGTCCATGCAGGTCCATTAGATGCAAATTTCTATTTTGATCAGGATACAGTTAGAATCAACCGGCTACGCCCGGAGTATCATGCATTAAAACAATAATTATTATTGAAGGGGTGTCACAGTGAAGCAGTGTTGCTACGCACCGCAAATCCCCTCTGCACTGCATCGAATCTATACTGGAGAATCCAGAGTGACCAGCAAAGAGTCACAACCCGCGGGTATCCAGTCACACTCAGGCATATCCACCATTCCCCACATATTCACTGTAACAAAACACAATACTGTTTACTATAATGCACTTTTATTTAAATGGACTTGGATGAGTCTGTAGAAGAGAACACAATGCACGCACACGCACGCATGCGCGGACACACACACACACACACACACACACACGCGCGCGCACACACATCTAGGTTATAGTGCTATACACGTATCTAGGATTTAGGAAGCACGAGAATATGTCGAAGCACCCACACATATCCCTTCATGCAGTGTACTTCAGTAGCCCAACACATTACGACCGCTATAGCACAGGACCATCACAAAACACATTACGACTGCTATAGCACAGGACCATCACAAAACACTACACACTGTTACTACACTGCATACACAGTTACTACACTACGCCTGTTAGTAGCTGTTACAAGTACTTACAAATAATTTTGAAAACAAATGGCACATCCCGAAGACGGCAGCTAGCTCCAGACCTTCATACATCATCATCATCTGTAAAACCAAGCATGAGCGCACACAAACACTATTAGTGTCACGAATACGGAAGCAGGGTAAGACAAGAGGATACGAAACAAGTAAGTATCGCTATAACGAGGGGGATAAGTATACATGTAGACAGAGCAGTGCTTACTTACAGGGTCCGGATACGCTCCATGGCGTCCCGGTAGTCGGACTGCAACAGCAGCCCGACTTGCCGGCCCTCCCAGTAACGGGCTCGATGGGCCGCACCCGCCAGGTGTGCGGCCACGGCCTGGCCTCCCACCAGCCTTTCTCCACTGTAAAAACGAAAGAAACCGCAGAAAGCACAGTGTCATAGAGCTCTTTTGTTGGGGGAGAGAGCTAGGAGTACTGCACACTTACCATTTGTCACAATATATTATAAGAAAGAGGCGGCGCTTGACGCACCGCCTCAGGTGCTGAAACAGGGGTATAACCCCTGTAAGTTCCACACCGCAGTGACATGTGAAAGCCATACTGTAATGATACTGAAGTGAAGGTGTGAACCGCAAAGCAAGGCATTTACCTTCTTCCTGTCGAATTCGCTCTCCAGCTGCATAACGACATCATCCGCTAAAATCCAATCATACCAAGTAATGCAAAGGTCATCAGTTGACCTTTTGGACTTTTCAACTCTTATCCAAAACCACCAAGAGGAAAAAAAACCAGGATAATAATAATAATCTTTATTTCAGGATTACCCAAAGGCTAACGCCTATCTGGGGATGAAGAAGACGTCAGTTGTAGAAGCGTTTGTGGAGGAGTTGTTACATTATTCTCAGTAAATAGATATGGCTGATACATTCGGTGTAGACTTGGACGACCGGTCGTGGTCTCTCACCACGGGTCCTTTACTAATAGAAAGACGGACGCCAATAAGAACTGTTGTGGAGTTGGCAGATCAAAACGCGCAGCAAGAAATTTGGCACGTCGATGGTAGACTCCATCGGGAGGACGGACCAGCTCTTGTTGATAGTAGGGGAGTGTGCGCCTGGTGCTATGGAGGTCGCCTTCATCGCGTTAATGAACCTGCTTGGATAGGACGGGGTAGCATCGAGTACTACCTCAACGGCGTCTAGAGCCGGCGGTCCTGCAGTCAGTTATTGTGACGCCACATGCTGTATTCTACGGTGGTATCACCACGGAAGGCTCCACAGGGAGAATGCGCCAGCGGTGATACGCAGGGAAGGTAACAATCGTGTACGGGAGTGGTACCGATACAACCTTCGGCATAGGGAAGATGGACCTGCTTTCATCTCTCAGGAGGAGGAGGGTATCTATCAGTGGTACCTCAACGGGGTGTATTACGGTAGCCACCATCAAGACCAGGCAATACACCCCATGGAGCTGCAGTACATCAATGTAGTGCCTACTAAGGTAGACTCGTCAGCAATAAGTCACGAGCCCATCTGTGTGATTTGTCAGGATACCCTGGACCGTCCTCTATCCAAGTTGGAGCGCGGTCATGAATTTCACTTCCACTGTATCAAGGAGTGGATCAGTTCTGCCCCTAAGCCCTACTTGCCCAACCTGCCGCTACTCCATGACTGCTGAGAACTTGGTTGAGTTCTTGTAGTAATACATGACACAGTTGCATGTAGGCGACTACGAATGACCAGTCATGTGCTACTGATGGACACGAACACGCCACCCTAAATAGCCATGAGCGGCTATTTGGGCAAGGGCAACAAAGCACCTCGTGGGCGGCCAAGGTTGACACTAGCCACAAGTCTGGTCGCTCAGTTGAATAAGCTGGGTGTGCCCATGAAGACCATGGAAGCCCTTTCCAGGTGCCGGCAACAAGCAGAGGACAAGACAGACTGGAAGAAACTGTGCAGCTCGACACTCGAGGACAAATCAGTATCAACAGCTTCTACACCTTGCTGATGATGCTCACAAGACAGAAGTGGGAAAAACCACTGAATTTCTTTATTTAGTGCTCAACTACGCGAAATGTGTTATTATTATTATTATACATGTTCAATTGTACACAGTCTGGCTGACTGCCATTCTCTACCACACATTACCGGACACTGTTGTGGTTGTCGTCGCTATCGTCGTCGTTGTTGATGTTGTTGTTGGTTGTTCTCGTCGTTATCGTCGTCGTTGTTGATGTTGTTGTTGGCTGTTGCTGTCGGTTGTTGTCGGTTGTTGTCGTTTGCTGTTGGTTGTTGTTGGTTATTGTCGGTTGTTGTCGGTTGTTGTTGGTTGTTGTTGGTTGTTGTTGGTTGTTGTTGGTTGTTGTTGAGTGTTGTTGTTGGTTGTTGTTGATTGTTGTCGGTTGTTGGGTGTTGTTGTCGGTTGTTGGGTGTTGTTGTTGGCTGTTGGGTGTTGTTGTTGTCGGTTGTTGGGTGCTGTTGTTGGTTGTTGTTGGTTGTTGTTGGTTGTTGCCGGATGTTGTCAGTTGTTGTTGGTTGTTGTTGGTTGTTGTTGTCGGTTGTTGTCGGTTGTTGTCGGTTGTTGTTGGTTGCTGTTGGTTGTTGTTGGTTGTTGTTGGTTGTTGTTGAGTGTTGTTGTTGGTTGTTGTTGATTGTTGTCGGTTGTTGGGTGTTTTTGTCGGTTGTTGGGTGTTGTTGTTGGTTGTTGGGTGTTGTTGTTGTCGGTTGTTGGGTGTTGTTGTTGGTTGTTGTTGGTTGTTGTTGGTTGTGCCGGATGTTGTCGGTTGTTGTTGGTTGTTGTTGTCGGTTGTTGTCGGTTGTTGTCGATTGTTGTTGGTTGTTGTTGGTTGTTGTTGGTTGTTGTTGGTTGTTGTTGGCTGTTGTTGGTTGTTGTTGTCGGTTGTTGTTGGTTGTTGTTGGTAGTTGTTGTCGGTTGCTGTCGGTTGTTGTCGGTTGTTGTCGGTTGTTGTTGTTTGTTGTTGGTTGTTGTTGGTTGTTGTTGGTTGTTGTTGGCTGTTGTTGTTTGTTGTTGGTTGTTGTTGTCGGTTGTTGTCGGTTGTTGGGTGTTGTTGTTGGTTATTGTCGGTTGTTGTCGGTTGTTGTCGGTTGTTGTCGGTTGTTGTGTTTTAACCCTTTGCGGTGCATCAGTCATTAACGACTGATATTGTGTACATACCGTAAAACTGTCGTAACTCCATCGATTTTAGTCCTGTTGCAAATATCGAAATATGTAGATTAATCGTTATTTTGTTCATTATCCAGGAGGATGTTGCTATGATTCAGTACCATTTTTTCGCATAATGAGACAAGTTTGTGTAACGTTAGTGTGACGTGGGTATGCTGATTGGATGCGAGGTGGTGAGAGTATGCTGATTGGCCGATAACAATTAGTGGAAGGGATAAAGTAATGCGCTGCTTGTGCAGCGTAACCAAACACATGGTCTGTGGGAAACACCCTAGTAAAATAAATAAAATAATAATAACATGAATTGCCACCGGCACTTGAGAGACTCGAGCCCCGCCACCTTGTTCAAATCGGACTTGGTAGCTTCGTATTGGAACTTAATCTTCTTCTTTTTGAGGTATGACCGTACAAAACGCGCTTGGAGTTTTCATTTATTTTATTTTTTTTTATTTTTTTTTTCATTGCAACTTTTTTAGCAGATGTCCACTCGTGAAACAACGGTGAATCTGGAACGAATAAATGGTCCATGCCAAAGGCATGACGAGTCTCGAAGTCTTCACATTCATGATGGAACCTTGTCATGATTGACGCATTCCTTGATGGTGCGCACATGAAATCAACCTGGCTCATCTTTTCCAATTCCATTCTTTTCACATCCTGCAACCCATACCCTACTAGTATCAGTGGGGATGCTAGAATCAGAAGAGGCAAGGCAGCACTCTTCCGTGGATGTATTACTCGACACAACACCACCCATACTTGTTTTCTAGAAGTTTTGAATATAATGATAATATATTGCAGTAGGAAGTAGTATACAGTCAAATAGGATAGGATAAGAATGAATGATCAGCTGTCTGATAAAGAATGCAGTTCATTAAAGACTTATTGGAAGCTCTCTACCAGCTGATCGTCTTGTTGAACGGCGACACTGCATAATGATATGAAGCTCTCAGTTAGCTGTTTCAGTTCCGTGGTAGAAAGTGTCATGTGCGCGTCCAGAGCACGATGAAAACATCTGGGCTCCACGTGGATGCAGACGATTGGAGCAACAGTAAGACGTACCTTCAACGCCTGCTCGTCAATGTCGAGGGAGACTGCCCCGGGGTAGATGAAAACATCTTGTTCCACATCCAGTTCGAACGAGCTGGTCGGGACTAGCTTGCTTTCACCGTTGATGTACACCCGACATTGACCGTCGGACGAACGTGATGGGTAGAAGTTGGTCTTGATCTTCTCCACACGTCCTCTTCGGAGAGTGTCACGGAGCGATGGACAAGTCTTGATCAAGTTCGTAATGATGAACTCAGTGGACTCATTCAGTTCGATGTAAACCTGTCCTTGAGCATCTTTGCGAGCTGTTGCCGTACTACCACAGGCTGGTAGAGCTCCTGAAGGGAAGTACATCTTATAACCAGGCTTGTAGAAGGATCTACCTGATGACTTGTAGGACAGTTGCATGTCCTCCTGAAACCCATCCACCACAATCTCTTTGTGGAGCTTGGTAGGAGCAGGTGGCACATAGCGACGCTTAGCCGGTACTGCGTTCGAAGAGAGCACAACTTGAGGAGGGTCAGCAGGAAGAGCGGAATTCTTCCTCACCCATCGCTCGTATAGGGAATCCATCTTCCAGGAAGCGAAGGCAGAACAACTCATCAGCACTGTATTCGATGAACGAATGACTCAACTACAGGACAACCATCTGTATTTATACAAGTCAGAGACGGGGGCGGATTGAAATGTTAAAAATATGTGTCAGCTAGATCAACCAATCACCATCAAGCCCGACACAAACATTTGCCCAATCAGCATTGAGCCCGCCAAAAACATTTGACCAACCAGCATCAAACTCGCCAAAAACATTTTGTCCAGTCAGCGGCATGCCCACCAAATAATTATCTCATCTTAAAGATTCCTTACATGATACAGCCACTTTAGTGAACTGATACAGTATGGAAATAAGATCAAAGTCAAACGTGTGCAAGTTCTGAATCACGTGATCAAGTGAATAGGTTTCCCAACAATAGGCATCAATCAATGATGTCATAAGAGATGTATCAGATGGAGATAAAATCAGCAAATTCGTACGCAACGTGGACAGTTGAGATGATGACACCATCCTGGTCGACTCCATGAGATGCAGTACATATAGGAGTGGAAAATGCTGAGGAAGAGGTTTCATGATTCGACTGAACCTCAACCATGATACATTGCTACGAGGTAAGTAGGAACGCAGTTTACGTAGTACATCCACATTCGTATCGTATACTATGCAGGATAATGCTATAGCATAGTTTAAACTCTTGTACAAACAGGATTTTGTCATCGCAAGTAACTGCTCCCGAAGAGGGTGTACGCAAAGCTGATCGGATGAGAGTTCAGTTTTCGAAAGAAAATGCAAAAGATGACGATCCACACCGCATAACCGCTCATGTACAGCGTAACGCTTCTTCATCAAACTACATCTCCTATGCACATCATCTTCAGGGAAGTAAATCACCGCCATGACAAGTCCACACGAAGAACACACGTATCTTCCTTCATGTAAAACATGATCAAGATGTTGACACTGTTTTTCCTCCCCGTATTGCTCTTTTTCTTCTTCTTTCTTCTTAAATTCAGAATCCATCTTCACTCCTCACCAACATCCTCATTATGACACTATATCCAGCATGATATCTACTTTATATAACCAATCCTATCCGGGGGCAATTATCAGGTACAACCATTGGGGTAGATGACCTCATACCCTCGCCAACACGTCGACCCCAATGGTTGTACCTGATAATTGCCCCGGATAGGATTGGTTATATAAAGTAGATATCATGCTGGATATAGTGTCATAATGAGGATGTTGGTGAGGAGTGAAGATGGATTCTGAATTTAAGAAGAAAGAAGAAGAAAAAGAGCAATACGGGGAGGAAAAACAGTGTCAACATCTTGATCATATTTTACATGAAGGAAGATACGTGTGTTCTTCGTGTGGACTTGTCATGGCGGTGATTTACTTCCCTGAAGATGATGTGCATAGGAGATGTAGTTTGATGAAGAAGCGTTACACTGTACATGAGCGGTTATGCGGTGTGGATCGTCATCTTTTGCATTTTCTTTCGAAAACTGAACTCTCATCCGATCAGCTTTGCGTACACCCTCTTCGGGAGCAGTTACTTGCGATGAAAAAATCCTGTTTGTACAAGAGTTTAAACTATGCTATAGCATTATCCTGCATAGTATACGATACGAATGTGGATGTACTACGTAAACTGCGTTCCTACTTACCTCGGAGCAATGTATCATGGTTGAGGTTCAGTCGAATCATGAAACCTCTTCCTCAGCATTTTCCACTCCTATATGTACTGCATCTCATGGAGTCGACCAGGATGGTGTCATCATCTCAACTGTCCACGTTGCGTACGAATTTGCTGATTTTATCTCCATCTGATACATCTCTTATGACATCATTGATTGATGCCTATTGTTGGGAAACCTATTCACTTGATCACGTGATTCAGAACTTGCACACGTTTGACTTTGATCTTATTTCCATACTGTATCAGTTCACTAAAGTGGCTGTATCATGTAAGGAATCTTTAAGATGAGATAATTATTTGGTGGGCATGCCGCTGACTGGACAAAATGTTTTTGGCGAGTTTGATGCTGGTTGGTCAAATGTTTTTGGCGGGCTCAATGCTGATTGGGCAAATGTTTGTGTCGGGCTTGATGGTGATTGGTTGATCTAGCTGACACATATTTTTAACATTTCAATCCGCCCCCGTCTCTGACTTGTATAAATACAGATGGTTGTCCTGTAGTTGAGTCATTCGTTCATCGAATACAGTGCTGTTGAGTTGTTCTGCCTTCGCTTCCTGGAAGATGGATTCCCTATACGAGCGATGGGTGAGGAAGAATTCCGCTCTTCCTGCTGACCCTCCTCAAGTTGTGCTCTCTTCGAACGCAGTACCGGCTAAGCGTCGCTATGTGCCACCTGCTCCTACCAAGCTCCACAAAGAGATTGTGGTGGATGGGTTTCAGGAGGACATACAACTGTCCTACAAGTCATCAGGTAGATCCTTCTACAAGCCTGGTTATAAGATGTACTTCCCTTCAGGAGCTCTACCAGCCTGTGGTAGTACGGCAACAGCTCGCAAAGATGCTCAAGGACAGGTTTACATCGAACTGAATGAGTCCACTGAGTTCATCATTACGAACTTGATCAAGACTTGTCCATCGCTCCGTGACACTCTCCGAAGAGGACGTGTGGAGAAGATCAAGACCAACTTCTACCCATCACGTTCGTCCGACGGTCAATGTCGGGTGTACATCAACGGTGAAAGCAAGCTAGTCCCGACCAGCTCGTTCGAACTGGATGTGGAACAAGATGTTTTCATCTACCCCGGGGCAGTCTCCCTCGACATTGACGAGCAGGCGTTGAAGGTACGTCTTACTGTTGCTCCAATCGTCTGCATCCACGTGGAGCCCAGATGTTTTCATCGTGCTCTGGACGCGCACATGACACTTTCTACCACGGAACTGAAACAGCTAACTGAGAGCTTCATATCATTATGCAGTGTCGCCGTTCAACAAGACGATCAGCTGGTAGAGAGCTTCCAATAAGTCTTTAATGAACTGCATTCTTTATCAGACAGCTGATCATTCATTCTTATCCTATCCTATTTGACTGTATACTACTTCCTACTGCAATATATTATCATTATATTCAAAACTTCTAGAAAACAAGTATGGGTGGTGTTGTGTCGAGTAATACATCCACGGAAGAGTGCTGCCTTGCCTCTTCTGATTCTAGCATCCCCACTGATACTAGTAGGGTATGGGTTGCAGGATGTGAAAAGAATGGAATTGGAAAAGATGAGCCAGGTTGATTTCATGTGCGCACCATCAAGGAATGCGTCAATCATGACAAGGTTCCATCATGAATGTGAAGACTTCGAGACTCGTCATGCCTTTGGCATGGACCATTTATTCGTTCCAGATTCACCGTTGTTTCACGAGTGGACATCTGCTAAAAAAGTTGCAATGAAAAAAAAAATAAAAAAAAATAAAATAAATGAAAACTCCAAGCGCGTTTTGTACGGTCATACCTCAAAAAGAAGAAGATTAAGTTCCAATACGAAGCTACCAAGTCCGATTTGAACAAGGTGGCGGGGCTCGAGTCTCTCAAGTGCCGGTGGCAATTCATGTTATTATTATTTTATTTATTTTACTAGGGTGTTTCCCACAGACCATGTGTTTGGTTACGCTGCACAAGCAGCGCATTACTTTATCCCTTCCACTAATTGTTATCGGCCAATCAGCATACTCTCACCACCTCGCATCCAATCAGCATACCCACGTCACACTAACGTTACACAAACTTGTCTCATTATGCGAAAAAATGGTACTGAATCATAGCAACATCCTCCTGGATAATGAACAAAATAACGATTAATCTACATATTTCGATATTTGCAACAGGACTAAAATCGATGGAGTTACGACAGTTTTACGGTATGTACACAATATCAGTCGTTAATGACTGATGCACCGCAAAGGGTTAAAACACAACAACCGACAACAACCGACAACAACCGACAACAACCGACAATAACCAACAACAACACCCAACAACCGACAACAACCGACAACAACAACCAACAACAAACAACAACAGCCAACAACAACCAACAACAACCAACAACAACCAACAACAAACAACAACAACCGACAACAACCGACAACAACCGACAGCAACCGACAACAACTACCAACAACAACCAACAACAACCGACAACAACAACCAACAACAGCCAACAACAACCAACAACAACCAACAACAACCAACAACAACCAACAACAATCGACAACAACCGACAACAACCGACAACAACAACCAACAACAACCGACAACATCCGGCACAACCAACAACAACCAACAACAACCAACAACAACACCCAACAACCGACAACAACAACACCCAACAACCAACAACAACACCCAACAACCGACAAAAACACCCAACAACCGACAACAATCAACAACAACCAACAACAACACTCAACAACAACCAACAACAACCAACAACAACCAACAGCAACCAACAACAACCGACAACAACCGACAACAACCGACAACAACAACCAACAACAACCAACAACAACTGACAACATCCGGCAACAACCAACAACAACCAACAACAACCAACAACAGCACCCAACAACCGACAACAACAACACCCAACAGCCAACAACAACACCCAACAACCGACAACAACACCCAACAACCGACAACAATCAACAACAACCAACAACAACACTCAACAACAACCAACAACAACCAACAACAACCAACAACAACCAACAACAACCGACAACAACCGACAATAACCAACAACAACCAACAGCAAACGACAACAACCGACAACAACCGACAGCAACAGCCAACAACAACATCAACAACGACGACGATAACGACGAGAACAACCAACAACAACATCAACAACGACGACGATAGCGACGACAACCACAACAGTGTCCGGTAATGTGTGGTAGAGAATGGCAGTCAGCCAGACTGTGTACAATTGAACATGTATAATAATAATAATAACACATTTCGCGTAGTTGAGCACTAAATAAAGAAATTCAGTGGTTTTTCCCACTTCTGTCTTGTGAGCATCATCAGCAAGGTGTAGAAGCTGTTGATACTGATTTGTCCTCGAGTGTCGAGCTGCACAGTTTCTTCCAGTCTGTCTTGTCCTCTGCTTGTTGCCGGCACCTGGAAAGGGCTTCCATGGTCTTCATGGGCACACCCAGCTTATTCAACTGAGCGACCAGACTTGTGGCTAGTGTCAACCTTGGCCGCCCACGAGGTGCTTTGTTGCCCTTGCCCAAATAGCCGCTCATGGCTATTTAGGGTGGCGTGTTCGTGTCCATCAGTAGCACATGACTGGTCATTCGTAGTCGCCTACATGCAACTGTGTCATGTATTACTACAAGAACTCAACCAAGTTCTCAGCAGTCATGGAGTAGCGGCAGGTTGGGCAAGTAGGGCTTAGGGGCAGAACTGATCCACTCCTTGATACAGTGGAAGTGAAATTCATGACCGCGCTCCAACTTGGATAGAGGACGGTCCAGGGTATCCTGACAAATCACACAGATGGGCTCGTGACTTATTGCTGACGAGTCTACCTTAGTAGGCACTACATTGATGTACTGCAGCTCCATGGGGTGTATTGCCTGGTCTTGATGGTGGCTACCGTAATACACCCCGTTGAGGTACCACTGATAGATACCCTCCTCCTCCTGAGAGATGAAAGCAGGTCCATCTTCCCTATGCCGAAGGTTGTATCGGTACCACTCCCGTACACGATTGTTACCTTCCCTGCGTATCACCGCTGGCGCATTCTCCCTGTGGAGCCTTCCGTGGTGATACCACCGTAGAATACAGCATGTGGCGTCACAATAACTGACTGCAGGACCGCCGGCTCTAGACGCCGTTGAGGTAGTACTCGATGCTACCCCGTCCTATCCAAGCAGGTTCATTAACGCGATGAAGGCGACCTCCATAGCACCAGGCGCACACTCCCCTACTATCAACAAGAGCTGGTCCGTCCTCCCGATGGAGTCTACCATCGACGTGCCAAATTTCTTGCTGCGCGTTTTGATCTGCCAACTCCACAACAGTTCTTATTGGCGTCCGTCTTTCTATTAGTAAAGGACCCGTGGTGAGAGACCACGACCGGTCGTCCAAGTCTACACCGAATGTATCAGCCATATCTATTTACTGAGAATAATGTAACAACTCCTCCACAAACGCTTCTACAACTGACGTCTTCTTCATCCCCAGATAGGCGTTAGCCTTTGGGTAATCCTGAAATAAAGATTATTATTATTATCCTGGTTTTTTTTCCTCTTGGTGGTTTTGGATAAGAGTTGAAAAGTCCAAAAGGTCAACTGATGACCTTTGCATTACTTGGTATGATTGGATTTTAGCGGATGATGTCGTTATGCAGCTGGAGAGCGAATTCGACAGGAAGAAGGTAAATGCCTTGCTTTGCGGTTCACACCTTCACTTCAGTATCATTACAGTATGGCTTTCACATGTCACTGCGGTGTGGAACTTACAGGGGTTATACCCCTGTTTCAGCACCTGAGGCGGTGCGTCAAGCGCCGCCTCTTTCTTATAATATATTGTGACAAATGGTAAGTGTGCAGTACTCCTAGCTCTCTCCCCCAACAAAAGAGCTCTATGACACTGTGCTTTCTGCGGTTTCTTTCGTTTTTACAGTGGAGAAAGGCTGGTGGGAGGCCAGGCCGTGGCCGCACACCTGGCGGGTGCGGCCCATCGAGCCCGTTACTGGGAGGGCCGGCAAGTCGGGCTGCTGTTGCAGTCCGACTACCGGGACGCCATGGAGCGTATCCGGACCCTGTAAGTAAGCACTGCTCTGTCTACATGTATACTTATCCCCCTCGTTATAGCGATACTTACTTGTTTCGTATCCTCTTGTCTTACCCTGCTTCCGTATTCGTGACACTAATAGTGTTTGTGTGCGCTCATGCTTGGTTTTACAGATGATGATGATGTATGAAGGTCTGGAGCTAGCTGCCGTCTTCGGGATGTGCCATTTGTTTTCAAAATTATTTGTAAGTACTTGTAACAGCTACTAACAGGCGTAGTGTAGTAACTGTGTATGCAGTGTAGTAACAGTGTGTAGTGTTTTGTGATGGTCCTGTGCTATAGCAGTCGTAATGTGTTTTGTGATGGTCCTGTGCTATAGCGGTCGTAATGTGTTGGGCTACTGAAGTACACTGCATGAAGGGATATGTGTGGGTGCTTCGACATATTCTCGTGCTTCCTAAATCCTAGATACGTGTATAGCACTATAACCTAGATGTGTGTGCGCGCGCGTGTGTGTGTGTGTGTGTGTGTGTGTGTGTCCGCGCATGCGTGCGTGTGCGTGCATTGTGTTCTCTTCTACAGACTCATCCAAGTCCATTTAAATAAAAGTGCATTATAGTAAACAGTATTGTGTTTTGTTACAGTGAATATGTGGGGAATGGTGGATATGCCTGAGTGTGACTGGATACCCGCGGGTTGTGACTCTTTGCTGGTCACTCTGGATTCTCCAGTATAGATTCGATGCAGTGCAGAGGGGATTTGCGGTGCGTAGCAACACTGCTTCACTGTGACACCCCTTCAATAATAATTATTGTTTTAATGCATGATACTCCGGGCGTAGCCGGTTGATTCTAACTGTATCCTGATCAAAATAGAAATTTGCATCTAATGGACCTGCATGGACAGTAGGCATTTCCCTAATCGGCCGGGCGAAAAATTCGCCGAAAAACAGTGGTTTTGAAGAAATTACCCATCTTTTCGCCGAATTTTCAAAAATTCGCATGTTGAATTCCCCGAAAACCGATGCTTCAGTGCTTCAACAGGGTGTATGTAAATGTACATGACGTAATGGGAGCGGTGACTTCAAGTACTATGTTGAGCCGAATTCTGATCTTGGAGCTCAACGAGTGCATGGCACGTGAACTCACTTGTTTGCTGCACATCTACGAAGTGCGAATCAGGGAGTAGTATAATGACACATGTACTACTAGTACACCTTGTGTTGCACTGCGTCTTTTCCGCAGGGCCACTGAAAGTCACATGCTCCGCGTGCGTATGCGCGCATGCGCAATATGTCATTCGCTGCATGCAATGCACATCTATGTCGTGCGAATCAGGGAATAGTACGTATTTTACTACTCCCCGGTGCGAATGCACCGAACGTGCACAAGTGCACGTTCGCCACGGAAAAGAACCTTTATGGCACATTTATGGCATGCCAGGGGTCAAAGGTCAAACTCTGGGGGGTCCCGGGGCCAGACCAAGCACGACCGACACAGTGTGCCTTATTTGGCCCAAAGGTCAAAGGTCAAAAAGTGGGCCAGAACCCGCCCCGCACTTACTACTTGCAGTCCTTGTAGACTGTTGGTGGAATGCTACCACTACAATCATGTATTTTAACAGGCCGGTTCATGATCTTCCAAATTGTTTCAGGAGAATGCTGTTGTCCTCGCCGTGTCACGCTTGGTAATATTTTCGCTCTTCACTCTCTTTTTTTCCTATTTTCTTACTGGATTTCCTATTTTTGGTGACATTCACACTCCTTGGATTTTCTAAGGTCAAAGATTATGTTGATTATGTATTGCCCGCCAGACTACCGGGTCAGATATTCTGATATGTCAGTTTTCCAGGCTTGCTGTGTATTCGGTATAGTTTCTAACGAATGTAGCTAGTGGATGTCTTTGGAATTGAATGCCAGGAATCACAAGGCCCTCTGTATGTGTGTGTGTGCACGGGTGTGTGTGCATGTGCGTGTGTGGCGGTTAATTCATCAGCCTTGCAAGCTTGAATGGCGTAATCCCAGCACAAGTTGCTATGTCTAGCATAGCTGTTCGCTATCATCGCTTCCGCGATGGGCAGGTCTGAGGTGTGTGTGTGTGTGTGCAAGTGTAGGGTGTGCATAGGTAACTGTCTTGGCCATTCTATTCCGGGCCGATGTACTCCGTGTGGTGTAGACCAGGTCTGCATTGGTGTTCTTAACTGGCGCTTGTCTTGATCTGTTTCAATCAGAATCAGGGTGCGTTCTTAAATCCTCTCGGAAAAGTTGGAGACTCTCCGAAAAGTTCGACAGCTGTTCTTATATCCTCTCCGACTTTTAGGAGGCTCTCCAAAGCTCTCCAAGCTTCAGAGGTGGTTGAAACTTGAAGATTCCCGCGGTTTGGGATCAGCGCATGCGAACTACGACTAAAAGCCACGTGTTCATCATGAGTGCACGCATTTCCCTTTTCGCATACGCACACGTGCATTACTACATTCATCACTCAAGATCGCGGCCCCTTTGGCGCTTCATTTTGCTTGACATGTGCAAAATATCTCCGAATTGATCGAGACCCGTTCTTGAGTAATCCCAGTTTCTTCGACTTCTCTTTTTCTTCTTCTCCTAGAAGCTGGAGACTATATATAAGGTCAAGAGTCCATAACCCCCCAGAGTGTGCAACTCGTGATCCTTCTCAGCACAAATCAGTGCCGCAACGAAATCCAAACTTCATACGTCATGTAGTGAGTAGCGGATGTACCAGATAAGCACATGGCCCCATCCGCCCATGCTTGACTATGGACCGGATGACGCAAAGTTTGGATTTCGTTGCGCCAGACCCCAACCTGGAGTTGCACACTCTGGGGGGTTATGGACTCTTGATAAGGTCTATAAGAACGCACCCTAAGATCCGCTATCGTTGCTATAAGTATAAAGAGAAAATCTGTGGGTGCACATCCAGTGCATTTGCAGATTTGCATGCTTCTCTTGCGACGGTCGTTTACATGGTAGAGTAGAACCCGGTTAAGGGTCACACCGGATTAGGGATCGGAGCCCGGGGGGGGGGGGGGGGGCACTTGGCATGTACATTGTGCGGGTGATCCTTATACCGGGATTTAATTTCCGGCCCAAGGGGGGGGGGGGAGAGTCCCCCGTCGGTTTCCGAGGAAGCAGTAATTTTTTTCGCTCAAAACTACTTTTCCGGGGTCCATCTTTTCACAAAAAGTCGTTTTGCACACCTTTTTGCCCATCCCTGTACAACTGAGTCCAGCTATGTCCGCGCAGAGTTAGGTGGAAGTAGTATAGGAGGAGGGGGTTCTGGCTCACCTTCCAGGTGAGCCAAAATCGACTTTCTCGATCGGCCCTTCGGGGCCGCTCTCGAAAGTCTCCCCCTCCCCCTATACTACTATACTAAAGGATAGACACCCAAGTACTAATATTACAACTCCAAGTACTAATTTTACACCTCCAAGTACTAATTTTACAACTCCAAACACTGATCCCATGTTGGCTCAACCCAGTTCCAGAAAAGTGAGTCAACTTGCTGTCTCCGAGAAAATCGGAAGTGAGCCAACTTCAGCTTTTTCACTTACCCCATCTTGGCTCACTTCGAGGACTGATGTGGGGTTGGTTTCTGAGCCAACTTTGGGTGGTTCAGCTATGGATGAGGATTCACCACCATCAATCGGTAACTCATACCTATTCCCCATCTCATCATCATCAACAATATATTTCCCATCTTCATACTCTCGTGCTATCTTTTCAACATACTCAACTGTTTCCTGTTTTAGTTTTGCTAAGGGATTGATCATTTCCTCATCTATCTTTTCATCATACTCAACTGCCCCCTGTTTTAGTTTTGTTAAGGAATGGAACAATTCCACATATATCTTTTCTTGTTTTTCTTCATCTTTTTTTATAATCGGTGGTCTCCATCCTGAGTTGAGTGCTGCTCTAGCTCTCACCTCAGCATACTCAACTGTTTCCTGTTTTAGTTTTGCTAAGGGATTGATCATTTCCTCATATATCTTTTTTTGTTTTTCATCATCTTTTTTTATAATCGGTGGTCTCCATCCTGAGTTGAGTGTTGCTCTCACCTTAGCAAGGGTTTCTTTTGTGGGTATGAAAGTCATATTTTTCACCTGATCATCTTTACATGAGGTGGGTGTTTTCGAAAGTGTGAAGGTCCTCATCCTTCTTTCTATGATAATTTTTTTATTTGTCTGTGAAATATACCAGCAGTAATGGGGATGAGAAGAAGAAGGAAAAGGAGGTATATCAAGTTGTTTGATTTTCCCGATGTATTTCCCGATGTTCCCGATGTTGACGTTGGGATTGATGTTGTCGGTATTCCCGATGTAATTCCCGATGTTCCCGATGTTCCCGATGTAATTCCCGATGTAATTCCCGATGTTCCCGGTGTAATTCCCGATGTTCCCGATGTAATTCCCGATGTTCCCGATGTAATTCCCGATGTAATTCCCGATGTTCCCGGTGTAATTCCCGATGTTGTTAGCGTAGTTCCCGATGTTGTTGGAGCTACCGTTGTTGGTATTAACCTTGTTGTTGGCTTTCCCGTTGTTAGCGGTGCTACCGATGCTACTGGTACATTATCAGGAGGAAAAAGTGGTTGAGAAGGAACACAGGCTATATGATCACCCACTACCCAACATATATTCCCAGGAGTTGGAAAGGAATGTGAAACACTACACAACATGATAATTTCTAAGAGAACAGATATCATTTTCAGTTTCAACATTTTTTACTCTATCATAAACCGTTTTCTTTCTCCCCATCAGACTATACCAGTTACATCAAAGGTTGAAGGTGATTTTGGTAGATTGTTCACACCTAGCATATCTGATAATGGTATCGGATCAAATTCTAACCTATGTTGATGTTGTAAATTTCTTGGATCATTTTCAGGGTCAACACTCATCGAACAGCTGGAACGTTTTATGATATATACAACAGCACCAACTATTGGAATAACAATCAGAGATAAAAGATAAAGATTGGGGTCTGTCAAATGACGGTTATCCCCGTTTACTGGTTTCGTCTGATCGTAAGGGGGTTGTGTAGTGATATGGTCTGTTGGTGGTGATGTTTCACTAGGGATGTCAACCGGAGTTGGTCTTTCACTTTGGATGACAGTAGGAGGTTTCGTTGTCAAGCAGAGTCCATCCTTATCCAACGGATCACGAGTACAACCAAGAGTAAATGGTAGCATGGTCAACAGTATTAACAAATGAGGTATTTCCATTTTTATCTACATATAGTGAAGATTTTCAGTACTCATGATAAACCAGCTCCCATTCATCAATGAGATCGTATCCACTCACAGTTGGTAATGTCAATGTGTTGTTGATGAAGGTCAGATATGCCGTTGTTATATCATGTTCAGTAATGTATCGGATTACCGCTTTTTCTCCCAACACATCTCGATAGGATACTTGAAAACGTCTTCTGCTACCACTTGTTTCTTGACCGACTATGAAGAGATCCTCAATGACAATCAGTTTGTTGGTTGGACTTTTGTAAAATTTAATAGGAAAGACATGAAGTGTGGCTTCTGGTGGAGTGGTTGATGAGCTCGGGATGATATTCTTCAATTTTTTGACTTTCACCTTTCCATCCTTTCTGTCAACATACTCCTTTGTTGTTGCTGAGTCATCCTCTGTTGAGTCTCGGAGATTGATGATGTGTTTCAACCCCATGTTAAGATTTCCTTTCATCTGGCTTTCAGTGGGCATTGCTGCTTTCAGTGCGTGAGCTCCTTTTCCACTCGGAGCAGTAGATTCAACTTAGCATGCATTCATTGCATTGTAAGATCGACTCCTGATATAACGAACACCATTGTGCAGGAGAAGTAGTTCTTTATAGCCGAAGTTCGTTATAACAGACATGGACTCACACTATACTGTCCCTCCAGGAAATCGCGATTCCACGGATGCAAGAAATTTCGCGATTTTCGCCCAAACCCGCGATTTCCCGCGTTTTTTGGTTGTTTTCTGCACTATATCTCACTTTTTCTGCACTTTTCACACAGTGCTTTCCATGATCCTGTAGGTTATTTGCACAGTACGACTCGTACTACTCCCGAGTAGATATATGATGCAATAAATTTCGTGATTTGGCCCAAATCCGCAATTTTCTGTAAATAATTCCGCGAATTCCTTGCAAGTTCTGCATCATTCCGCACTTTTCGTCGCATTTTTTGTTGTTTTCTGCCGCAATTTCTTGCGCAAGTTTTCGAGAGTTTTTCCGCAAACTCCCGCAGGGACAGACTATACGAGCGGTAAGTCATGACTGGCAAGTAGTCCATGACAGTGTGGATGCACTTGGTGTACATGCGGCCCTACAAGATTTGGTTTGTTATAAACGAAAACGTTTCGCTATACAGGGTCAATATTGTGTGGGTTCAATCAGGGACATGGATTAGTGTTCGTTATATCACGAAATTCGCTATATGCGAGTTCGTTACAAGTGGAGTCGACTGTAAATGCTACAAGACAGATAGGCTGCGCATTGATCATCACAAGACATCGTGGATGTACGCGTGCACGTCAATGTGTGTGCGTGTGTGTGTGTGTGTGCGTATATGTATATGTGTGTGTGGTAGTGTGTGTGTGTGTGTGTGTGTGTGTGTGTGTATATGTGTGTATGTGTGTGTGTGGTAGTGTGTGTGTGTGTGTGTGTGTGTGTGTGTGTGTGTGTGTGTGTGTGTGTGTGTGTGTGTGTGTGTGTGTGTGTGTGTGTGTGTGTGTGCGTGTGTGTGTGTGCGTGCCAGCTAGTTCCGTTGGTGGGTACACTTATGCCTGATTTTGTTGGGTCTGTTGCCAACGGGCTCGGCTACTTGAAGGTGTGATATTGTACCTGCCACCTTTGTTGGTTCCAGGGTTCATATACTTTCTATTTGAAGTATACATACGTGTTAACCATGGACTGCTTCTGGCTAGATTAACTCTTGTGTAATCATGGTGCTAGTGAAGCTTGTATCAGATCCACTCTGATTTAGCCACCCACACTAGTAGTATTACCATCACTGGGGGCAGGGGTAACTGCAGTTGGATCCGGGACGGATACCCTGATGCCGTCAATCCTTTGTCTGCACCTTGTCCTCACCCACTTACTGAGGTGTGGTGAGCCCAAAAGTGGGAACATTTTCAAGTCTACAACAGAGTCACACAGTTTGGGGATTTCAGGGGGTGTTGGCCGTTGGGCGGTTCAATAGCCAATTGAGTCATCTTTCCAAGATTCTTTTTGAGTCTCTCTCCCCTCTCCCGAGGAGACCCACTTGACCAGTTTTGGCAGTGAGCAACAAGTACAAGTGTGTGTTTGCATGTGTGTGGGCTCGCATGCGTGCATGTGAGTGTGTGCATGTGTGTGCATGTGTGTTTCCCATATGGTGCAGTGGTGTATGTGCAGCGATTTTTAATCGATAGGTTGCGCGTTCGATTCCCGACGGCTATGGTCACACACATCTTTCTTATCTTTCTAGGACTCCTTCTGACTTTTCTTTCATTCTCCTGGGTGGTTACCAACAGCCAGTGCATGCCGGAGTATATGGTGTGATGTGTGTGCGGAAAAAAAATGAAAAAATGAAAAAGATCAAAAATAATTATTAGTGATTCACTGGCCAGAAAAAGCCACTTCATAGCTGTGTGGTGTAGACCAGGCTGAATAGTGGCGGTCAATTCTTCAGCCTTGCAAGCTGTTGAATGGTGCAATCCCAGCACAAGCTGCTATGGCTTCTGCTGTAGCATCGCTATCATCGCCTCCGGTTATGGGCGTCAAATGGTCCAATGGTAAAAATTAATGGTGTGTGTCAGCATCATGCTGCATGTCACTCCAAACCACGAAAGGCCAATGACAACAGATGATTGTTATATAAAATCATTACGGCATGCTACTAAATGTGAGGAGGCGTGAACATGTGCATTTACATTACATTGTGTACATTTTACATCCATACTCGGTGCAGGCATTTGGTGAGGTTCAAGTGAATGAGCTGTTTAACCATTTGTGGTAAGCGATACATCAGCGGTGGTCTCAAGAGAGACCTACAGCCGCTACAGGTCAAAACCTTCTGATCGTGTGACGGGCAATTTGAAGGACAGGCCCAAAATTAGAATTGTAAACAGCCCAGCGAAAACAGAAACATGCATTAATGAGTATAACAAGCTTGGTGGAAAAATCAAAAAATTCCAAAATATGTGTTGCTCTGTGCAACTGATATCGCAGTCCCATTTTCACTGTAACCAATAGTAACCGTCATCACAACCCCAACAACGCCGTGTTTACCAAGGTAACGAAGACGAAGAGTGGCATGGAGGTGGCGGCGATGTACGAGGCAGCAGAGTTGCGGGCAGCCAGCGCGTTGCAGTTGTTTTCCTTGCAGCAGATGGCGCAGAGGGTGGTGTTGGCCGTGCCGGTAGTGTTGCTAAGGGTGGCGTTGCAGCTCTGCTCTCCCATGGTGGAGCCGCACCTTTGCAGCTGCTTCGCGGTGCCGCAGCCTTTCAGCATGGTCGTGTTCATCGTCGGCAGCATGGCCGGCCCTGAAGAGATTGCGCACAGAACAGTGCATGTCAGTCACGTGCCGGTACATGTACACATGCGGACACCGTCTAGTCTGTCGGCTGCGCTTGATTTGCCCCACTGGCACGGCCAGCTCACGCGTCCCCTACCATTGATTGTTACTGTTTCCGGTTTCAAAGTCTGAAGAAAATGTTGAACGGTCTCTGCTTGGATAACAGCAAGAGTACATACCCCCCCCCAAGAGTGTGCAGCTCGAAATATGGGTGCTGTCCGGGCAGAATTTCAAGCTGACGTCATTTTATGATGCAATGCGTACACGGATTATCACATATTATCAGACGAATCCGGAACCTGTGGTGGACCAAAACCCATCTGATCCTGTACAAATTAGTGCAAAGAAAAACGCGCGTGAATCGTTGACACCGGTACAACTGTTGTAAACCACTGGTGCAAGGAGCATTGGAGCATTGCATCATAAAATAATGACGTCAACTTGAAATTCTGTCGCGGTTCTAGTATGTACTGTTGATGACATCTACAGCAAAGCTCAGTGGCCAGAGCATCTCTGGCCTCAAGCGAAGGTCCCTGGTTCGAGTCCTGGTGGTGACAGTCGATTTTTTCTTCATACTCTTCCCGTTTGCATCTTTACCCCCAAACCAATGAATGTTTCCTGGTTCCATTTTCCTTTTTCCTCAATCATAAAATCATAGGTAGAGTTGTGATTGACGATGAAAAAACTTCGCACATCAATTTGATCTCGTTCACCTACCGGTGATGGTACCCAGGTACCAGGCGTCTGCATGTCTGGATGGGACAGTGGGCAACCATGAATCGGACTAGTCTGGCTGCGGCATACACATATGTACATGTACATGACTGTATATTTAAATAACAAGCATTGTTTGGTTGACAGCAGGGAGTCGCCAAATACGGTATTTGACGACTCCCTGGTTGACGAAGGCGGAGGATGCACTGTGCTTGACAAAACAGTGTAGTAACGTGCGTTTCTGAACATTCAAGCGGTGCTGATGCGGACCCCGCAAATACTGCAGTGAATCCTGTCAAGGCGACCGCTCCGATGAGGTGACCACCTGCCTTAAAAGACCACTAAAACCAGGACCAAGGGACGCTATTTCCAGTCAAATGACCCTGGATAAGGGCAGATTTCCACTACGATACCGTTATGTCGTCGGGGGGGGTTATGCCTCGACGTGCGTGCCGTGAGTACTACCCATGATGATTTGCTCACGTGAGGGGCAGTTTTGGCGCGAGTTCATTCCGTGGCTCCTTCTGTACCGCGCCGTGGCCATTCCGGTGGCGAGGGCCTCTGGGGGATGGAAATGGCATGCCGTGGTATTCCGTGAGGTAGAATACACTGTGTAGTAGGTATTTTACTACTTCCCGATAGGAAGTTTTTTTTCTTTTGTATTTGTGGTACGAAGTTCTTTCTTGGCTTTTTCGATTGGTTGATTTTGAGCTTTCTCCAATTATCTCCCCCACTATTTTCCGTCCAGACCAAAGTCAGAAATTGGTTAAAATGGTGATCTGTCCACTGATTGGACCTTCCAGCTTGGAAGGTTCAAGGTTATGGTACCTTCCGAGCTGGAAGGCTGTTGGCTTACGCACTGGAGATGTGTTAGAGCTACATAATGTCCACACAGCACGCGCTAATTACCAGGCTACTGTGTGGCGACTGGCTTTGCAACCGAAGCCCGATGTGCCTACGCCCATCGGCAGAGGATGGATTCAAGACAGCGACGGTAAGTTGTTCCGATAAATAATTAGCACCGATAATGTACCCAACTTTGGATCAAGTTATGCGTGAGGAAATTTACACTTGTGTAATTATTATGGTATGGTACGCGTCTACAAAGGCTACAGTGGAGTCTGCGGATATTGAGAAACATACTGCAAGGTTGAAAGAATTGTAATTAGCAGATAAAAGGATAAAGGATACAGTGCTGCCCTTCCCATTTAACCAGATATCTATGACTGTCTACTGCAAAAATATACGCGATGAATAAATTAAGGGGGCACATCACCCAAAAATTCGCTGAAAAATCGAATTTGTAAATTCATATTGAGTGCTACGTCAGTTGAAAGAGCATGAATAGCTGCAAATTCTCTGAAAACTGTGTCCCTATCTGACCAGCCGTTCAAGAGTTATGGCCGAAAATGTGCCCTTGCAAGGAAAGATTTTTTTGTTGCATGCTGTCATTTGTTGGCAGCACTGTATTTGAATGTGAGCAGACCGTGCGCAACTTGTCGTATTATGGAAACACGCGAAAGTGTGCAGAATTTTGCCCCAAGTCCAAAAAAGTCCAAAAAATCACGTTAAAAAACCACGTGCAGCAGGACTTTTGCCAGCACCCTCGTGACGTTGCAGATATGTGGCTTGATTATTGTAGTTGACGTTGATTTAGTGACTTTGGCAAGTTTGAGTCGTGTCAAGAAGTCAGGTAGGATTCAGTACTAGGCAGTAGTGAAACGTGAGTGGCAGTCTTTGCCGGTTTCTGAGGGCATCCTGGATTTGGTTTGCAGCGCTGTGGAAATGGCTTGCTGTGGAGGTCCCAGCACTGGATGTTGTATCAAAGGTACGACCTCGTAGCACGTGCCAAACCTAAAAAAATTCAAAAATTGCCTTGGGTCTGTGGGAGTCCGTGAAAGAACGCCCACTCGTTCCGTTGTGACAGATTCCAGGGCCACGTTGAGGGGCCCTACCCCACCACCCATGGCTGCTTCTGGACTTGTTTTAGGTTTGGGTCCCGCGCACGGACAGAATGGGCACGAAAATGTGAAAAAAATGTAAATGCATTTGTTTGGCTCCTGGGTGGCTCGCACACCGTAGCACTATGCCGGAAATTTGAGTTTTTCCGGCCTGGAAAGCCTGTCAGTGAGACGCAAGAACTTGTAAATCATGTCCTGAGGGCCAGCATAGTGGCAGGAGTGTGTGGTCAAAATTTCACTCAAATCCACTGAGAAACACCAAAGTTACGGTCAATTGAATGCCATATGAAATTTTTGGGTGATGTGCCCCCTTAACTGTCTGTGACAATGTTTGTTTCTTCCTTCAGGCAGAGTTGCTGTGAATTGGACAGAACAGCAGGCAGTGCCAAAAGAACTTCAGAGCCTCATCAGCTGCGGGTGCCGAGGAGTGTGTGACACTCAACGCTGCTCATGCAAGAAGTCATCTCTTGCGTGCACTGACATCTGCCGCTGCGAAGGTACATGCGCAAGTCCGCTCAACAGTAGGCCAGAGCAACCACCACAGCAAAGTACGTCCGGTGACGTATCGCAACTGGAAACTGAGTCCAATCATGCCCAGCCAAACTCAGATTGTGACGACTCGTGTGTCCGATAGTGATGGATCAGCTGCATGTACGAGTGATGATCTCAGCAATGATAACGTTGATAGTGACAGTGCGTCAGTTTGAATTCCTTGCGCAGCTGCCATATTGTAAAGGGAGAAATTAGACATACAAGAATGAATCAAGTTAGAAAACTAACAGTGACAGCAAGGCTCTACAACTAACATACATGCCATGTGGCAATATTCCTAGATTTTGTATATGGATAAACATTGTGTGTACTATTGTACTACAGTAAAACCTGGTGTAAGCGACCTCTCGTTTTACCGACCACCTACGACCGTTTTTCCATGCACGGACAGTGCTACACAGACACTGTGGGCTGGATGTGCGCACGTGCACGGCATCATTGCAGCATATCATCATATTGAGAAACAGTTTGTGTAATATACAGTGTAAAATTGTACTACCGTAAAATCCCGCCAGAGCGCCCCTACCTCCTCCGCTTCAGGTGGGGAGGGGCAGATGGGCGAGTCCTGCTTGCCGCATTCAGTGCTACATGAAAAAGTACTCACCCTACGAAAACTGTTCGTGCATCTCGTACACCGACCAAAGGTCAAGAGCCAGGAGTCGAACAGACCCGACAAAACGCAGGGTTTGTGCGATCCCTGGTCAGGAGGGTGGGCACTGTTGCGTACATTTCCAACGGGGTCGAGCACGCGTCTGCAGTGCAGTACGGCATCACAGACTGCAACAAAGTCATACGAGGATACAATCAATCACGTCCCTGACAAGAAGTCAGGGAGGGGCGGATGGGAGAGACGGGGCGCTCTGGCGGGATTTTACGGTACTTTTAACTATTTTACCAGGATGCGCGAATCATTGCAGCATATTCCTTTTGTATATTGATAAACATTGTGTGTGTGAGATACTATTGTATTACTTTTTGTTGTTGTCAGAAGTTTAATTATCAGTACATGATGATCTATTTTAATATATTTTACCTGGAGGTGCGCATCATTGCAACATATCATCATGTACTGATAATTAATCTACTGACAATTATTCAAGTGATGAACTGAACGAATATTTCTTGAGAAATATTTCTTGAGAGAGATGCAGCGAGGACATAAACTGACACGTTATTTTGTTCTTTTCATTGGATACCAGAATCAGTGTACCAACACAGAAGTGCATTGTTATTGAACATTGAATATTGATATCAAACTCACAATGTGTCTTCTTTTTTGGGAAATTTATTTTTCAAGTTCGTGATTCAAGACAAAATACTGGCTCACCTTGTGCCGGGGAGTTGGTAGTATTCCATAGGATGGGGCTTCAGCAACTACAGCATTGGCTCGGGCTTCAGACTCGACACCACTAATAAGTAATCCTTCAATCGATTCGAGACGAGTCGAGTGCTATTACTAGTGTTGACAACGTTTTTTGAAATAATTCAAAAATACTGTACTATACTGATGCATTTCCCTCACTGCGCGTAAAATGCTTCATGTGAGCGTGCCCAATCAATGCTCAGGTGCACGAAGATCTTGAAATCGGCGAGGAGAAATTGGCATGAAAACCCCCTCGTAGCAAGCTTATGGCACAGCTTTCAGGAGTCCGACAAGTGAATCCATGCTACCAAACCCCTTCCCTATCTAACTGGACCATGCCCAAATCCTCCTTCCAAAGTGGCACACCAACTGCGAAAAATTGATTTCTCAGAATCCGGATCCCGGACTAAATCGAAGATCTGCTCAAAAGCCCGGAGCTGCAAAAAACTCAACTCATCTCCGGTGTGTCGAAAACACAGCTACCCTGCGGACGATGCTGCAGCCGGTGGCAAGCTAACGCCTGTTCGCCAATGGTGGGACAATCTCGTCAGCCAAGGTCCTGGGTATGGCTACCACTGCAATGCCCAGAAGTCACTCCTCCTGGTCAAGCCCTCCAGGTACGCAGCTGCTATCGAGATGTTCGAGGGGACCGGTGTGCAGGTCACGTGTGATGGTTGCCGCCACCTTGGTGCACCTTTGGGCACGGATGAGTTTATAGAACAATTTGTCCAGTCCAAGGTCGCCACCTGGTGTGAGGAAGTTGCGCAGCTCACGACCATCGGTGCATCGCAGCCACAGGCCGCCTACTCCGCCTTCACACAGGGCCTGCAAAACAAGTGGTCCTTCCTCTGCCGGACCTCCTCCATCCCGCCATCCTTGCTTGAACCGCTGGAACACGCAATCAGCGGTCGGCTCATCCCGGCCATCACGGCCCCGGGTCAGGCTCCACCTGGGACAACTGTTCGCTCCCTACTCTCTCTCTGCCTTGCCGGCTTGGGGGACTGGGTATGGCAGACCCTTGTTCAGTGGCTGAACAGTACACCTCATCCCGAAGGATCACGGCTAGCCTCGTGTCTCGCCTGCTGGAGCAGGAGTCGTCTCTTGGCGACTCTCTGACTCAGCTCCGGACGGTCAAGGCGACGATTCGGGCCGAGAAGCGGAGCGCGTTCAAGTCTATGGCTGACGCTCTTCGCTCGGATCACCGGGAGCTGGCCCCTGTTCTCGACCTGGCCTCAGAAAAGGGTGCATCCAGCTGGCTGACCTGCCGCCCCCTCAGCCGCCATGGTTTCACACTCAGCAAGGGAGATTTCCGGGATGGCCTGTGCCTCCGGTACGGCTGGACACCTCCTCGGCTCCCAAGCCTCTGTGTGTGCAGTAAGCCGCTGAATGTGAGTCACGCCCTGTCGTGCCCGTTTGGTGGCTTCCCGACGCTGCGACACAACGAGGTGAGGGACATCACCGCCAGAGCTCTGAGGCAGGTCGCTCACAACGTGACAGTGGAACCCCACCTCCAGCCCGTCACCGGAGAGGCCTTCCGCCATCGCACAGCTGTCACGGAGGAGCAAGCTCGGCTGGACGTTGCGGCTAGTGGTGTGTGGGGTGGCCGATTCGAGCGCATCTTTATTGATGTACGGGTGTTCAACCCTTTTGCGTCTTCGAATCGTGCCACCTCCCTCGCTGCTAGCTACAGACGCCATGAACAGGAAAAGCGCCGGAAGTACGAGGAGCGAGTACGTGAAGTTGAGCATGCCTCCTTCGTGCCCGTTGTGCTCTCTGCCTCTGGTGGCTATGGCAAGCATGCCAATGCTCTTTTCACGCGGATCGCCTCTCTCCTGGCTGAGAAGAGTAAGGAGCCATACGGGCAGGTTATCTCCTTGCTGCGCTGCCGCCTTGGGTTTGCCCTGGTGCGTTGTGGTGCTATGTGCCTGCGTGGCTCAAGGAGCATTATAGCAATAAAAACTGCTTTATGGCAGTTTTCTAAAAAAGGTTATTGTGTTCTAGTCCATGGAACCGGTCTAAAAAGTAACAAATTAACGAAATGTGATAGCTGAAAATTAAAATTTCACACAAAACCTCACAATAATCACAACACTTGAAATGCTGCTTTCAACACTAAACTTGTACTGCACCAACAATTGGCAACATGCATGCATAGGAAAGAGGATCACCAGGGGAAAAGGTCTTCTGCATGTAGCTTTTCATTCTGTGTGTGATTATTGTGAGGTTTTGTGTGAAATTTTAATTTTCAGCTATCACATTTCGTTAATTTGTTACTTTTTAGACCGGTTCCATGGACTAGAACACAATAACCTTTTTTAGAAAACTGCCATAAAGCAGTTTTTATTGCTATAATTTCTTTTGTTTTTTCTGTCACCAATCAATGGAATGCCCTATATCAATATGTAAATGATGGCCTTCACATCATATCAATACCATAATTATTATACGCATTGATGTGCAATTCTTTTCTTGCAGAAAATGGCACCAGCATAATGCATGTTCTTCTGCGGGGAAACATGTGAGCAGTGGTGGTGATACTTTTTTTATACGGAGGTCATTCTGTGCATGTTGCTGTTGCAGAATTTCATGACTCATAAAATTGCCTTGCCTTTCAGATATTTCAGATTTCTCCACCCTCAATCAGATTTATTTGAGAAATGTAGCCATGCGCCAGGTGGGTGTCGCAGATGTTTTTGTTGATTCTGTGTTTATAATGGTTTATAGTCATGGGTTATCGTGATAAGGTCATCCAGCATCATATTGAAACTGAAATCGTAATCCTGTTGAGGTCGATACAACTTTTGGAAGTAGTTCAATGACTTCAAACTGTTAGTCCACGATTGTCTAAAACAACACAGCAAAGGAGGAACAATAAACATGTATTAAAATGTAAACGAATACATTGCTGAGTCCAAAACCTCGTTCCAACAACTACACTGATCCTGAGGAGAAAAGGGGCAAGGCTATGGTTGGAGGTACTGAGAGATAAACAAGGCACTCCACAATAATAAAATCTTACACATCTTTTGGTGAGTATGAATGATATCCAGTCGAACCTCTTTAGGACGAACACCAAGGGACCGATGGTATTTATTCTGTGAGCTTAACCTATTTTATAACCAGAGAATACAATTATACGTCCAATAGACATACGAATAGATTTCTTCTACATCGAAAGATTCTAAGCCACACCGACTCATTGACTAGTCTTGTATGAAACAATTGAGTCACTACTCACTAGAGAGATTCTGCAAAACGAAAATGCGTACAAACTTTCGCTCTACATCATGAAGTGCGAAACTTCGCACCTTTGGACGCGAAACTTGCAGGGAACGCGAAATGAACTGTCGTAGGAAATTTCGTGAGATCGGATCATGGCGTACGTGCACTTGGCCCGCGCAAACTACGAAAATGTGCAGAACGCAAAGTTCGTGCAAAAATTCGCACACACTTTCGCAAGGACTGTCGTGAAACTTCGTTCGAATTTTCGTTTTGCAGAACCTACTGAACCTTTCTTTAGCAACATGACGGCAACTGAAACAGCAACAGAGAAAGTACGATACATGTACTCCACATTCTTACAGGTACTACAAACCGATTGCAGATCGTAATTCTTGCTTTGGCGGCACGAAACTTTATTTGGGGCGGTGCAATCTCGGCGGTACTCACAAATCAAACAGCCCAGACTTGAGTAAACAAATCCAATCATACAAGTACGAGATTTTCACGGGACGAGACTGCACCCATTGGCTTGTTTCGTATGAAACAAACAAGTTACTGAACCTCTCCACAATAGAGATTTCCCCTGATATGCGAATTTATTTTGCAAACTCGGTCAATTGGCACTTGAACCTTTCCCTCCAGATTGGGAACTGCCAACGATAGTATGCCACTGACCAGTGCCTTACTTGTAACGTACCAATGTACAATGAATATGAGTATTTCGACAACACATCTAACAAAAGCCTTACCGTCAAGAAGTTGAACTCGCGTTCTTCGCACACTGTAGACAAGGGCAAAGAGATAAAAAATATTAAAAATGGATCTAAATCCGAATGAAATCAGCACACGTCTCCGTAAATGAAAGGTGAACATAAGCAAATGAATCGAAGGAAACCGGTCAACTTAGAGATCACCTGTCATCGAGTATTCCGTAAAAGGAGGCCTCGCAGCTCGGCAGCAGAAAAGCAAAATTTGGAAAAGAGATCCTGTCAACTTTTCCATTATTTATTGCATTCCGCCCCAAAATCAGCACACTTTTCCTGAATGAAAGAGTCAACACAAGCAAATGAATCAAAGGCAACTGGTCAACTCACCTGTTATTGAGTAATATTCCGCGAAAGGAGGTCTCAGCAGCGCCGAAACGAAATAAGCCAGGCCATGAGACGAAATATCCGAAACAGCTCATGCAAGAAGCAGTTCCAAAGAAGGAAGTTCCTCGCGCATGCACATCCGAACACGGATCCGCGGACTGTATGCACTGAATACAATGTCTGCCGTGCACGTGCACAGCACACGGCTACCACGCGTTGGTAGATCTAATACCGAGCATCTTACGTAGAGTTTTACGTAGCCTAAGTGAAATACCGAGCACCTTACGTAGAAACTTACGTAGCATAGCGATGTCGTTTTTTCTGCCATGTGAACACAATAATAGAAAAGCTGACAGGATCGCTTTTCTAAATGTTTGCTCCTGCCATGCCTGAGTCCCCTGCTGTGCTAGTGGCGGCGGAGGCACGCATCCAGTGAACCTGCACAGTGCAGTGATCCTACTGAGTGACAGACTCTGTAAATACTGTATAATGATGATTCGTTTTTATATATGTGTTGATTCTTCACAAAATGTGTTATTTTGCCCGTACAAGAGGCTCAGTTTTCCGTGTGAAAAAAAAAAAAAAAAAAAACACAGCTACCCCCCCCCCCCCCCCCCCCCCGTGGCGTGGATAGACTACGTTTTTTACTTACGTTATGCGGAACCTCTCGTAAAATCCCGCCAGAGCGCCCCGTCTCTCCTATCCGCCCCTGCCTGACTTCTTGTCAGGGATGTATCCTCGTATGACTCTGTCTTTTTTTTTCTTTTTTTTTAGTGTGCATCATCTTTATTTTTTTAATTTTTTATACTAAAAATGTTTGGCACCTATGATCAGGGGATGGCCCACGCCTGGTAAAAAAAAGTAAGTAATTAAAAAAAATTAAAAATAAGAGGTACTGTGTTCCGGCTCTCCGCCTTCTCCGCGAACATAGAGAACTAGAGGAGAACTAGAGGAGAACAAACAAACACAAGAAGCAAGAATGACACGAAAAGCAGAAATTATGAGAACATGGTATAAATAAGCACGGCCATCAACCTCAACAGGGGATGACTCTGTCGCAGTCTGGTGATGCCGTACTGTACTGCAGACGCGTGCTCGACCCTGTTGGAAATGTACGCAACAGTCCCCACCCGGTACCCTAGGTACCCTCTTGACCAGGGATCGCACAAACCCTGAGTTTTGACGGGTCTGTACGACTCCTGGCTCTTGACCTTTGGTCGGTGTACGAGATGCACGAACAGTTTTCTTTTCTTTTTTTACTCCAAAAGAGTTGGCACCTATGAATTCAGGGGATGGCCCACGCCTGGTAAAAAGAAAAGGAAAAAAAAAAGAATGTTTGGCACCTATGAGTTCAGGGGATGGCCCACGCCTGGTAAAAAGAAAAAGTTTTCGTTGGGTGAGTACTTTTTCATGTTGCACTGAATGCGGCAAGTAGGACTCGCCCATCCGCCCCTCCCCACCTGAAGCGACGAGGAGGTAGGGGCGCTCTGAAACTCCTTCCAAAAATTAAAAAGGCAATCGAAAAAGGAAAACAGGGAACGAGTGAAAAAGGATACAAGAAAAATGCAAGCACAGCAATTCGGTACGGTGAAGGTCACGGGTTGAACCTGTAAGAATATACCGTAGAACCTTTTTGGGTACTCGGGGTCAGAAAGAATAAAAGGTAGCCTTGTAGAGCAGGGAGCAGTATAGTACATGTACAATACTACTCCCTGCATGCTGCTATAGAGCCCACCATTCCAGTGTATAAGACACGCATATAGCGCATGCGTACAGTTAGTTCAAGCCTAGTTCACATTCGACGGGGCGCGACGGGACGCGGGATCGACGGGAAGCGACGGGACGGTCTGACGGCGTCCAATGTGAACACCAGGAACGGGAACGCAACCGTACTACCGTACAGATCGGGAAGCGACGGGAAGAGTTGGATCAAGAGTACTCTTGGTTGGATCGATCCAACTTTTCATACCGTAGACGGGCGTAGACGGGGACGCAAGCGTGCAAAACAGGAGACGGCGTCGTGCGCCGACTACTCCCGATTCGTACTTGGAAATTTTTAGCATTTCGAACACTGCGCTTCCCATGATAACTCACAGAATGGCTAGCACGACTTGAGTTGAATTTTAGCAACATAAGATCTCATGTCACTTATTGTATTTAGGGATAGTTCAGAAGCGTGACAGACGAACTATTCTATCATTTCCTGGGGCTATTACTTGAATGCCACAACTTTCAGGGCTAATTTTTTGGTCTTCATGAAAAACTGGTATTGTGAACTTGATTCCGCTTCTTTCAAGGAGAAATAATTGAAAAGAAGTCCCGAAAAACGAGAAATTAGGTCCGAAAGTCACCCCGTCACGGACCGTGCCTTATGTCATGTGACTCGCGCCGTTCGACGTTGAACGTCGCAAGGACTGCTGCATGTCGTGTCGTACGAATCGTACAGGATTTTACAGCTCACCCCAGCCCTAGGCCCTCTCGACAAGCCCTTACGTCCCGTACCGTCGGCGTTGCGTCGAATGTGAACTAGGCTTCAGAATGCACAATCCCACGAAACGAAGGAAGTGAAGACATTCTTGTTATTGTTGTTGTTGTAGTGGTCTAGCTAAACGACCCCTTCTACCTCATCATGTCGACCTTTCGTGTTCTTTTCTGTCTCGCCGTACTCGGCTTGACTGGATCGTTCGTGGCAGGACAAGCAGGAATGGCTCCTGCACCGCCAGCAGGAACTCTTGCACCGCCAGCAGGAACTCTTGCACCGCCAGCAGGAACTCTTGCACCGCCAGCAGGAACAATAGCTCCTGTACCGTCTACCGAACCTGATAATACCACGGTCTCTACCAACACCAGTACTACCGCGTCCAGCTTCTCCTGTCGGATGGCGTCTTGCACCGCTGTGTCTGTTGGCATTCTGACCAACCCTACGTGCAAAAGCACAATGCAGACTTGTAACGGCAGCACCACTTGCATCTCCATCGTCCAGTACACTGGTAAGACGATTTGTTCCTGCAGTGCCCCTCTTTTCGAAGAATATGAAGTAAAGGCTGCGCACAACCAAATTCGTAAAAATGATCTAGAACTTTTACTTGTCCATATAAGATTAGTTTCAAGTAGTCCCCATTCCATTGTTACGAAGATTCACTGATCAATGTAACAAGAAAACAGTTCTGAACAAATCCTCTCTTTCCCTTTCGTTGTGTGCCTTGCGATCATCGTACACATACCGGTACATGTACATGTCGACGTAGGAAATGCTTAGAGTACAATTAGTCCTCCTTGTGGCTATATCAAAAAAAACTGTTGTCTCCGAAACTCTTGTTAACTTTAATTAGTTTTTTTATTCCAAGCAATACATGGCTGGGGTAGCCAATAGAGAGGTTAAGTTTCACGTAAAAGTCTTACGTCCGTGAACTTTTACGTCAAAAAGTGAAAAAACTCACGTAAAATTTGACGTGTTTTACGTGAGTTGACTGTCCCGCACGTAAGTTCATGACGTGAGTTTTTGGAGGTTTCGCTTGGTTATTCCGACCGAATTTGTGTGAGTTTTCGGAATTTTATCGAGTTTTATCGAGTTTGTTGGAAGATTTGATATATGTGCGAACTAAACCCGAATCCTGCCAGGCAAAATTTCACGTCACGTCCCTCGTGTAACTTAACCTCTAAAAATTACACGTAACGTGAGATTTGCACCGCGTTTTGAAAAAGGGCAAAAAACTTGTAACTTAACCTCTCTAGTGACCACAAACCCGGACTTGAACGACTCCCTGATGTACGACTCAGGCCGTCGTTGGCCGAAAATACAAAAAAAAACTGTACGGGTAAACCGCTTACCTGTTGCCTGTAAAAAATTAAATAAGAATTACCAGAGAATACTGTAAAAAGAGAGTTCGGCACACCATGCATACATACAACGGAAAAATAAAAAATAAATAAGCGCCCGCCCGCACCACTTTCACATGGGTCCTGCCCGGGAACCTCGATTTTGTTTTGGTCTCGCCTATACGTACTAAACTTCGTTTTTGGTCGAGGTCTGTCACCCCGAACGTTCCAGGAAAAATTTAGTTTGGTCCCGACTTTAGTTATTTCATGCCCCCTAACAACGAATATAGCGAAAGTTATTCCAAACGAACCACTTTACTTATGCAGTACTTTGGCGATCATGTAGCATCTGCAATGCTGCGTAAATTATTCTGGTGCGAAATATGCCCGAAAGTACCGTACATGTAAACGCACGTGTTCTTGATTTCAACCCCCTCCACCATGCTCCAGTCGGTCTGTCTACATAGCGGTTGAAACTCAATCAGGGTCAAACTCAATCCCCGTTTTTTTTTTAAACTCTCCTGTGAACACAGCAGGATGTTGGTAGAAAGGTCCACTGGACAGATGTGCATGTCTGTGTATCCGTGTGTGTGTGCATGTGGATTCACTGACCACAAAAAGTCACTTCAATCAGCTGTGTGGTGGATACCAGGCTAAAAATTAGTGGCGGTCAATTCATCAGCCTTGCAAGCTGTTGAATGGTGTAATCCCAGCACAAGTTGCTATGTCTAACATAGCTGTTCGCTATCATCGCTTCCGCGATGGGCATATCTGAGGCCTGAGTTTACACCAATAGGGAGGTTCCGGAGTACGATTTTTCGTGCCAAAATCCGTAGAGGCGCTACGGATTTTTTATACGTCGTTTTCGAGCAGTGAAATGTTCCGGAGTACGGAACTAACTACTTTACTTATGTGTTTGCCGTCATTGCCTAGGTTACGATCGCAAACACGTCACATTCCTGCGCTATGCCTTTGCATTTTGAAAATTTGTACCGAAATCAAAACTTCCCGCGGAAAATCGATGTTTCTCGTACCAAATTTGTACGCGAAAATCTTTCTGCACCCGATGACGCAAAATCTCCATACGAAACATGGTTCGTGTGAAAGCCAGTCCACACGGATTCTCCGTGACGAAAAATCATATGGAGCATGCCTGGAAAAAATCCGTAGCGCCCACACGGATTTTGGCACGGAAAATCGTACCCCGGAACCTCTATAATATTAGTACTGTAGCAGGTATATAATTATACCTTCACTGGGGGCAGGGTTAAATGCAGTTGGATCCTGGAACAGACACCTTGATGCCATTACTACTTGTTCTGTGCCTTGTGCTCAAGCATAATGTGACGGAGTGAGCCCACGAATAGGATTAATTCCAAGTCCAGCCAGAGTTGGGGGATTTCAGGGGGGGGGGGGGGCTGGTGGATGGTTCAACAGCCAACTGAGTCATTTTTCCAAGATTTATTTTTGATTATCTCTCCCCTCTCCTGGGGAGACCCGTGCCACTATTTCCTGGAAGGTCGCAAATGTATGTGTGTGCACGCGCGCCTGTTGGAATACTTGCTCTGCAATGTTGTAGGTATCAAGTCTGTTGGCAAGGCTTCTATCGCCCTAGGCTGCGCCACCACTGCCCAACTATCAGAATGCCACAGCGAGGACAACAAAGAACAGTGCAACAGTGCTACCACCAACCAGAAGTGTGTGACCTGCTGCAAAACTGCCAACTGCAACAGCAAGTACGACAGCCCCGCTGCTTCAGTGGTCGCCTCATTGCCTCTTCTTGCTGCTGCCATAATCTCTTCCATGATGTTGTAAATGTTGACAGCGCAATTATGCCCGGTGAGTGAATAGCCTGCTCACAGGTGCAGTCCTTGTAGACTGTTGGTGGAATGCTACCACTACAATCATGTATTTTAACAGGCCGGTTCATGATCTTCCAAATTGTTTCAGGAGAATGCTGTTGTCCTCGCCGTGTCACGCTTGGTAATATTTTCGCTCTTCACTCTCTTTTTTCCTATTTTCTTACTGGATTTCCTATTTTTGGTGACATTCACACTCCTTGGATTTTCTAAGGTCAAAGATTATGTTGATTATGTATTGCCCGCCAGACTACCGGGTCAGATATTCTGATATGTCAGTTTTCCAGGCTTGCTGTGTATTCGGTATAGTTTCTAACGAATGTAGCTAGTGGATGTCTTTGGAATTGAATGCCAGGAATCACAAGGCCCTCTGTATGTGTGTGTGCACGGGTGTGTGTGCATGTGCGTGTGTGGCGGTTAATTCATCAGCCTTGCAAGCTTGAATGGCGTAATCCCAGCACAAGTTGCTATGTCTAGCATAGCTGTTCGCTATCATCGCTTCCGCGATGGGCAGGTCTGAGGTGTGTGTGTGTGTGTGCAAGTGTAGGGTGTGCATAGGTAACTGTCTTGGCCATTCTATTCCGGGCCGATGTACTCCGTGTGGTGTAGACCAGGTCTGCATTGGTGTTCTTAACTGGCGCTTGTCTTGATCTGTTTCAATCAGAATCAGGGTGCGTTCTTAAATCCTCTCGGAAAAGTTGGAGACTCTCCGAAAAGTTCGACAGCTGTTCTTATATCCTCTCCGACTTTTAGGAGGCTCTCCAAAGCTCTCCAAGCTTCAGAGGTGGTTGAAACTTGAAGATTCCCGCGGTTTGGGATCAGCGCATGCGAACTACGACTAAAAGCCACGTGTTCATCATGAGTGCACGCATTTCCCTTTTCGCATACGCACACGTGCATTACTACATTCATCACTCAAGATCGCGGCCCCTTTGGCGCTTCATTTTGCTTGACATGTGCAAAATATCTCCGAATTGATCGAGACCCGTTCTTGAGTAATCCCAGTTTCTTCGACTTCTCTTTTTCTTCTTCTCCTAGAAGCTGGAGACTATATATAAGGTCAAGAGTCCATAACCCCCCAGAGTGTGCAACTCGTGATCCTTCTCAGCACAAATCAGTGCCGCAACGAAATCCAAACTTCATACGTCATGTAGTGAGTAGCGGATGTACCAGATAAGCACATGGCCCCATCCGCCCATGCTTGACTATGGACCGGATGACGCAATGTTTGGATTTCGTTGCGCCAGACCCCAACCTGGAGTTGCACACTCTGGGGGGTTATGGACTCTTGATAAGGTCTATAAGAACGCACCCTAAGATCCGCTATCGTTGCTATAAGTATAAAGAGAAAATCTGTGGGTGCACATCCAGTGCATTTGCAGATTTGCATGCTTCTCTTGCGACGGTCGTTTACATGGTAGAGTAGAACCCGGTTAAGGGTCACACCGGATTAGGGATCGGAGCCCGGGGGGGGGGGGGCACTTGGCATGTACATTGTGCGGGTGATCCTTATACCGGGATTTAATTTCCGGCCCAAGGGGGGGGGGGGGAGAGTCCCCCGTCGGTTTCCGAGGAAGCAGTAATTTTTTTCGCTCAAAACTACTTTTCCGGGGTCCATCTTTTCACAAAAAGTCGTTTTGCACACCTTTTTGCCCATCCCTGTACAACTGAGTCCAGCTATGTCCGCGCAGAGTTAGGTGGAAGTAGTATAGGAGGAGGGGGTTCTGGCTCACCTTCCAGGTGAGCCAAAATCGACTTTCTCGATCGGCCCTTCGGGGCCGCTCTCGAAAGTCTCCCCCTCCCCCTATACTACTATACTAAAGGATAGACACCCAAGTACTAATATTACAACTCCAAGTACTAATTTTACACCTCCAAGTACTAATTTTACAACTCCAAACACTGATCCCATGTTGGCTCAACCCAGTTCCAGAAAAGTGAGTCAACTTGCTGTCTCCGAGAAAATCGGAAGTGAGCCAACTTCAGCTTTTTCACTTACCCCATCTTGGCTCACTTCGAGGACTGATGTGGGGTTGGTTTCTGAGCCAACTTTGGGTGGTTCAGCTATGGATGAGGATTCACCACCATCAATCGGTAACTCATACCTATTCCCCATCTCATCATCATCAACAATATATTTCCCATCTTCATACTCTCGTGCTATCTTTTCAACATACTCAACTGTTTCCTGTTTTAGTTTTGCTAAGGGATTGATCATTTCCTCATCTATCTTTTCATCATACTCAACTGCCCCCTGTTTTAGTTTTGTTAAGGAATGGAACAATTCCACATATATCTTTTCTTGTTTTTCTTCATCTTTTTTTATAATCGGTGGTCTCCATCCTGAGTTGAGTGCTGCTCTAGCTCTCACCTCAGCATACTCAACTGTTTCCTGTTTTAGTTTTGCTAAGGGATTGATCATTTCCTCATATATCTTTTTTTGTTTTTCATCATCTTTTTTTATAATCGGTGGTCTCCATCCTGAGTTGAGTGTTGCTCTCACCTTAGCAAGGGTTTCTTTTGTGGGTATGAAAGTCATATTTTTCACCTGATCATCTTTACATGAGGTGGGTGTTTTCGAAAGTGTGAAGGTCCTCATCCTTCTTTCTATGATAATTTTTTTATTTGTCTGTGAAATATACCAGCAGTAATGGGGATGAGAAGAAGAAGGAAAAGGAGGTATATCAAGTTGTTTGATTTTCCCGATGTATTTCCCGATGTTCCCGATGTTGACGTTGGGATTGATGTTGTCGGTATTCCCGATGTAATTCCCGATGTTCCCGATGTTCCCGATGTAATTCCCGATGTAATTCCCGATGTTCCCGGTGTAATTCCCGATGTTCCCGATGTAATTCCCGATGTTCCCGATGTAATTCCCGATGTAATTCCCGATGTTCCCGGTGTAATTCCCGATGTTGTTAGCGTAGTTCCCGATGTTGTTGGAGCTACCGTTGTTGGTATTAACCTTGTTGTTGGCTTTCCCGTTGTTAGCGGTGCTACCGATGCTACTGGTACATTATCAGGAGGAAAAAGTGGTTGAGAAGGAACACAGGCTATATGATCACCCACTACCCAACATATATTCCCAGGAGTTGGAAAGGAATGTGAAACACTACACAACATGATAATTTCTAAGAGAACAGATATCATTTTCAGTTTCAACATTTTTTACTCTATCATAAACCGTTTTCTTTCTCCCCATCAGACTATACCAGTTACATCAAAGGTTGAAGGTGATTTTGGTAGATTGTTCACACCTAGCATATCTGATAATGGTATCGGATCAAATTCTAACCTATGTTGATGTTGTAAATTTCTTGGATCATTTTCAGGGTCAACACTCATCGAACAGCTGGAACGTTTTATGATATATACAACAGCACCAACTATTGGAATAACAATCAGAGATAAAAGATAAAGATTGGGGTCTGTCAAATGACGGTTATCCCCGTTTACTGGTTTCGTCTGATCGTAAGGGGGTTGTGTAGTGATATGGTCTGTTGGTGGTGATGTTTCACTAGGGATGTCAACCGGAGTTGGTGTTTCACTTTGGATGACAGTAGGAGGTTTCGTTGTCAAGCAGAGTCCATCCTTATCCAACGGATCACGAGTACAACCAAGAGTAAATGGTAGCATGGTCAACAGTATTAACAAATGAGGTATTTCCATTTTTATCTACATATAGTGAAGATTTTCAGTACTCATGATAAACCAGCTCCCATTCATCAATGAGATCGTATCCACTCACAGTTGGTAATGTCAATGTGTTGTTGATGAAGGTCAGATATGCCGTTGTTATATCATGTTCAGTAATGTATCGGATTACCGCTTTTTCTCCCAACACATCTCGATAGGATACTTGAAAACGTCTTCTGCTACCACTTGTTTCTTGACCGACTATGAAGAGATCCTCAATGACAATCAGTTTGTTGGTTGGACTTTTGTAAAATTTAATAGGAAAGACATGAAGTGTGGCTTCTGGTGGAGTGGTTGATGAGCTCGGGATGATATTCTTCAATTTTTTGACTTTCACCTTTCCATCCTTTCTGTCAACATACTCCTTTGTTGTTGCTGAGTCATCCTCTGTTGAGTCTCGGAGATTGATGATGTGTTTCAACCCCATGTTAAGATTTCCTTTCATCTGGCTTTCAGTGGGCATTGCTGCTTTCAGTGCGTGAGCTCCTTTTCCACTCGGAGCAGTAGATTCAACTTAGCATGCATTCATTGCATTGTAAGATCGACTCCTGATATAACGAACACCATTGTGCAGGAGAAGTAGTTCTTTATAGCCGAAGTTCGTTATAACAGACATGCACTCACACTATACTGTCCCTCCAGGAAATCGCGATTCCACGGATGCAAGAAATTTCGCGATTTTCGCCCAAACCCGCGATTTCCCGCGTTTTTTGGTTGTTTTCTGCACTATATCTCACTTTTTCTGCACTTTTCACGCAGTGCTTTCCATGATCCTGTAGGTTATTTGCACAGTACGACTCGTACTACTCCCGAGTAGATATATGATGCAATAAATTTCGTGATTTGGCCCAAATCCGCAATTTTCTGTAAATAATTCCGCGAATTCCTTGCAAGTTCTGCATCATTCCGCACTTTTCGTCGCATTTTTTGTTGTTTTCTGCCGCAATTTCTTGCGCAAGTTTTCGAGAGTTTTTCCGCAAACTCCCGCAGGGACAGACTATACGAGCGGTAAGTCATGACTGGCAAGTAGTCCATGACAGTGTGGATGCACTTGGTGTACATGCGGCCCTACAAGATTTGGTTTGTTATAAACGAAAACGTTTCGCTATACAGGGTCAATATTGTGTGGGTTCAATCAGGGACATGGATTAGTGTTCGTTATATCACGAAATTCGCTATATGCGAGTTCGTTACAAGTGGAGTCGACTGTAAATGCTACAAGACAGATAGGCTGCGCATTGATCATCACAAGACATCGTGGATGTACGCGTGCACGTCAATGTGTGTGCGTGTGTGTGTGTGTGTGCGTATATGTATATGTGTGTGTGGTAGTGTGTGTGTGTGTGTGTGTGTGTGTGTGTGTGTATATGTGTGTATGTGTGTGTGTGGTAGTGTGTGTGTGTGTGTGTGTGTGTGTGTGTGTGTGTGTGTGTGTGTGTGTGTGTGTGTGTGTGTGTGTGCGTGTGTGTGTGTGCGTGCCAGCTAGTTCCGTTGGTGGGTACACTTATGCCTGATTTTGTTGGGTCTGTTGCCAACGGGCTCGGCTACTTGAAGGTGTGATATTGTACCTGCCACCTTTGTTGGTTCCAGGGTTCATATACTTTCTATTTGAAGTATACATACGTGTTAACCATGGACTGCTTCTGGCTAGATTAACTCTTGTGTAATCATGGTGCTAGTGAAGCTTGTATCAGATCCACTCTGATTTAGCCACCCACACTAGTAGTATTACCATCACTGGGGGCAGGGGTAACTGCAGTTGGATCCGGGACGGATACCCTGATGCCGTCAATCCTTTGTCTGCACCTTGTCCTCACCCACTTACTGAGGTGTGGTGAGCCCAAAAGTGGGAACATTTTCAAGTCTACAACAGAGTCACACAGTTTGGGGATTTCAGGGGGTGTTGGCCGTTGGGCGGTTCAATAGCCAATTGAGTCATCTTTCCAAGATTCTTTTTGAGTCTCTCTCCCCTCTCCCGAGGAGACCCACTTGACCAGTTTTGGCAGTGAGCAACAAGTACAAGTGTGTGTTTGCATGTGTGTGGGCTCGCATGCGTGCATGTGAGTGTGTGCATGTGTGTGCATGTGTGTTTCCCATATGGTGCAGTGGTGTATGTGCAGCGATTTTTAATCGATAGGTTGCGCGTTCGATTCCCGACGGCTATGGTCACACACATCTTTCTTATCTTTCTAGGACTCCTTCTGACTTTTCTTTCATTCTCCTGGGTGGTTACCAACAGCCAGTGCATGCCGGAGTATATGGTGTGATGTGTGTGCGGAAAAAAAATGAAAAAATGAAAAAGATCAAAAATAATTATTAGTGATTCACTGGCCAGAAAAAGCCACTTCATAGCTGTGTGGTGTAGACCAGGCTGAATAGTGGCGGTCAATTCTTCAGCCTTGCAAGCTGTTGAATGGTGCAATCCCAGCACAAGCTGCTATGGCTTCTGCTGTAGCATCGCTATCATCGCCTCCGGTTATGGGCGTCAAATGGTCCAATGGTAAAAATTAATGGTGTGTGTCAGCATCATGCTGCATGTCACTCCAAACCACGAAAGGCCAATGACAACAGATGATTGTTATATAAAATCATTACGGCATGCTACTAAATGTGAGGAGGCGTGAACATGTGCATTTACATTACATTGTGTACATTTTACATCCATACTCGGTGCAGGCATTTGGTGAGGTTCAAGTGAATGAGCTGTTTAACCATTTGTGGTAAGCGATACATCAGCGGTGGTCTCAAGAGAGACCTACAGCCGCTACAGGTCAAAACCTTCTGATCGTGTGACGGGCAATTTGAAGGACAGGCCCAAAATTAGAATTGTAAACAGCCCAGCGAAAACAGAAACATGCATTAATGAGTATAACAAGCTTGGTGGAAAAATCAAAAAATTCCAAAATATGTGTTGCTCTGTGCAACTGATATCGCAGTCCCATTTTCACTGTAACCAATAGTAACCGTCATCACAACCCCAACAACGCCGTGTTTACCAAGGTAACGAAGACGAAGAGTGGCATGGAGGTGGCGGCGATGTACGAGGCAGCAGAGTTGCGGGCAGCCAGCGCGTTGCAGTTGTTTTCCTTGCAGCAGATGGCGCAGAGGGTGGTGTTGGCCGTGCCGGTAGTGTTGCTAAGGGTGGCGTTGCAGCTCTGCTCTCCCATGGTGGAGCCGCACCTTTGCAGCTGCTTCGCGGTGCCGCAGCCTTTCAGCATGGTCGTGTTCATCGTCGGCAGCATGGCCGGCCCTGAAGAGATTGCGCACAGAACAGTGCATGTCAGTCACGTGCCGGTACATGTACACATGCGGACACCGTCTAGTCTGTCGGCTGCGCTTGATTTGCCCCACTGGCACGGCCAGCTCACGCGTCCCCTACCATTGATTGTTACTGTTTCCGGTTTCAAAGTCTGAAGAAAATGTTGAACGGTCTCTGCTTGGATAACAGCAAGAGTACATACCCCCCAAGAGTGTGCAGCTCGAAATATGGGTGCTGTCCGGGCAGAATTTCAAGCTGACGTCATTTTATGATGCAATGCGTACACGGATTATCACATATTATCAGACGAATCCGGAACCTGTGGTGGACCAAAACCCATCTGATCCTGTACAAATTAGTGCAAAGAAAAACGCGCGTGAATCGTTGACACCGGTACAACTGTTGTAAACCACTGGTGCAAGGAGCATTGGAGCATTGCATCATAAAATAATGACGTCAACTTGAAATTCTGTCGCGGTTCTAGTATGTACTGTTGATGACATCTACAGCAAAGCTCAGTGGCCAGAGCATCTCTGGCCTCAAGCGAAGGTCCCTGGTTCGAGTCCTGGTGGTGACAGTCGATTTTTTCTTCATACTCTTCCCGTTTGCATCTTTACCCCCAAACCAATGAATGTTTCCTGGTTCCATTTTCCTTTTTCCTCAATCATAAAATCATAGGTAGAGTTGTGATTGACGATGAAAAAACTTCGCACATCAATTTGATCTCGTTCACCTACCGGTGATGGTACCCAGGTACCAGGCGTCTGCATGTCTGGATGGGACAGTGGGCAACCATGAATCGGACTAGTCTGGCTGCGGCATACACATATGTACATGTACATGACTGTATATTTAAATAACAAGCATTGTTTGGTTGACAGCAGGGAGTCGCCAAATACGGTATTTGACGACTCCCTGGTTGACGAAGGCGGAGGATGCACTGTGCTTGACAAAACAGTGTAGTAACGTGCGTTTCTGAACATTCAAGCGGTGCTGATGCGGACCCCGCAAATACTGCAGTGAATCCTGTCAAGGCGACCGCTCCGATGAGGTGACCACCTGCCTTAAAAGACCACTAAAACCAGGACCAAGGGACGCTATTTCCAGTCAAATGACCCTGGATAAGGGCAGATTTCCACTACGATACCGTTATGTCGTCGGGGGGGGTTATGCCTCGACGTGCGTGCCGTGAGTACTACCCATGATGATTTGCTCACGTGAGGGGCAGTTTTGGCGCGAGTTCATTCCGTGGCTCCTGCTGTACCGCGCCGTGGCCATTCCGGTGGCGAGGGCCTCTGGGGGATGGAAATGGCATGCCGTGGTATTCCGTGAGGTAGAATACACTGTGTAGTAGGTATTTTACTACTTCCCGATAGGAAGTTTTTTTTCTTTTGTATTTGTGGTACGAAGTTCTTTCTTGGCTTTTTCGATTGGTTGATTTTGAGCTTTCTCCAATTATCTCCCCCACTATTTTCCGTCCAGACCAAAGTCAGAAATTGGTTAAAATGGTGATCTGTCCACTGATTGGACCTTCCAGCTTGGAAGGTTCAAGGTTATGGTACCTTCCGAGCTGGAAGGCTGTTGGCTTACGCACTGGAGATGTGTTAGAGCTACATAATGTCCACACAGCACGCGCTAATTACCAGGCTACTGTGTGGCGACTGGCTTTGCAACCGAAGCCCGATGTGCCTACGCCCATCGGCAGAGGATGGATTCAAGACAGCGACGGTAAGTTGTTCCGATAAATAATTAGCACCGATAATGTACCCAACTTTGGATCAAGTTATGCGTGAGGAAATTTACACTTGTGTAATTATTATGGTATGGTACGCGTCTACAAAGGCTACAGTGGAGTCTGCGGATATTGAGAAACATACTGCAAGGTTGAAAGAATTGTAATTAGCAGATAAAAGGATAAAGGATACAGTGCTGCCCTTCCCATTTAACCAGATATCTATGACTGTCTACTGCAAAAATATACGCGATGAATAAATTAAGGGGGCACATCACCCAAAAATTCGCTGAAAAATCGAATTTGTAAATTCATATTGAGTGCTACGTCAGTTGAAAGAGCATGAATAGCTGCAAATTCTCTGAAAACTGTGTCCCTATCTGACCAGCCGTTCAAGAGTTATGGCCGAAAATGTGCCCTTGCAAGGAAAGATTTTTTTGTTGCATGCTGTCATTTGTTGGCAGCACTGTATTTGAATGTGAGCAGACCGTGCGCAACTTGTCGTATTATGGAAACACGCGAAAGTGTGCAGAATTTTGCCCCAAGTCCAAAAAAGTCCAAAAAATCACGTTAAAAAACCACGTGCAGCAGGACTTTTGCCAGCACCCTCGTGACGTTGCAGATATGTGGCTTGATTATTGTAGTTGACGTTGATTTAGTGACTTTGGCAAGTTTGAGTCGTGTCAAGAAGTCAGGTAGGATTCAGTACTAGGCAGTAGTGAAACGTGAGTGGCAGTCTTTGCCGGTTTCTGAGGGCATCCTGGATTTGGTTTGCAGCGCTGTGGAAATGGCTTGCTGTGGAGGTCCCAGCACTGGATGTTGTATCAAAGGTACGACCTCGTAGCACGTGCCAAACCTAAAAAAATTCAAAAATTGCCTTGGGTCTGTGGGAGTCCGTGAAAGAACGCCCACTCGTTCCGTTGTGACAGATTCCAGGGCCACGTTGAGGGGCCCTACCCCACCACCCATGGCTGCTTCTGGACTTGTTTTAGGTTTGGGTCCCGCGCACGGACAGAATGGGCACGAAAATGTGAAAAAAATGTAAATGCATTTGTTTGGCTCCTGGGTGGCTCGCACACCGTAGCACTATGCCGGAAATTTGAGTTTTTCCGGCCTGGAAAGCCTGTCAGTGAGACGCAAGAACTTGTAAATCATGTCCTGAGGGCCAGCATAGTGGCAGGAGTGTGTGGTCAAAATTTCACTCAAATCCACTGAGAAACACCAAAGTTACGGTCAATTGAATGCCATATGAAATTTTTGGGTGATGTGCCCCCTTAACTGTCTGTGACAATGTTTGTTTCTTCCTTCAGGCAGAGTTGCTGTGAATTGGACAGAACAGCAGGCAGTGCCAAAAGAACTTCAGAGCCTCATCAGCTGCGGGTGCCGAGGAGTGTGTGACACTCAACGCTGCTCATGCAAGAAGTCATCTCTTGCGTGCACTGACATCTGCCGCTGCGAAGGTACATGCGCAAGTCCGCTCAACAGTAGGCCAGAGCAACCACCACAGCAAAGTACGTCCGGTGACGTATCGCAACTGGAAACTGAGTCCAATCATGCCCAGCCAAACTCAGATTGTGACGACTCGTGTGTCCGATAGTGATGGATCAGCTGCATGTACGAGTGATGATCTCAGCAATGATAACGTTGATAGTGACAGTGCGTCAGTTTGAATTCCTTGCGCAGCTGCCATATTGTAAAGGGAGAAATTAGACATACAAGAATGAATCAAGTTAGAAAACTAACAGTGACAGCAAGGCTCTACAACTAACATACATGCCATGTGGCAATATTCCTAGATTTTGTATATGGATAAACATTGTGTGTACTATTGTACTACAGTAAAACCTGGTGTAAGCGACCTCTCGTTTTACCGACCACCTACGACCGTTTTTCCATGCACGGACAGTGCTACACAGACACTGTGGGCTGGATGTGCGCACGTGCACGGCATCATTGCAGCATATCATCATATTGAGAAACAGTTTGTGTAATATACAGTGTAAAATTGTACTACCGTAAAATCCCGCCAGAGCGCCCCTACCTCCTCCGCTTCAGGTGGGGAGGGGCAGATGGGCGAGTCCTGCTTGCCGCATTCAGTGCTACATGAAAAAGTACTCACCCTACGAAAACTGTTCGTGCATCTCGTACACCGACCAAAGGTCAAGAGCCAGGAGTCGAACAGACCCGACAAAACGCAGGGTTTGTGCGATCCCTGGTCAGGAGGGTGGGCACTGTTGCGTACATTTCCAACGGGGTCGAGCACGCGTCTGCAGTGCAGTACGGCATCACAGACTGCAACAAAGTCATACGAGGATACAATCAATCACGTCCCTGACAAGAAGTCAGGGAGGGGCGGATGGGAGAGACGGGGCGCTCTGGCGGGATTTTACGGTACTTTTAACTATTTTACCAGGATGCGCGAATCATTGCAGCATATTCCTTTTGTATATTGATAAACATTGTGTGTGTGAGATACTATTGTATTACTTTTTGTTGTTGTCAGAAGTTTAATTATCAGTACATGATGATCTATTTTAATATATTTTACCTGGAGGTGCGCATCATTGCAACATATCATCATGTACTGATAATTAATCTACTGACAATTATTCAAGTGATGAACTGAACGAATATTTCTTGAGAAATATTTCTTGAGAGAGATGCAGCGAGGACATAAACTGACACGTTATTTTGTTCTTTTCATTGGATACCAGAATCAGTGTACCAACACAGAAGTGCATTGTTATTGAACATTGAATATTGATATCAAACTCACAATGTGTCTTCTTTTTTGGGAAATTTATTTTTCAAGTTCGTGATTCAAGACAAAATACTGGCTCACCTTGTGCCGGGGAGTTGGTAGTATTCCATAGGATGGGGCTTCAGCAACTACAGCATTGGCTCGGGCTTCAGACTCGACACCACTAATAAGTAATCCTTCAATCGATTCGAGACGAGTCGAGTGCTATTACTAGTGTTGACAACGTTTTTTGAAATAATTCAAAAATACTGTACTATACTGATGCATTTCCCTCACTGCGCGTAAAATGCTTCATGTGAGCGTGCCCAATCAATGCTCAGGTGCACGAAGATCTTGAAATCGGCGAGGAGAAATTGGCATGAAAACCCCCTCGTAGCAAGCTTATGGCACAGCTTTCAGGAGTCCGACAAGTGAATCCATGCTACCAAACCCCTTCCCTATCTAACTGGACCATGCCCAAATCCTCCTTCCAAAGTGGCACACCAACTGCGAAAAATTGATTTCTCAGAATCCGGATCCCGGACTAAATCGAAGATCTGCTCAAAAGCCCGGAGCTGCAAAAAACTCAACTCATCTCCGGTGTGTCGAAAACACAGCTACCCTGCGGACGATGCTGCAGCCGGTGGCAAGCTAACGCCTGTTCGCCAATGGTGGGACAATCTCGTCAGCCAAGGTCCTGGGTATGGCTACCACTGCAATGCCCAGAAGTCACTCCTCCTGGTCAAGCCCTCCAGGTACGCAGCTGCTATCGAGATGTTCGAGGGGACCGGTGTGCAGGTCACGTGTGATGGTTGCCGCCACCTTGGTGCACCTTTGGGCACGGATGAGTTTATAGAACAATTTGTCCAGTCCAAGGTCGCCACCTGGTGTGAGGAAGTTGCGCAGCTCACGACCATCGGTGCATCGCAGCCACAGGCCGCCTACTCCGCCTTCACACAGGGCCTGCAAAACAAGTGGTCCTTCCTCTGCCGGACCTCCTCCATCCCGCCATCCTTGCTTGAACCGCTGGAACACGCAATCAGCGGTCGGCTCATCCCGGCCATCACGGCCCCGGGTCAGGCTCCACCTGGGACAACTGTTCGCTCCCTACTCTCTCTCTGCCTTGCCGGCTTGGGGGACTGGGTATGGCAGACCCTTGTTCAGTGGCTGAACAGTACACCTCATCCCGAAGGATCACGGCTAGCCTCGTGTCTCGCCTGCTGGAGCAGGAGTCGTCTCTTGGCGACTCTCTGACTCAGCTCCGGACGGTCAAGGCGACGATTCGGGCCGAGAAGCGGAGCGCGTTCAAGTCTATGGCTGACGCTCTTCGCTCGGATCACCGGGAGCTGGCCCCTGTTCTCGACCTGGCCTCAGAAAAGGGTGCATCCAGCTGGCTGACCTGCCGCCCCCTCAGCCGCCATGGTTTCACACTCAGCAAGGGAGATTTCCGGGATGGCCTGTGCCTCCGGTACGGCTGGACACCTCCTCGGCTCCCAAGCCTCTGTGTGTGCAGTAAGCCGCTGAATGTGAGTCACGCCCTGTCGTGCCCGTTTGGTGGCTTCCCGACGCTGCGACACAACGAGGTGAGGGACATCACCGCCAGAGCTCTGAGGCAGGTCGCTCACAACGTGACAGTGGAACCCCACCTCCAGCCCGTCACCGGAGAGGCCTTCCGCCATCGCACAGCTGTCACGGAGGAGCAAGCTCGGCTGGACGTTGCGGCTAGTGGTGTGTGGGGTGGCCGATTCGAGCGCATCTTTATTGATGTACGGGTGTTCAACCCTTTTGCGTCTTCGAATCGTGCCACCTCCCTCGCTGCTAGCTACAGACGCCATGAACAGGAAAAGCGCCGGAAGTACGAGGAGCGAGTACGTGAAGTTGAGCATGCCTCCTTCGTGCCCGTTGTGCTCTCTGCCTCTGGTGGCTATGGCAAGCATGCCAATGCTCTTTTCACGCGGATCGCCTCTCTCCTGGCTGAGAAGAGTAAGGAGCCATACGGGCAGGTTATCTCCTTGCTGCGCTGCCGCCTTGGGTTTGCCCTGGTGCGTTGTGGTGCTATGTGCCTGCGTGGCTCAAGGAGCATTATAGCAATAAAAACTGCTTTATGGCAGTTTTCTAAAAAAGGTTATTGTGTTCTAGTCCATGGAACCGGTCTAAAAAGTAACAAATTAACGAAATGTGATAGCTGAAAATTAAAATTTCACACAAAACCTCACAATAATCACAACACTTGAAATGCTGCTTTCAACACTAAACTTGTACTGCACCAGCAATTGGCAACATGCATGCATAGGAAAGAGGATCACCAGGGGAAAAGGTCTTCTGCATGTAGCTTTTCATTCTGTGTGTGATTATTGTGAGGTTTTGTGTGAAATTTTAATTTTCAGCTATCACATTTCGTTAATTTGTTACTTTTTAGACCGGTTCCATGGACTAGAACACAATAACCTTTTTTAGAAAACTGCCATAAAGCAGTTTTTATTGCTATAATTTCTTTTGTTTTTTCTGTCACCAATCAATGGAATGCCCTATATCAATATGTAAATGATGGCCTTCACATCATATCAATACCATTATTATAGTTATACGCATTGATGTGCAATTCTTTTCTTGCAGAAAATGGCACCAGCATAATGCATGTTCTTCTGCGGGGAAACATGTGAGCAGTGGTGGTGATACTTTTTTTATACGGAGGTCATTCTGTGCATGTTGCTGTTGCAGAATTTCATGACTCATAAAATTGCCTTGCCTTTCAGATATTTCAGATTTCTCCACCCTCAATCAGATTTATTTGAGAAATGTAGCCATGCGCCAGGTGGGTGTCGCAGATGTTTTTGTTGATTCTGTGTTTATAATGGTTTATAGTCATGGGTTATCGTGATAAGGTCATCCAGCATCATATTGAAACTGAAATCGTAATCCTGTTGAGGTCGATACAACTTTTGGAAGTAGTTCAATGACTTCAAACTGTTAGTCCACGATTGTCTAAAACAACACAGCAAAGGAGGAACAATAAACATGTATTAAAATGTAAACGAATACATTGCTGAGTCCAAAACCTCGTTCCAACAACTACACTGATCCTGAGGAGAAAAGGGGCAAGGCTATGGTTGGAGGTACTGAGAGATAAACAAGGCACTCCACAATAATAAAATCTTACACATCTTTTGGTGAGTATGAATGATATCCAGTCGAACCTCTTTAGGACGAACACCAAGGGACCGATGGTATTTATTCTGTGAGCTTAACCTATTTTATAACCAGAGAATGGGTCAATTATACGTCCAATAGACATACGAATAGATTTCTTCTACATCGAAAGATTCTAAGCCACACCGACTCATTGACTAGTCTTGTATGAAACAATTGAGTCACTACTCACTAGAGAGATTCTGCAAAACGAAAATGCGTACAAACTTTCGCTCTACATCATGAAGTGCGAAACTTCGCACCTTTGGACGCGAAACTTGCAGGGAACGCGAAATGAACTGTCGTAGGAAATTTCGTGAGATCGGATCATGGCGTACGTGCACTTGGCCCGCGCAAACTACGAAAATGTGCAGAACGCAAAGTTCGTGCAAAAATTCGCACACACTTTCGCAAGGACTGTCGTGAAACTTCGTTCGAATTTTCGTTTTGCAGAACCTACTGAACCTTTCTTTAGCAACATGACGGCAACTGAAACAGCAACAGAGAAAGTACGATACATGTACTCCACATTCTTACAGGTACTACAAACCGATTGCAGATCGTAATTCTTGCTTTGGCGGCACGAAACTTTATTTGGGGCGGTGCAATCTCGGCGGTACTCACAAATCAAACAGCCCAGACTTGAGTAAACAAATCCAATCATACAAGTACGAGATTTTCACGGGACGAGACTGCACCCATTGGCTTGTTTCGTATGAAACAAACAAGTTACTGAACCTCTCCACAATAGAGATTTCCCCTGATATGCGAATTTATTTTGCAAACTCGGTCAATTGGCACTTGAACCTTTCCCTCCAGATTGGGAACTGCCAACGATAGTATGCCACTGACCAGTGCCTTACTTGTAACGTACCAATGTACAATGAATATGAGTATTTCGACAACACATCTAACAAAAGCCTTACCGTCAAGAAGTTGAACTCGCGTTCTTCGCACACTGTAGACAAGGGCAAAGAGATAAAAAATATTAAAAATGGATCTAAATCCGAATAAAATCAGCACACGTCTCCGTAAATGAAAGGTGAACATAAGCAAATGAATCGAAGGAAACCGGTCAACTTAGAGATCACCTGTCATCGAGTATTCCGTAAAAGGAGGCCTCGCAGCTCGGCAGCAGAAAAGCAAAATTTGGAAAAGAGATCCTGTCAACTTTTCCATTATTTATTGCATTCCGCCCCAAAATCAGCACACTTTTCCTGAATGAAAGAGTCAACACAAGCAAATGAATCAAAGGCAACTGGTCAACTCACCTGTTATTGAGTAATATTCCGCGAAAGGAGGTCTCAGCAGCGCCGAAACGAAATAAGCCAGGCCATGAGACGAAATATCCGAAACAGCTCATGCAAGAAGCAGTTCCAAAGAAGGAAGTTCCTCGCGCATGCACATCCGAACACGGATCCGCGGACTGTATGCACTGAATACAATGTCTGCCGTGCACGTGCACAGCACACGGCTACCACGCGTTGGTAGATCTAATACCGAGCATCTTACGTAGAGTTTTACGTAGCCTAAGTGAAATACCGAGCACCTTACGTAGAAACTTACGTAGCATAGCGATGTCGTTTTTTCTGCCATGTGAACACAATAATAGAAAAGCTGACAGGATCGCTTTTCTAAATGTTTGCTCCTGCCATGCCTGAGTCCCCTGCTGTGCTAGTGGCGGCGGAGGCACGCATCCAGTGAACCTGCACAGTGCAGTGATCCTACTGAGTGACAGACTCTGTAAATACTGTATAATGATGATTCGTTTTTATATATGTGTTGATTCTTCACAAAATGTGTTATTTTGCCCGTACAAGAGGCTCAGTTTTCCGTGTGAAAAAAAAAAAAAAAAAACACAGCTACCCCCCCCCCCCCCGTGGCGTGGATAGACTACGTTTTTTACTTACGTTATGCGGAACCTCTCGTAAAATCCCGCCAGAGCGCCCCGTCTCTCCTATCCGCCCCTGCCTGACTTCTTGTCAGGGATGTATCCTCGTATGACTCTGTCTTTTTTTTTCTTTTTTTTTAGTGTGCATCATCTTTATTTTTTTAATTTTTTATACTAAAAATGTTTGGCACCTATGATCAGGGGATGGCCCACGCCTGGTAAAAAAAAGTAAGTAATTAAAAAAAATTAAAAATAAGAGGTACTGTGTTCCGGCTCTCCGCCTTCTCCGCGAACATAGAGAACTAGAGGAGAACTAGAGGAGAACAAACAAACACAAGAAGCAAGAATGACACGAAAAGCAGAAATTATGAGAACATGGTATAAATAAGCACGGCCATCAACCTCAACAGGGGATGACTCTGTCGCAGTCTGGTGATGCCGTACTGTACTGCAGACGCGTGCTCGACCCTGTTGGAAATGTACGCAACAGTCCCCACCCGGTACCCTAGGTACCCTCTTGACCAGGGATCGCACAAACCCTGAGTTTTGACGGGTCTGTACGACTCCTGGCTCTTGACCTTTGGTCGGTGTACGAGATGCACGAACAGTTTTCTTTTCTTTTTTTACTCCAAAAGAGTTGGCACCTATGAATTCAGGGGATGGCCCACGCCTGGTAAAAAGAAAAGGAAAAAAAAAAGAATGTTTGGCACCTATGAGTTCAGGGGATGGCCCACGCCTGGTAAAAAGAAAAAGTTTTCGTTGGGTGAGTACTTTTTCATGTTGCACTGAATGCGGCAAGTAGGACTCGCCCATCCGCCCCTCCCCACCTGAAGCGACGAGGAGGTAGGGGCGCTCTGAAACTCCTTCCAAAAATTAAAAAGGCAATCGAAAAAGGAAAACAGGGAACGAGTGAAAAAGGATACAAGAAAAATGCAAGCACAGCAATTCGGTACGGTGAAGGTCACGGGTTGAACCTGTAAGAATATACCGTAGAACCTTTTTGGGTACTCGGGGTCAGAAAGAATAAAAGGTAGCCTTGTAGAGCAGGGAGCAGTATAGTACATGTACAATACTACTCCCTGCATGCTGCTATAGAGCCCACCATTCCAGTGTATAAGACACGCATATAGCGCATGCGTACAGTTAGTTCAAGCCTAGTTCACATTCGACGGGGCGCGACGGGACGCGGGATCGACGGGAAGCGACGGGACGGTCTGACGGCGTCCAATGTGAACACCAGGAACGGGAACGCAACCGTACTACCGTACAGATCGGGAAGCGACGGGAAGAGTTGGATCAAGAGTACTCTTGGTTGGATCGATCCAACTTTTCATACCGTAGACGGGCGTAGACGGGGACGCAAGCGTGCAAAACAGCTGCAATTCGAGTGTGAACAGGAGACGGCGTCGTGCGCCGACTACTCCCGATTCGTACTTGGAAATTTTTAGCATTTCGAACACTGCGCTTCCCATGATAACTCACAGAATGGCTAGCACGACTTGAGTTGAATTTTAGCAACATAAGATCTCATGTCACTTATTGTATTTAGGGATAGTTCAGAAGCGTGACAGACGAACTATTCTATCATTTCCTGGGGCTATTACTTGAATGCCACAACTTTCAGGGCTAATTTTTTGGTCTTCATGAAAAACTGGTATTGTGAACTTGATTCCGCTTCTTTCAAGGAGAAATAATTGAAAAGAAGTCCCGAAAAACGAGAAATTAGGTCCGAAAGTCACCCCGTCACGGACCGTGCCTTATGTCATGTGACTCGCGCCGTTCGACGTTGAACGTCGCAAGGACTGCTGCATGTCGTGTCGTACGAATCGTACAGGATTTTACAGCTCACCCCAGCCCTAGGCCCTCTCGACAAGCCCTTACGTCCCGTACCGTCGGCGTTGCGTCGAATGTGAACTAGGCTTCAGAATGCACAATCCCACGAAACGAAGGAAGTGAAGACATTCTTGTTATTGTTGTTGTTGTAGTGGTCTAGCTAAACGACCCCTTCTACCTCATCATGTCGACCTTTCGTGTTCTTTTCTGTCTCGCCGTACTCGGCTTGACTGGATCGTTCGTGGCAGGACAAGCAGGAATGGCTCCTGCACCGCCAGCAGGAACTCTTGCACCGCCAGCAGGAACTCTTGCACCGCCAGCAGGAACTCTTGCACCGCCAGCAGGAACAATAGCTCCTGTACCGTCTACCGAACCTGATAATACCACGGTCTCTACCAACACCAGTACTACCGCGTCCAGCTTCTCCTGTCGGATGGCGTCTTGCACCGCTGTGTCTGTTGGCATTCTGACCAACCCTACGTGCAAAAGCACAATGCAGACTTGTAACGGCAGCACCACTTGCATCTCCATCGTCCAGTACACTGGTAAGACGATTTGTTCCTGCAGTGCCCCTCTTTTCGAAGAATATGAAGTAAAGGCTGCGCACAACCAAATTCGTAAAAATGATCTAGAACTTTTACTTGTCCATATAAGATTAGTTTCAAGTAGTCCCCATTCCATTGTTACGAAGATTCACTGATCAATGTAACAAGAAAACAGTTCTGAACAAATCCTCTCTTTCCCTTTCGTTGTGTGCCTTGCGATCATCGTACACATACCGGTACATGTACATGTCGACGTAGGAAATGCTTAGAGTACAATTAGTCCTCCTTGTGGCTATATCAAAAAAAACTGTTGTCTCCGAAACTCTTGTTAACTTTAATTAGTTTTTTTATTCCAAGCAATACATGGCTGGGGTAGCCAATAGAGAGGTTAAGTTTCACGTAAAAGTCTTACGTCCGTGAACTTTTACGTCAAAAAGTGAAAAAACTCACGTAAAATTTGACGTGTTTTACGTGAGTTGACTGTCCCGCACGTAAGTTCATGACGTGAGTTTTTGGAGGTTTCGCTTGGTTATTCCGACCGAATTTGTGTGAGTTTTCGGAATTTTATCGAGTTTTATCGAGTTTGTTGGAAGATTTGATATATGTGCGAACTAAACCCGAATCCTGCCAGGCAAAATTTCACGTCACGTCCCTCGTGTAACTTAACCTCTAAAAATTACACGTAACGTGAGATTTGCACCGCGTTTTGAAAAAGGGCAAAAAACTTGTAACTTAACCTCTCTAGTGACCACAAACCCGGACTTGAACGACTCCCTGATGTACGACTCAGGCCGTCGTTGGCCGAAAATACAAAAAAAAACTGTACGGGTAAACCGCTTACCTGTTGCCTGTAAAAAAATTAAATAAGAATTACCAGAGAATACTGTAAAAAGAGAGTTCGGCACACCATGCATACATACAACGGAAAAATAAAAAATAAATAAGCGCCCGCCCGCACCACTTTCACATGGGTCCTGCCCGGGAACCTCGATTTTGTTTTGGTCTCGCCTATACGTACTAAACTTCGTTTTTGGTCGAGGTCTGTCACCCCGAACGTTCCAGGAAAAATTTAGTTTGGTCCCGACTTTAGTTATTTCATGCCCCCTAACAACGAATATAGCGAAAGTTATTCCAAACGAACCACTTTACTTATGCAGTACTTTGGCGATCATGTAGCATCTGCAATGCTGCGTAAATTATTCTGGTGCGAAATATGCCCGAAAGTACCGTACATGTAAACGCACGTGTTCTTGATTTCAACCCCCTCCACCATGCTCCAGTCGGTCTGTCTACATAGCGGTTGAAACTCAATCAGGGTCAAACTCAATCCCCGTTTTTTTTTTAAACTCTCCTGTGAACACAGCAGGATGTTGGTAGAAAGGTCCACTGGACAGATGTGCATGTCTGTGTATCCGTGTGTGTGTGCATGTGGATTCACTGACCACAAAAAGTCACTTCAATCAGCTGTGTGGTGGATACCAGGCTTAAAATTAGTGGCGGTCAATTCATCAGCCTTGCAAGCTGTTGAATGGTGTAATCCCAGCACAAGTTGCTATGTCTAACATAGCTGTTCGCTATCATCGCTTCCGTGATGGGCATGTCTGAGGCCTGAGTGTACACCAATAGGGATATTCCGGAGTACGATTTTTCGTGCCAAAATCCGTAGAGGCGCTACGGATTTGTTATACGTCGTTTTCGAGCAGTGAAATGTTCCGGAGTACGGAACTAACTACTTTACTTATGTGTTTGCCGTCATTGCCTAGGTTACGATCGCAAACACGTCACATTCCCGCGCTATGCCTTTGCATTTTGAAAATTTGTACCGAAATCAAAACTTCCCGCGGAAAATCGATGTTTCTCGTACCAAATTTGTACGCGAAAAATCTTTCTGCACCCGATGACGCAAAATCTCCATACGAAACATGGTTCGTGTGAAAGCCAGTCCACACGGATTCTCCGTGCCGAAAAATCGTATGGAGCACGCCTGGAAAAAATCCGTAGCGCCCACACGGATTTTGGCACGGAAAATCGTACCCCGGAACCTCTATAATATTAGTACTGTAGCAGGTATATAATTATACCTTCACTGGGGGCAGGGTTAAATGCAGTTGGATCCTGGAACAGACACCTTGATGCCATTACTACTTGTTCTGTACCTTGTGCTCAAGCATAATGTGACGGAGTGAGCCCACGAATAGGATTATTTCCAAGTCCAGCCAGAGTTGGGGGATTTCAGGGGGGGGGGGGGGGGGGGCTGGTGGATGGTTCAACAGCCAACTGAGTCATTTTTCCAAGATTTATTTTTGATTATCTCTCCCCTCTCCTGGGGAGACCCGTGCCACTATTTCCTGGAAGGTCGCAAATGTATGTGTGTGTGTGTGTGCACGCCTGTTGGAATACTTGCTCTGCAATGTTGTAGGTATCAAGTCTGTTGGCAAGGCTTCTATCGCCCTAGGCTGCGCCACCACTGCCCAACTATCAGAATGCCACAGCGAGGACAACAAAGAACAGTGCAACAGTGCTACCACCAACCAGAAGTGTGTGACCTGCTGCAAAACTGCCAACTGCAACAGCAAGTACGACAGCCCCGCTGCTTCAGTGGTCGCCTCATTGCCTCTTCTTGCTGCTGCCATCATCTCTTCCATGATGTTGTAAATGTTGACAGCGCAATTATGCCCGGTGAGTGAATAGCCTGCTCACAGGTGCAGTCCTTGTAGACTGTTGGTGGAATGCTACCACTACAATCATGTATTTTAACAGGCCGGTTCATGATCTTCCAAATTGTTTCAGGAGAACGCTGTTGTCCTCGCCGTGTCACGCTTGGTAATATTTTCGCTCTTCACTCTCTTTTTTCCTATTTTCTTACTGGATTTCCTATTTTTGGTAACATTCACACTCCTTGGATTTTCTAAGGTCAAAGATTATGTTGATTATGTATTGCCCGCCAGACTACCGGGTCAGATATTCTGATATGTCAGTTTTCCAGGCTTGCTGTGTATTCGGTATAGTTTCTAACGAATGTAGCTAGTGGATGTCTTTGGAATTGAATGCCAGGAATCACAAGGCCCTCTGTATGTGTGTGTGCACGGGTGTGTGTGCACGGGTGTGTGTGCATGTGCGTGTGTGGCGGTTAATTCATCAGCCTTGCAAGCTTGAATGGCGTAATCCTAGCACAAGTTGCTATGTCTAGCATAGCTGTTAGTAGTATAGGACGAGGGGGTTCTGGCTCACCTTCCAGGTGAGCCAAAATCGACTTTCTCGATCGGCCCTTCGGGCCACTCTCCAAAGTCTCCCCCTCATCCTATACTACTGTACTAAAGGATAAACACCCCAAGTACTAATTTTACCACTCCAACCACTGATCCCATGTTGGCTCAACCCAGCCCCAGAAAAGTGAGTCAACTTGCTGTCTCCGAGAAAATCGGAAGTGAGCCAACTTGAGCCTTTTCACTTACCCCATCTTGGCTCACTTTGAGGACTGATGTGGGGTCGGTTTCTGAGCCAACTTTGGGTGGTCCAGCTATGGATGAGGATTCACCACCATCAAGCGGTAACTCATACCCATTTTCCATCTCATCATCAACAATATACTGTTTCCCATCTTCATACTCTCGTGCTATCTTTTCAGTATACTCAACTGTTTCCTGTTTTAGTTTTGCTAAGGGGTTGCTCATTTCCTCATCTATCTTTTCATCATACTCAACTGCCCCCTGTTTTAGTTTTGTTAAGGAATGGAACAATTCCACATATATCTTTTCTTGTTTTTTTCTTTTTTTATATTCGGTGGTCTCCATCCTGAGTTGAGTGCTACTCTAGCTCTCACCTCAGCATACTTAACTTTTTCCTGTTTAAGTTTTGCTAAGGGATTGATCATTTCCTCATATATCTTTTTTTGTTTTTCATCATCTTTTTTTATAATCGGTGGTCTCCATCCTGAGTTGAGTGCTGCTCTCCCCTCAGCAAGGGTTTCTTTTGTGGGTATGAACGTCATATTTTTCACCTGATCATCTTTACATGAGGTGGGTGTTTTCGAAAGTGTGAAGGTCCTCATCCTTCTTTCTATGATATTTTTTTTTATTTGTCTGTGAAATATACCAGCAGCAATGGGGATGAGAAGAAGAAGGAAAAGGAGGTATATCAAGTTGTTTGATTTTCCCGATGTATTTCCCGATGTTCCCGATGTTGACGTTGGGATTGATGTTGTCGGTATTCCAGATGTAATTCCCGATGTTCCCGATGTTCCCGATGTTCCCGATGTTCCCGATGTAATTCCCGATGTTCCCGATGTAATTCCCGATGTTCCCGATGTAATTCCCGATGTTCCCGATGTAATTCCCGATGGTCCCGGTGTAATTTCCGATGTCCCCGGTGTAATTCCCGATGTTGTTAGCGTAGTTCCCGATGTTGTCGGTGTTGCCGGTGTTGTTGGAGCTACCGTTGTTGGTATTAACCTTGTTGTTGGCTTTCCCGTTGTTAGCGGTGCTACCGATGCTACTGGTACATTATCAGGAGGAAAAAGTGGTTGAGAAGGAACACAGGCTATATGATCACCCACTACCCAGCATATATTCCCAGGAGTTGGAAAGGAATGTGAAACACTACACAACATGATAATTTCTAAGAGAATAGATATCATTTTCAGTTTCAACATTTTTTACTCTATCATAAACCGTTTTCTTTCTCCCCATCAGACTATACCAGTTACATCAAAGGTTGAAGGTGATTTTGGTAGATTGTTCACACCTAGCATATCTGATAATGGTATCGGATCAAATTCTAACCTATGCTGATGTTGTAAATTTCTTGGATCATTTTCAGGGTCAACACTCATCGAACAGCTGGAACGTTTTATGATATATACAACAGCACCAACTATTGGAATAACAATCAGAGATAAAAGAAAAAGATTGGGGTCTGTCAAATGACGGTTATCCCCGTTTACTGGTTTCGTCTGATCGTAAGGGGGTTGTGTAGTGATATGGTCTGTTGGTGGTGATGTTTCACTAGGGATGTCAACCGGAGTTGGTCTTTCACTTTAGATGACAGTAGGAGGTTTCGTTGTCAAGCAGAGTCCATCCTTATCCAACGGATCACGAGTACAACCAAGAGTAAATGGTAGCATGGTCAACAGTATTAACAAATGAGGTATTTCCATTTTTATCTACATAATTATAGTGAAGATTTTCAGTACTCATGATAAACCAGCTCCCATTCATCAATGAGATTGTATCCACTCACAGTTGGTAATGTCAATGTGTTGTTGATGAAGGTCAGATATGCCGTTGTTATATCATGTTCAGTAATGTATCGGATTACCGCTTTTTCTCCCAACACATCTCGATATGATACTTGAAAACGTCTTCTGCTACCACTTGTTTCTTGACCGACTATGAAGAGATCCTCAATGACAATCAGTTTGTTGGTTGGACTTTTGTAAATAGAAAAGACATGAAGTGTGGCTTCTGGTGGAGTGGTTGATGAGCTCGGGATGATATTCTTCAATTTTTTGACTTTCACCTTTCCATCCTTTCTGTCAACATACTCCTTTGTTGTTGCTGAGTCATCCTCTGTGAGTCTCGGAGATTGATGATGTGTTTCAACCCCATGTTAAGATTTCCTTTCATCTGGTTGAGTCCACTCGTCTAGAGAGTCCGACTTTGTGCTGTGTTGGGATATTCTGATGTTACCACAGATTTACTTGTTGATGGTTGCTTCACATTTACAATTTCCATTCCACCCATGTCAAGATTTCCTTTCATTTTCAGTGTACCACTCACCTTCAGTCGTGTTTCATCATCATCAACATGCTTCCTCAATGAAGTATCCACTTTTCCTATCTCACTTGTGACCCACCCAGTTGGTGCCGCACAAGTGGTACTTATTCCATCATAACCAAGAAAGCATATGCTATGATAGTTCATGTCAATATGTCCATTCACATCTCCACCAGCTTTATCCAGCTTTCCTTCACTGATGACAAATAACTCCCTTTTTTGGCATAGGAATCAAGATTGATCGAATTAGCTTCCAAGGCTGTTCCAAATTTTGAACTCATCTTCCTTATCTATCTATATTATTCTTTCTTGAGAGTGTTGGAACAATAAAAATGATCCTTTGTAGATACAAACCATGGAAATGATCAACTTTGATGAGCACAAGGAGAAACCAACAAAGCATCACTACTTGCTTCCTGATTGTCACTACATGATGATCGGACAAACGGGATGTGGGAAGACAAACACCCTGTGTAATATGCTTCTACAATCATGGTTGAACTGTGATAAGGTCATTCTTTACACAATAAATCCTCAACAACCAAAATATCAACTTCTTGATGGGTTTTACAATGGAATATCTCCTGGTAAACTTATCATTGAACAACCAGACAAGGTTTGTCCAGTGGAGGATCTCGATGATCAGGAAAATAAGGTGATAATTTTTGATGACATCAAGATTGACAAAAAGAATATGACAAAAGTGATGGAATACTTCAGTCTTTCTCGGAACAAGAAATGTAACTGTATATATCTTTGCCAATCATACTATGATGTACCGAAATAAATCCGGAGGAATACCAAGTGCTTCCTCCTGTACAAGGGCTTAGACAACAGAGATGTCCAATGTCTAGCACATGATCACTCCAAAAATCTTAAGAAAACCGAGTTTGCGGAGGCCTATGAAATGGCAACAGAGAAACCACATTCATTTTTCATGCTTGATAAAACAGCAACATATCAGCCAGAGATGTACCGATGTGGATTCGATAGGTTCTTGGAGAAGTGAGAAGAAAAAAAGGTATTGGTAGATAAGCATGCCACATTTTACACAAGTAGAAAATCCTGAACATCGGAAGGAAGTCATTGACACCTTTCTCAAAAATCGAGAAATTCTCAAGCAACGTCAACTGGAAAAAAGGATAGGTAAGCAACAGCAGGAGGAGTTTGTAGAAGAGTTCCAAAAACCTGTTGTTAAACATTTAACCAAACAAAGTGAGGAATACGATAAACGGCAGGATGCGCTCCTTGGACAACTTCAGACTAACCAAGCAGCAATCACATCAGCCCTCCATCAAATTCCATCTGTGGTGGGTTCATTCATCAAACCCATAGAAAATAGTACTCCAGAACCGGGTGGTGAAACTTCTCGGATCAGAGAAACTAATATCTCATTCAACCAGAGTGATATTGACCTCATCAATAAGTATAGGGGGAGTAATCATCCAATATCACCAGCAGGAGAGATCAAAGAAGGTGAGGACTTGAAAGAAATGAAGAATATTCTTGGAAGAATAAGAGGGGTACAAGTGCGCCCTGGTTCAGTAAGTGATAAAGATGGAAACATGAAACATGTGATAAATTCCATAGACAAGGCGAGGGAATGGATAGACGTCATGATCAGTGCTAACGGTAGTAGAGTGAAACCAGTACAAGATCAGAAAGCAGATCGAGCAGCTCAATCATCACCACAGTCCACTAAGAAAAAGAGAAGAAACAAAAAGAAAGGTATCAATCCAAAAAGTCCAGAACCCTGAAGTCCAGTTCCAGATCAAGCAACTCAACCTCTAACAATAAAAGTGTCACGAGAAAGAGCATCCGCGTTTAGGCCTAGACCTGTTGATTATACTCCACCACAGCCGACTAAGAAAAAAAGAAGAAACAGAAAGAAAGGTAACAATCCAGAATACCCAACTCCAGAAGCATATTTCCGAGGGTTTAGTGATAGAGACAGCTCTTCGGAAGATGAAGAATCATATGCCTTTGGGTTTCCTGTATTGGACGGAGTCTTCCACACACGCTATGAACCCTTGAAAGGTAGTGGAATCAGATTTTACAAATCACATGATGAGTTAGTAAAACGACTGAGTTTACTTTGCGCTTCCCGAGAAGCAGGAAATACATCAAAGAAAGTCATTAACGAACTAGTTGAGATCTTGGACCGTTTGTTGAATGATAAAGTGATAAAAAAGAGTGAATACAAGAAGATATATAAATCTTATGTATAGATAGAACCATGGAAACCATCCTATTTTTTGATAGTCACAGTTCACAAATCACAGGGACAAGTCAAAACTTCCAAGCATCATTCAACCCTCCATTACTACTTGATGAAAAGAAGACCTATGAAATTGCTCTGATCAATTCTACCATCTGGTATAGTTGATTCAACATCAACACCTCAAACAACCAAATTCGGATTTTTGATGGGAAAACCTGGAAAACTCATCTCATTCCAAGAGGTGCTTACAACTTGACTGACATCAATCGATATATCCAGAGAAAAATCGAAAATGAAGATGGGATAACGATTGAACCAAACTTCAACACTCTACACAGTGAAATTTACCTCAAACATGGATACAAGGTTGACTTTGACATCCAATCATCACTTGCTCCTGTGCTCGGATTTTCAAAGAAACTGGTTGATATAACTTCTACATCTGACTTCATTGTGAATATCACTGACACTCACAACATCCTCATTCACTGTAGTTTGGTAAGTGAGGCATACCTCAATGGTAGATCTGGTGATGTTATTTACTCATTTTCACCGGATAAACCTCCTGGATTCCAACTCAACATCCAACCGAATGAGAAGACGTTTTTACCATTGACAAAAACTGACAGAATATCAGATGTAATAATGAGGATAACTGATCAAGATGGAAAGGAACTGAACCTCAACAATGAAAGAACCACGGTCAGTCTTCATCTCCGGGAAAGAAAATAAGACTAGATAGATGACATCATGTTCTTGAAACGAAACCAGCTTACCAGACAGAAGGTTATCGGCGGAAGTCTTCTTGGAAATCTATACAACAAAGCCAAAGGTGTACTATACAACACCAGCAAAATCTTAGCACCAAAGGTCAAATCCATAGGAAAAATGACAGCTCAGAAAGCTTTGGAGGCAGCAAAAGAACAGATCACTCCAGATATGGTCTTTGATTTGGCAAAAGATCTTGCTAAGGGTGATAGAAAATCAGTAAAAATGAAAGTAAAGAAAGAGGCAAAGCAGCTTGCTACTACTATTGGTAAAGACAAAGCTATCAATCCACATGTTAGAGATACCATCAATCAATTATCAAACAACAAGAACATCAAACGAGTTTTGCTGGATAAGAGTAAAGAGCTCCTCCAAGATAATCAGAGAGCTATCCTATCAAACATCATTGCTGGTTCAGGAATGAAGAGGTTGTAGAAAAAAAAGAAAAAATATATAGGTAGAAACCATGGCCTCTTACACAAGTCCACATTTCGATCTTTTCACAGACCCGCCAAAGGATGAATCAACAACTGAGTATGAGTACATAGAATATCTACCCAGGAACAGCAATGACATGAATAAAGATCAGCATATCATAGAAACCAAGGATCTTGATGAGTACCTCCTTCCTCATAAAGCACTGCTTGAGGTTCGTGGACGTCTCGTTAAAGAAGCAGATGGTTCCAATTATGGTCCTGATCATGTCATCACTCTTTCTAACAACGGATGGTCACTCTTCAAGACTGTTGAGTATCAACTTGACAACAATATGGTAGAGAGAGTGGATAGTCATGTACCACAAGCTTCTACCATTCTCAATCTGGTTCAGTTTAGTGATGATTATGGAAGAAGTTCCGCTACCAACATGCTCTGGTACAAGGACACAGGAACTGGACAAGCATCTCCTAATGAGTTTAGGGATTCAGGTGCATTGTTGCCAGTAAATCCTATCACAGACGTAACAGCACTTACTGGAGCAAATTTCAGACAGAATTTTCAGACAAGAGCTCTAAAGAATCCTGCTTACAATACCGGATTCAGAGCTCGACAACTCATCACGACTGGAAATAAGGATACAACCATGTTGCTTCCTTTATCATCACTGTTGGGTTTTTGTAAAGATATTGATACGGTATTCATGGGAGTCAAGCATACACTCAATCTTACCAGAGAATCATCAGCCAACTACATTCACGGAGCAAATGGTGTTGATCCAAGAAGGTTTGACATCAAGCATCTTTCTTTGTGGATACCAAAGGTGAGACCATTACTCCAACTAGCTAGTAAGATTGAAAGTAAGTTGGTTAAGTCCACCCTCCGAGATCTCTACTTTGAGCAAGTCCGGATTTATAGAAATCAGTATGGAACAACGGAGACAAATCCATCCTGGAGAGTGACTACTCACAGTAATGAGGAACTTCCAACTCATATCTTCTTTGCTATCCAAGCAGCCGATCGAAGTGGGAGTCAAGAACAGAACAACCAGGTTTTCGACAATGCTGACCTCAGAAGCTTATCTGTATACATCAACAGCGATAGATTCCCAGAATGTGATCTGGATATGAATTTCAATCCAGCTTCTCGGAATTATACAAGAGCATACATGCTTTTCCAAGAAGCCATCCAAAAATATGCTGACACAGACAGTGGAAGTCAGGTGAGTGTGGAAGATTTTGCCTCTTTGTACACCATCATTCATGTAGATGTGAGTAAGCATAAGGAGAAGCTGAGAAACAGCTCTGCTGATATCGAACTTCGTTGGAGGCTCGGAAAACCGTTTGAGTTTCCCACTGGTACAGCTGCTTCTTACCACACCATCTGTTTCTCAAACTCAATGGTATGAATGGTAAAATGAGTGTTGTGGTGTAAGAAAAAAGATAATAGTAGATAGGAACCATGAATGAGTTGGAAAAGGACATTGAGATTTTACTAACACAGAAGAAAGGTGGTAGTATCGGTTCTGTGATCGGAAGATTGGTTGGGAAGATATCTCCACTTGTGATCAAGCATGCTCCCAGCATCCTTGGTACACTAGGACTGGCTGGTATTTCTGGTGCTATTTCTGGAAGCACACACAGAGCCACAGCTGGTCGGGGGATTGGTCAGTATGTAGAATATGGATTGATGCTAACTCCAAACCAAAAGAAGAAACTTGGTAGTGCTCATGATGGAATCACACTCCGGTTGACAAAAAATCAGTTATCCGGAAATGATATGCTTTTGCTCACCAACCGACAGGTTACCAAAATCAAAAAATCCAAGCAAAAAGGAGTAGGAATGGATCTCAAGTTATCCAGTACTCAACTCAAGAAGCAAGGTGGGTTTCTCGGAGCATTAAAAAAAAAAAAAAATTCACGGTTCGCGTGAGACTCGGCTGGAAGCCGGGTTTTCCGCATCCGTAGGAACGCCACCACCCTTCAAGGATCAAGGCGCAGATGCAGCTCCTAAAGCGGTGGGAGGTGAGTAGATCAGCTCACCAGCAAGTGGTCAAAGACCGAAAATCCCATTCACTGCATCCATGTTTTCCTCGTGCCAGGCCACGAGTTCCCAATTAACTGTGGGTCGCAGCACGGCTGGAAAAAATCCTTCCGCTTCCAAGCAGGACTTGAACCTGGTACCCTCTGTTTCTCAATCATGGTCTTAGACCATCCCACTATGCCTGCCTGCCTCTCCTCTCGGAGCATTAGCAGCTGGATTATTAGCACCAGCTCTAGGAAAAATGATAGGTTTTGGAAACACTGGTGAAGGATTACAACTTCCCGGAACACGGAGGGGTAGAGGGGTAAAAAAAGACCAAAAAGGGAAGGGATTGCGTCTACCAGGAACGTGAGACCACTGCCCAACTTTGACATTGATGAAATTCTGAGATCTATTCCACATTTCAGAGGAACTTTTAGCAAAGATCAGCTTCCACCATCTCTATCATCAAAGGATTGTTTGGTAATCAATCTCCAAGATTTCTTGGATGGTGGTGGCACTCACTGGGTTTGTGTGTTTGGTAATGAATATTTTGACAGCTTTGGCTTATCACCACCAGAGGAGGTAGTTGGGTGGGTGAAGAAGCACCATAAAAAATGTTGGTATAACTCATCAAAGATACAGATGAATGATAGTGTCCTGTGTGGATACTACTGTATACATTTCATAGAAGAAAGAAACAAAGGCAGAAGTGCTCTTGATGTCTTGTTGGATTTCACTCAGCACCCCAGTCAAGAAAATGAGCAGTTGGTATCGTAAAAAAAGGGAGGAGAAAAAAAAGAGATAAAAAGATAAAAAAGGAAAACACAAAACCTTTTTTTCTTTCACTAGTTCCTTTTTCTTTTTTGGTACTCATTGTATAAGCATCATCAATTTTATCATTCACGGAGCTTGTGAAACATCGTTTTTTCATGATGGGATTTGTTGTTTCTTGGATAAGACTTCTGACATTTCTCACAGACAATTCTTTCATTGGCATTTTGTCTGATTTTCTTGTGATTATCTTGATACCACTCTGATTGGGATCTTCCAGGCTTGTTTTTATTCACGGTATCCAGTTTTTCGATCCAGTATCGTTCTCTCCTCTTAAGCTCATCTTCATCAAACATTGACAGAGAGTCGATCTGGACAATTTCTACACGTCCGAGATCAAGTAGAATGAATGAGGTTATAAAACCCCGTTCACCTTTTTGGTATGCTTTGTAAGCTGATCTGTGACAGTACATCCTATTTTTCAGTGGTAGACAAGTGGAGCCAACGTATACCTGATCGGTATGTTTGCTCACAAGTTGGTAAATCTTACAAGGAGAAGTCATCTTTGCTGATAGAAAATCTTTGGAACTTGTTGGATCTTACCCTATAGTATGAATAGTTTAGATAACATAATTGGTGATATGGGTGGAAAGAAAGAAAAAAAGATAGATAGACAAACATGAAAATGTATCACATAATCTGCCGTGGGACAGTTGGGTTTGGATATTCTCTCTCCAACATTCCACATTTCCGTGGAAATATTCTGGGGGTGAGTTTAGATCTCACGAAAGATGATCAGGAGCATGACACGATCAACATCCACATATTTACCATAAATCCACAGATTTTTCTATCATTGACAAAAGCTGAGCTTGACAAGATGGATAATGGAAATTTCAGACTTGTTTGTGCTGAAAAGATTGATGAGAGCTTGGAAGATCACTGTGAAAATATGGGATTGTTGAAACATCTTTGTATACATGAGAAATAAAAAAGTAGATAGATCGATAAAGATGAATGTTCATTGCCTATCGTGTAAGAAAAAGCAACAGATGAGGGGGATACAAGGAGAAGTCACATCAACTGGTCAACCATATGTCAAGGGTAAGTGCTCAGTATGTGGTCGATCGTGTTCACAATTTATCAAGAAATCGGAAATCAGAGAAGGTGGATTCCTGTCTGGTTTGTTCAAGACGATAGGTTTAGGAGTAAAAAAAAGATAGATAGGAAATGGACTGATGATCTGGCTGATGAGTTACACAAGCCAAATCGTGTGAATTCACTAGGAGACAAGTGACTGTGAGTGAGATTGATGAAACCTGGTCCGCCGATCTCGTGGATATGACAGCTTTTCGTAAATACAATGATGAAATCAAATTTCTGCTTACTGTCATTGATCTGTTCAGCCGATATGCTTGGGTTGTTCCACTCGAATCCAAGAAAGGTGTTGACATCCAATCAGCATTTCAATCCATCGTGAAAACTAGCAGCAGGAAACCACGTAAGCCGCTGTGGGTTGATCAGGGTACCGAGTTCTATAATCGAACGTTCAAACACTGGCTTGATGAGAATCAGATCACGATGTACAGCACTCACAACGAAGGAAAGGCTGTTGTAGTTGAGCGTTTCAACCGAACTCTGAAAACCAGGATGTGGAAATACTTCAGTGCTAACTCCACCAGCAGGTACATCGATGTCCTTCCACATTTGGTAGAGAAGTACAACACGACAAAACACAGAGGTGTTCGGATGACACCAACTGAGGCATCGCGGGAGAAGAACGCCGATCGAATCCGTGACTCACTGGGTGAGAAATCTCCACTATCCAGGTCCACTAAATTCCAGATAGATGACCACGTCCGACTGGTGAAGCAGAAACGACATTTCGAGAAAGGATACACTCCGAACTGGACCGAGCTGCGGAGGTATTCCGGATCACCGATATTCTCCCGACCAGACCCACTACGTACTCTGTCAAGGACCTCGATGGTGAATCCGTTGACGGGTCGTTCTATGAACAAGACACTGTACTAGTATTAGATAAGGCTGTCATCACACCACGTTCTCGGCTGTCATCACACCATGGTACAAAGCGCTGCGTCTACGTCCACGTAAGGAGTTTTTGGTCGGTTGTCATGATGATCCGTATACGGGGTGAAAACGGGAGCAGAGGAAACGGGAGACGTGGACGTGGTATGGAGAGGGGTGTACTTCGATGTACGTGGGTTCAAATTTCTCCACAAAACGACCACCCGTTTTGGTTTTTTCACCATAGACGTAGACGTAAACGGGAGTCGGAGAACATGGTGTGATGACGATCATGTTGCCGCCAAGTCGTGGCACCCCCCTCCGGAGGTCGCGGTCACGATTTGAAACGTGGCCGCGACGTTTTGGTCAAGTTCATGACGTTGCCATGCAACTTGGCCGCATGGCCGCATGGATGCTGGTTTTGGTCGCAGTGTGAGGGCGCCCTTGTGATGAATAAAATAACTCTACGTCTATGGTGAAAAAACCAAAACGGGTGGTCGTGTCATCAGACAGGCACAGTTCTTGACGCGTACACGCAGTCAGGTTTTTGGAGAAATTTGAACCAGGGCGTCGTATTTTACGACTCCCTGATTTGAACCCACGTACATCACTGGTACATCGAAGTACAGCTAGCTGTCCCTCCAGAAACTTGCGGAGACATTTCGGAAATAGAGAGGTTAAGTTTCACGTAAAAGTCTTACGTCCGTGAACTTTTACGTCAAAAGTGAAAAAAACTCACGTAAAATTTGACGTGTTTTACGTGAGTTGACTGTCCCGCACGTTAGTTCATGACGTGAGTTTTTGGAAGTTTCGCTTGGTTATTCCGACCGAATTTGTGTGAGTTTCCGGAATTTTATCGAGTTTTATCTAGTTTGTTGGAAGATTTGATATTTGTGCGAACTAAACCCGAATCCTGCCAGGCAAAATTTCACGTCCCGTCGCACGTGTAACTTAACCTCTAAAAATTACACGTAACGTGAGATTTGCACCGCGTTTTGAAAAAGGGCAAAAAACGTGGAAAAAGTTGCGAGATAAAATGCCACAAATTGCGGGGAATATTGCGGATTTTTGTCAAATATTGCAGGATTATTGTGGTAAATTGCGGAAATTGCGGCCGATTTTGGTACTTGAACTGTTGTGCGATGTGATGTACAGCATAAATAATTATGCACGTGTGCCGCGCTGTACTCGATTGCGACTGTGTTCAACTGCCTGACATGTCGACAGGAGCTTGCAAGACAGCTTTCCTCTATCCTTGGACAACACTCGACGTGAGCCTTATTTTTGGACTTGTCAGCCGCTGATTTGCCTAGAAACTTCTCCATTCTGGTGTCGATCTCACAAGTAAACTACTGACGAGCTTGAAGAACTAAACAACATCGAAGAAAGACTCGAATATCGCGGGTGCTTTTCGAAATATCGCGGTGCTTTTCAAGGATCAAGGACAGTTTTCTACAATATTATTATTATTATTATTATTATCAAATTTTTGATAGGGCAATCCCCACAGGCCTAAGGCCTTCTTACAGGGTACCCTAGAAATGAAAGTACTGAATTACGGAATAGGTGCAGTGAAGAGCATAAGCGGACTGCAGCGGGGAGTGCATTCCAACGGTCGGAACCGATGAAAGAAACTGAAAAGAGACCGAAACGAGTTTTAGCTTTTGGTAGAGTGACAGACGAAGATACCGGGGAGCGAGTGCAGGAATTGGTACGAGTAGAAGTAGAACGAAGGCAAAAGCAATCAGTAAGGAGAGTAGTAGTTAACTGATTCAGGACACGAAACACTAAGATATAGAGTTTGAACTGATAGCGCACAGACAAAGGGAGAATGTGATGGCGTGCATTAACAAGGGATACGTCAGAAAAGCGAGGCATACTGAACACAATGCGTAGAGCTCTATTACTAAGACGGACTAGACGGTCATGAAGAGTTACTGACAAGCAATGAGCAAATGAGTTACTCCCATACTCGAGTACTGTCTGAATGGAACAAATGTAAAAGGCACGCTTCGCAGTTACCGTCATATGATCTCGGACCTTTCTGAACATGGCTAACTTACTTCCAACTTTCCGCTCTAGTTGGCTAACGTGCTCTCCGAAGGAGAGATGTTCGTCGAGTACAACGCCAAGGTATCGAATGTGTGCACTAGGGTTGATTGTGACCTCACCCAGCTGTAGAGCGACGCTGGGGTCAAGGGGCTTGCACTTTGACCTGAACACGACAAACTGCGTCTTGGAAGGATTTAGCAGTAAGCCTCTGGCCGCCAAGAACTCTTTCACTTTGACAATGTCTTCCGTCAGCTCCTTGCACAACTGTTCAACGTTCTTGCCAGCTTTGTAAAGGGAGACATCGTCCGCGTACTGTCGAGCCTTGCAGTGCTGGGGTACAGAGGGGAGCTTTCTGACTGACAGATTGAAGAGAGAGGGCCCCAAGACGGAGCCTTGCGGAACCCCCCTGTTGCTGCTATATTCTAGGCCGTGTTGTGTCTTGGTGACTACACGTTGCTTCCTGTGGGTAAGGTAGCTACGGAACCACTGCAAGGCAGTACCACCGACACCGATCTCCAGAAGTTCACTCAGTAGAACTGCATGACTAACTGTGTCGAATGCCTTAGACATGTCTAGAAAGGCAGCTACGACATAATCACCTTTGTCCAAGGAGAGCATCCAGTCGTTGATCACGGGCGTGAGCAAGTCCTCGCAGGAGTGGCCTCTGCGGTAGGCAAATTGCTCAGCAGGTAGGGGTACCAGTGGTGGTGGTGCATTATAGATATAGTACATTAGTTGGTCGTGTACAATATGTTCCAGTAGCTTAGACATGTGGGACAGGAGTGATATTGGTCTATAGTTGGATGGGACTGACTTATCTCCACGCTTGTAGATAGGCCGCACATTTGCTAGTTTGTAAGTCGATGGAAAATCGCCAGATGTAAGAGACATGGTAAATAGTTTGGCCAAAGATGGGGCGATCTCATCATTGATGAGCTTGTAAGCCTGGGCGGGGATATTATCAGGTCCTGTGGCTTTACGACTGTTCATTCTCTGGATATGGAGTTGGACTTGTGGAATAGTGACTGGTGTGAACTGTGTCAGTGAGTATTCCGATAAAGGGCCATTGGGAGTGCGTAGTGTACTGCCAGAAAGTGATGTATCGTTGACAACGTCTGTAAATGTCTTTGTGATGTCGGCTACTTCGGCAGCAGGTTCCTGGTTGATTTTAATTCTACCCAGTAGATTGTTCATGACACTCCATTGCTCTCTTGGGTGGTTTCGATGATTGATTAGTTGTTGCTGGAAGTATGTAGACCGTTTCTTCCTAGTCAAAAGTTTGCATTGTCTTCGTAGAGTTCGGAATTGTTGCAGCAGGTCTGGGCGATCAGGACGTTTTATCATTGCACGGTGTGCTCGTTTACGCTTGAATAAAGTCTGCCGGAGCTCATCGTCTATCCAAGGCGATGGAGTATAGCTCTTCTTGGCGTTAACGGTCTTTAGTGGGCAGTACTCATTCAAGGCATCACTGACTGCATCCTGCCAGTGTTCAGTATAACTATCTAGAGACATCTGTGATGAACTGCGTGTGATCTGCTGGTGGAGAGTAGACATATGCTTAGCAGCTGTCTCTTGGAATTGCTTGATCTTCAACGTGCGCAGCGGTGGCTTTCGTACTTGTACCTGTCTGTTTGTCTTGAGTGTGCTGGTGGTAGCATGGATAGTGTAGGTCACACGAACAAGTTGGTGATCGGAAATATCACATGGAATAACATTGCAGTCTTTGTAAATCAGTTCATCCCTGCCTGGTCTTGCAGTGGACGTGGTGGAGGAGGAGCTTGAGATCAGTGCTAGGTCTATGGTTGTTGCACTGGGGAGTCTAGTTGGTGACGTGACAACGTTTCGGAGATCAAAATCAGAGCAGAATGTTCGTAGGTGAGGGTAGTGTGCGTGACTAGGGTCTTGGACATTGACATTGAAATCGCCTAGAATTATGCACGCGGAGGAGGCTGGTGTACAATCCAGTATGTCATCAGTTAGGCTAGATAGGCTTTGCCAAAATGCCACAGGTACTGTTGGAGCTCTATATGCACAGAGGATAGTGAGAGGCTGGGGGTGAATGTTCACGTGTACTGCGAGGGCTTCAATGGGAGAGGAGTGATGTAGTGCTCGATTATCAAAGCCTTCTCTTACGTATATACTGACACCACCTCCTCTCTTTGAGTTCCGATCAAGTCTATGCATGGTGTATCCAGGTACTGTAATACATATGTCAGGTACACTGTCGGATAGCCACGTTTCCGTTAACGTTAATATGTCTAAATCGTGAGCATGCATGAGTGCTTCAATTTCATGTAATTTATTATACAGGCTACATACATTGAGGTGAGCGATACTTAGCTTTCGTGCTGACGTTTGAGGGGATGCCCTGGCAGTATCCTATTGGGTGACTGTGTTGAGGAGACGGGTGATGTCGTCTGATGACAGCGGTGCACCATTATTGATAATCTTGTCACGGGGGAGGTGACATCGTACACCTTTGTCGCGAAGAGCTCGAAACTTCGGGACTAAGTCCTTCCGTCGTCGTTGTTCTTGTCGGGTTAGGTCGTGTTGGATGTAGACGTTGTCTCCTTTATATTGTGCTGACGTTTTGTTGCGTAGAAGTAAATTCTTCCCCTGTGGGGACAACACCACTCGCACGAGACGAGGCGCTGGTTTTGCCCCAGCAAGTGAGCCAGATGTTTCATCCCGTGGCCGTGATGAATGGCTGGGGCCAAGCCGGGCTGCAGATTTGATGTCCTCTGGAGCGAGTTGTGGGGCGAGGGTGCCGATTATGGCAGACAGGTTCTCCGATGGGAGCTCCTGTACGCCGCGAAGGATGACATTGTTTACTCTGTTCTGCTGCTCACTGGCCTCCGCAACAAGGTCACGCAGTGTCTCCTCAGACAGTCCGTATTTGGAGCTTGCAGCAGAATTTGGACTGGCGGCAGGATGGCTGGCAGTGATGTCGGCAAATGTTTTCTTTATCTCGACAATGGCGGACTTGGCACCATTGTCCGCCTTGCCAACATCGTCATTACATTTCTCTACTGCTGCCTTCAGCCTACGGTTCTCCGCTGACAAGCGGTTGATGTCTTGGCGCTGCTCGTCAAGCCTCTTTTCAAGGCTGTCCAGTCGTGGTCCCAGGGTCTCTTCGATGATGTTCTTGAATTCCGATCGAAATTGCCCTTGAAACGTCTCGAAGAGGCCCTTGATCTGCCTTACAGCATCACTATCGCCAGGACCTTCTGACACTCCGGCGCACTGGGCTTGACGATCTGGTGTCAGGCTGGACTGCGGTTTGCGAGCTGTCTTCTCAGCTCCAGCTCGTCGGCTTTGGGACGGGTAGTCAATTTCACTTGGGGCGAGACTCTCCGTTGGGCTCTCAGCTCTACGCTTATGAGCGCCTGGGGCAGGGGGAGATGGTTCCCCGGAGACATCACTACTGCATGAACTACGTGAAGAGCCACCCTTTTCACGGCCAGCGTTACTGGGGGTGGTTATCTTCCGGACAAACTTTTTCATTGCACACTCTCAACACTCACACAACTCCAATATCGCGGATGATTTTTCAAATATCGCGGACTTTTGTTCAAATCGCGGAAAACAACGCGGCCGCGGAATCGCAAGTTCCTGGAGGGACAGGTACAGGGTCGCTCGGAAAAAAGGCTGGGGGAGATACGCACGTTCATACAAAAAGTCGTATACCCCCCCCCCCCCCCCCTCTCCGTACCAAGTCTACGTCTCCCGTTTCCTCTGCTCCCGTTTTCACCCCGTATACGGATCATCATGACAACCGACCAAAAACTCCTAACGTGGACGTAGACGCAGCGCTTTGTACCATGGTGTGATGACAGCCTAAAATTAGGGAGGTTCTGCTCTACGCTAGCTACGCTTTGGGAACGCGACGCAAGGGAATAGTCCGGATCCAGATTCTGAGAAATCAATTTTTCGCAGTAGGTGTGCCACTTTGGAAGGAGGATTTGGGCATGGTCCAGTTAGATAGGGAAGGGGTTTGGTAGCATGGATTCACTTGTCGGACTCCTGAAAGCTGTGCCATAAGCTTGCTACGAGGGGGTTTTCATGGCAATTTCTCCTCGCCGATTTCAAGATCTTCGTGCACCTGAGCATTGATTGGGCACGCTCACATGAAGCATTTTGTAGCAGTGCGCTACGTAATTCTATACAAAAGTCTGGATTCGTGAATTTAGAACTAACTTCGAACGATTGAATCTGGTGTCATAATTAATGTTACTTTAGTCTTACAGAGAGGACAGAAACATTACTGTTCGGCTCACAACCAGAGAGAGAGAGAGATAATGGAAGCAAGGCAAAAGGCAAGGAGCGGCGACTTCTGCTCACCTGCTGAATACGGTGTACGGTACAACTATACCAAAAGGGAAGGCCAGCGGCGCACTGGAATCTAGTTGTACACAGCTGTAGTACGCATGCAAATAAGGATAATACGGTGCGGAAGTGAACGGCGCATGCTGATACGGTAAAGCGGTCGTAATACATATAAGTGTGACCGCGAGACCGGAGAATTTCATGAAGCCAATAATATGAGAATTTCATTGAAACCGAAGTAAATCAGGTCATGTGACCGAGAATCCGCTACATTACTCCCCTGCCAGTGTACAAGCCGGAGGCAGGAAACGATAACTTTGGAAAGGAGAGAAACGGCAACCGCAACGTAGAAGAAGAAGTGTATAAAGGAAGAAAAAAATGAAAACCGCACGGCAACCAGAAAAGGTCCGACATAAAGCCCACGGCGACAAAGAACGGAGGAGCCCAGCCGATCAGGTAGCAAAGCGAACAGCACGTGCAGGGGGTGGGGCAGCAGCAGCAACCGGCTGGACAATCAGAGAAAGAGCAGAAGCAGCAGCAGCTGTAACAGGCAGAGCATATGCGGGCTTCAAGCGGTCAATGCTTACCTGGTCGGACTTGCCCTTGACGTCGACCGTGAAATGCTTGTCAGCACGCTTGAGGACACGGAACGGACCAGTGTACGGTGGTTGGAGCGGCTTGCGGACACTGTCGGTACGGATGTACACAAAGTCGCACGTTGACAGATCCTTCGGCACGTATACTGGGCGGTTGGACTGGCGAGGGCCAACGGCTGAGGGCCGGATGTTTTGCAATACATCCCGGAGGAACTGAACGTAAACGGGCACCGACGGCATAGATGGCGGTGGCTGGAAGAACTCAGATGGCAAGCGGAGAGTGGTGCCATAGACCAGCTCCGCGGAACTGCACTGGAACTCCTCGCGCAGGCTAGCGCGAATGCCCAGCAACACCAGGGGCATCATTGCATTCCAGGCACCAGGATGAGGGTGGCACTTCAGAGCAGCCTTTAGGTGGCGGTGGAAACGCTCGACGAGGCCATTGCATTGTGGACGGTAGGAAGTTGTCCGAGTCCGGCAGGTGCCGAGCAGGGCCAACAAGTGGCGGAAAAGCGCGGACTCAAACTGGGCGCCACGATCTGTGGTGACGACAGATGGGACGCCGAAGCGGGCAATCCACCCAGCGATGAAAGCGGTGGCAACTGTTTCCGCGGCGGCGTCCTTGATCGGAATGGCCTCTGGCCAGCGGGTAAAGCGATCCACGCAGGTCAGCAGATAGGTGCAACCACCGGAGGGAGGCAAAGGGCCGACCAAATCAATGTGGATATGGTCAAAGCGCTCATCGGGTGGCAGAAACTGGCCAAGCGGAGCCTGGGTGTGGCGGGTCACTTTGCTCAGCTGACAGGAGGGGCAGCAGCGGGTCCATTCCCGGACGTCCTTTTGCATGCCGGGCCAGACGTAGCGTGCCGAAACCATACGCTGAGTGGCACGAATACCCGGATGTGCAAGGGAGTGCAGGCTGTTGAAGACGGTCTTGCGAAAGGACAACGGTACAAACGGGCGGGCAGTGCCGGTCGACATGTCGCACACCACAGGCTGGGTAGCGGAACCGTACGGGATTGGCTGAAGCTTCAGAGACGACTGCGTGTCTTGCTGAGCGGAGAGTAGCTCGGGATCAGACTGCTGGGCGGCTGCCAGAGCCTGAAAGTCGACAGCGGCCGGCGGCGCGGTTACTGCATCAACAGTGGCGCGAGACAGAGCGTCAGCAACAACATTGTCAGCCCCACGCAGGAAGCGGAGATCCGTCGTGAATTCAGCCACGTAGGACAGGTGCCGGAGCTCACGAGGTGAGTGGCTAGTACCAGCAGCTTGCATGGCGAACACCAACGGGCGATGGTCCGTGAGAATGTGGAAGCAGCGGCCTTCCAGGTGATGCCGGAAATGCTTTACTGCCAGGTATGCAGCTAGCAATTCTCGACCGAACGTGCTGTAGCGACTCTGAGCTGGTTGCATTCGTTTGGAAAAGAAAGCGAGCGGCTGCCATGCCCCATCAACAAGCTGTTGAAGGGCCCCGCCAACTCCGACATCTGATGCATCCACAACGAGCTGGAGGGGTGCATCCGGGATGGGGTGGATGAGCAGCGTTGCTGCAGCAAGCGCGTCCTTGGCAGCATGGAATGCCATGACAGCGGCAGTGCCAAGTTTCAGGGGACAGTTCTTCGGACGCTGAGGTCCACCAAGCAGATCCGTCAGTGGTTGGAGGATGTCGGATGCCTGGGGAATAAAGCGCCGGTAAAAGTTGACCATGCCCAGAAACTCGCGAAGCTGGCGGCGAGATGTTGGAAGGGAATACTGAGCCACGCCGTCGACTCTTGCCGGTAGCGGGCTGATGCCCTGGGCGTTAACCAGATGGCCCAGAAACGTCAGGGACGGCTGGCCGAAAACGCACTTAGCGGGGTTGATCACCAAACCATGCTGCTGCAGTCGCTCAAACACCAGGCGCAGATGTTGCAGGTGCGTAGCGTGGTCGGAGCTGGCGATTAGGAGGTCATCGAGGTAGACGTAGCAGAAATCCAGGCCATGCAATACTGAATCGATAAACCGCTGGAATGACTGTGCCGCGTTCCGGAGGCCGAAGGGCATCCTGATGAACTCAAATAACCCGAACGGAGTCGTGATGGCAGTCTTGGGAATGTCGGCCGGGGTTACTGGTATCTGGTGATACGCTCTGACCAGATCCAGTTTCGAAAACACTGTAGCACCATGGAGACTGCTGGTGAAATCCTGAATATGAGGAATCGGATACCGATCCGGTTCGGTGACTTTATTCAGGAGTCGGTAGTCTCCACATGGCCTCCAGTCTCCATTGGGTTTAGGAACCATGTGGAGAGGGCTGGACCAGGGCGAGGAGGATGGCCGAATGATGCCCAGGGACAGCATATGCTGGAACTCAGCTCTGGCCGTTGCCAGGCGGTCTGGAGCCAGCCGACGAGTGCGGGCATGCAGTGCCGGGCCGGTAGTCACAATATGGTGCTCCACCGAGTGCTTGACCGGCAGGTCATAACAGCATGGTTTGGTGAGGCTTGGGAACTCGGCAAGCAGGCCGGTGAATGCTGGTGCTGTGGCCACCGGGGCGGAAACCAAGGAGCAGCTGAGCGATGCGGTTTCGGCAGGAATGCAATTGACCTGGAGGTCAGTGGAGTTGTCACGGATGGTGCGTCCATGAAGGTCGACTTGGAGACTGAACCGATGGAGGAAATCAGCCCCCAGGATCGGCTCCTTCACGTCAGCAACGACAAATATCCAAGGCAATGTTCGTCTAAGACCAAGGTCAAGGGTCAAACACCTCTGCCCGAAAGCCGGAATAGCAGAGCCATTAGCAGCACGGAGCTGACACTGACCAGTCGGATCGACGTGGCGGCGGTGTTCAGAAGTGGCTGGCAGCAGGCTGACGTCAGCACCGGTATCCACTAGGAAACGGGTTCCGCTGGTGACGTCACGGACATAGAGGCGGCGGGAGGTAGGTGGGCCAGACACAGGAGCCACTACTGGCTGGCCGGGGCATTTCCCGACGACCAGGAGCACGGGGCTTCACACCGCCGGGCTTGCACACCAAACTTGCGGTGAAAATGGCATAAACCACTGCTATGCGGTGAGACCGAGCGACTGCGGGGTTGGCCGCGAAAGCGAGGGCGGCCGTGCTGCTGTTTCAGCTCGGTTACAGTAGTCGTCAGGGCGGCAACTTGGTCCCGGAGAGCTGCAATGGCAGCCATTGTCTCTGACTCGCCAGTGTTGCGAACTGCATGTACTGCCGCACTGGGACCAGCTGCCTCCACTATTCTGTCAGCCATTTCTGCCAGATCCTGCAGCGGCAGTGATGCAGGGCAGGATGCTACTATTGACTTGGCCGATCGGGGCAACCGGCTGACAAACAACTCTCGCAAAAGTTTTTCGGGCATGGCGTTCTCACCTACTAACTGCTGTAGCTTGCGTAATAGCTGGGTGGGCTTCTTGTCGCCCAGCTCTTCGTCCGAAATCAGCAGGCGCAAACGCTGCTGTTCTGACATCTGCGTGCGGTGAATGAGACGCTCGCGGAGAGCGTCGTACGGCTGTTGAGCAGGAGGATCCAGGATGATGTCACGCACCTCTGCCGCATACTCTGGTGTCAGTGATCCCACCACGTACTGATATTTGGTCACCTGGCTGGTGATGCGACGGGTGGAAAACAGGGATTCAACCTGTGCGAACCAAACCTGGGGGTCAGCAGCCCAGTAAGGTGGTAGCTTGACGTTCAAGCTGACCGCAGCCACCTCACTGTCGCGGGCTGTACCGCCTGCTGCGGAAGTTCCAGCGCCGGTGATTCTGGACAGCAGTTGGCCACGACCTACACTGCGGATAGGTGTGCTAGCTCCGGAGTTTGAGGTATTCATACTGTACTAGTGCTCGTAAAATACTAAAATTCAATGCTGCGTGCAGACCACTGAGCGATCGCGAGTGATCGAACACTAGACGGGGTCACCAATTGTAGCAGTGCGCTACGTAATTCTATACAAAAGTCTGGATTCGTGAATTTAGAACTAACTTCGAACGATTGCCGGAATCTGGTGTCATAATTAATGTTACTTTAGTCTTACAGAGAGGACAGAAACATTACTGTTCGGCTCACAACCAGAGAGAGAGAGAGATAATGGAAGCAAGGCAAAAGGCAAGGAGCGGCGACTTCTGCTCGCCTGCTGAATACGGTGTACGGTACAACTATACCAAAAGGGAAGGCCAGCGGCGCACTGGAATCTAGTTGTACACAGCTGTAGTACGCATGCAAATAAGGATAATACGGTGCGGAAGTGAACGGCGCATGCTGATACGGTAAAACAGTCGAGTCATGTGCCATGTGTCAGTCATACATGCAATTCCCCCGAGTTTCGTGAACTTTGCACAAGTAGACTTGGTAGCTCTCTCAACAGTGATGCCCGCAAAGGGCAACTCCGCGACTGGCGTCCCCGACGGCCAGTGTTGCCAGTGCACTGGCAATTCCAAGTGCGGAAAAGGCTGCTGTTGCCGAGAAGCTGGCAAGCTATGCGAGGATTGCGGGCCCGGGAACAGGGCAAGATGCCGAAATTTGCAAACCGTCGCGGCGAAGGCCAGTCCCGTAGGCTTTCGAACCATACGATACATTCCAGCCGCCGCGTCCCCCACGCGGAGACAGACAACCCAGGGCGAAGCCCACGTGTCGCAACAGTCGGCTCGGGACACTCCGCCTCTGGACGAGCTCCACACCGACGGTCAGGGCCAAGGATTAGATAGCACCAAGCAGGTGTCGGACTCGCAGCAGTTGGCGTGGGATGTACTGGAACAGCTCCACGTCGCCGAGCTCTGCGTCGACGGTCAGGGCCAAGGACTAGATGGCACTACCCACGAGTCGGCCTCGCAGCAGCTGGCGTGGGACACCCTGGAACAACGCCACCTCGCCGACCCGATTTCCAATTCGCAAAAGGTAGCATGGGACCTTCTCGATGCCTCTACACCAACACCCTCGGAGACCGGCTCCTGTGGAGAAGATGCACTGCCACGTGAAGCCAATGCTCCACGGCAAGACCGACAACCAACGGCACAAGAGGTCGCCCTCCTAGCGAGCCTGAGCTCCTCGCAGCCCAATAGCAACAGCGAACCGGAACTCACAAACGCGCACGGTACAGCTAGTGGGCAGGGGGCTGCAACACTGCCAATCCCGCCAGCTGACCAACGACTCAGACTCGGTGAACTGAGCCCCGAGGACACAGGACAGGTCATAGCTGCAGCGTACGAGGAAATCGTACACTTCCGGCCTAACCTGTTCGCCATCCCATCGGGTGCACATGGCAGGTCAGTGGTGGACTTGAGCGCTCGCTACCTCAACACGTTTGGAACAAACGCGGCGGGAGAAGGCATAGCCTTGAAGGCACTTATGGTCTGCCACAGTCTTCTACTGCAACAACCGGTCAACTGCTTGACACGTAAGGTGCATGTGGAATGTCTGAACCGACGAATGCAGCTATGGAACGAGGGAAACATCGATGAACTCGTACGGGAAGCACGTACCATCCAGCGCCAACTAACCAAGGAACGTGGCGGGAAACGGGCCCAAAGTCCAGATGACGCGCGACGATTCGCTACCCTCATCACAAATGGTAAACTGGGCGCAGCTCTCCAGTCCCTGACAGCAACGCCCTCGGGTGGGCTGCTAAATCTGGACTCCTCCGCTGATGGTAAAACCGTGAGGCAAACGCTGAAAGAGAAGCACCCGCCGGCGGAACCCATGCATGCAGACGCCCTCATCATCGGCCCCTGCCCTGAACTGCCGCACCCGGTGCTGTTCGAAGCTCTGAACAGAGACATCATTCGGCAATCGGTGCTAAGGACAAATGGAGCAGCAGGCCCTTCCGGCATGGACTCTACCAGCTGGAAACGCTTGTGCACCTCATTCGGAGCGTCCTCCGACCAGCTATGTGATAGCATCGCCGCCTGCGCCAAGCGCATCGCCACCGGAATCATCAACCCAATTTCCCTCGAGTCATTCACGGCATGTCGCTTGGTGCCTCTGGATAAGAAGCCCGGGGTGCGCCCAATCGGCATATGTGAAGTCCTCAGAAGGATAGTAGGCAAAGCCATCCTCACCATAATCGGAGAGCAGATCCAACAGGCGGTCGGGTCGCTTCAGCTGTGTGGCGGCCAAGAATGTGGTGTGGAAGCAGCAATCCACGCAATGCGGCACCTATGGAATGAGGAAGAGACCGAAGCAGTCCTCCTAGCAGACGCGAGCAATGCGTTCAACAGGCTGAACCGCAGTGTGTGCTTGCACAACATCCGTCACCTCTGTCCGGCCATCGCGGGTGCCGTCACCAACACCTACCGGCATCCCGCACGGCTGTTCGTCGATGGGGAGTGTCTTCTTTCTGAGGAGGGCACCACCCAGGGAGACCCGATGGCAATGCCCATGTATGCCATTGGGCTCCTCCCACTCATGCAGAAGGCGGCGAGCAGCTCAGCGGCAAAGCACATCTGGTTTGCGGATGATTCCACAGCAGCAGGCCGTATGCGTGCGCTGCGTGTATGGTGGAACACGCTCGAGGAGGAGGGCCACAAGTACGGATACTTCATCAATGGTTCCAAGTCCACTCTCCTGGTGAAACCACAGTTTGCCAAAACCGCGGAGGAAGTGTTCCATGGGACTAACATCGCGATCATGCAAGATGGTTGCCGTCACCTGGGTGCGGGACTGGGCACTGCTACTTTCTGCAAGCAGTTTGTTGCAGCGAAGGTCATGGAATGGGTGAAGGAACTGAAAGTCCTCACCAGGTACGCCCAATCGCAACCACAAGCAGCGTACACGGCGTTCACGCAAGGGCTGAAGGGCAAGTGGACATTCCTCGCTCGCACCATGCCAGAAGCGACGGAGAATTTCCAGCCACTGGAGGAGATTATCCACGGCGAGTTTATCCCGGCGCTCACAGGACACCCCGCTCCTGATCAGACCACCCGCACTCTCCTCGCTCTGCCTTGTCGCCTAGGGGGCATGGGTCTAATCAACCCGTGCGATCTCGCCAGCCAGTTGGATGACTCCAGGACCATCACGCAGCCATTGGTGGAGCGGATCATCGTGCAAAACACGGGCCTAGGTGATGTTCACCACACCATGAAGGCAGAGAAGGCGAAGGTGCGCAGGATCCACTCCGTAAGGGAGAAGGAGACCCTAGTCGCTGTGGAAGAGAGCATCGCTTCGGACTTAAAGCGGTCCAGGGAGCTGGCGGCGGAGAAGGGTGCCTCGTCGTGGCTGACATGCAAACCACTGAAGATGTTTGGCTTCACGCTATCGAAGGGCGCATTTCACGATGCGGTTTCATTGCGATATGGCTGGCCTCTGAAGCGTTTGCCCTTTGCTTGCAGCTGTGGTAAATCATTCACCGTGGCCCATGCTCTCTCCTGCTCAACCGGCAGCTACCCTAGCCTCCGCCACAACGAGGTACGCGACCTCACAGCATCCATCATGAAGGAAGTTGCGCACCAAGTTGTGGTGGAACCGCTGCTAGAGCCGCTGACAGGTGAGAGGATGACGCTACGGTCAGCTTCAACTGAAGACAACGCCCGCCTAGACATCGGTGCCAGTGGAGTCTGGGGAGGTCGGTACGAGCGTTCGTACTTTGATGTCCGGGTTTTCAACCCCCACGCCCCCACCAACGCCAAGTTTGCCTTGCCCGCTGTGTACAAGCGACATGAGCAGGAGAAGCGTCGCCGCTACGAGGAACGGATCACCAACGTCGAGCACGCCTCCTTCTCACCAGTTGTCTTGTCCTGCACTGGAGGGTATGGCAAAGCTGCGACAGCACTCTATGCTCGGCTGGCATAGATGCTCGCCGACAAGAAGCAGGAGCCGTACGCTGCCACAATGTCCTACATCCGATGTAAGGCTGTGTTTACATGAGGCGTTTCAACCCGGGTTGAGTTCGACCCGGGTCAGATTTCAACCCGCCATGTGCACAAAGTGAATGGCGCGTTTACATGACGCATTGCGCTTGACCCGGGTTGAAATTTCGCCCCGGGTTGATTTCAACCCTCCCCCCAAGGGGAGGGTTGAAACCAACCCGGGTCAAGAAAATCGTACAAACGTACTTCTGTGCGTATCTCGCGCCAGGTTTGAACAGCACTGCAGATGCAAATTTCGCGCGAACGGATTCACGTGACCATGCAGGACTGTAGAAGTGGACTTTTGGCGGCATATCAGTATTTGACCCGGGTCAACTGTCTTCATGTAAACGCTCACCTCTTTTGTCTGTCGTACAGACTTTCAACCCGGGCTGAACTCGACCCGGGTTGAAACTTCTCATGTAAACACAGCCTAAGCTCAGCTTTGCCCTCATCCGTGCGGCTGTTGCCAGTCTGCGAGGCCATCGGCACCGCGTGCCCTCAGATGCAAATGACTCGGCCCGATTTGCGGTTGCCATGAGCAGCATCGGTTAAAGCTCCCTCCCGAGGCTCCGTACTAGACTGTTTTCACAGCCATTTTTGCTCTCAGCCTTTTTTTGCTCTCTCGACTGTTTTCACAGCCATTAATTTTTTGCTCTCTCGACTGTCTTCACAGCCATTTTTTGCTCGTTTTTCTGCCGGTGCTGTTGAGGTTGCACTCGTAATTGTGTTTATTTTGCCCGTATAAGAGGCTTGGCAGTTGGTAAAGCGGTCGTAATTTAGAAAAGCGATCCTGTCAGCTTTTCTATTATTGTGTTCACATGGCAGAAAAAACGACATCGCTATGCTACGTAAGTTTCTACGTAAGGTGCTCGGTATTTCACTTAGGCTACGTAAGTCTCTACGTAAGGTGCTCGGTATATATTAGATCTACTGTAAAAGCAGAAATTTTCGGTGGTGTAATATTTTCGGTATTCTCCACAATCGGCGGTTCGGTAGAGGGAAATTTTCGGTAAAACCCGTTCTCCAGATAAGTGTACTAGTACAGGTCGTCCCCCGTTAATACGAGTCCGGTTAGTACATAAACCCCGTTAGTACATAAGAAATCTCAAGTCCCGGACGAAACGTGGTCACTTCCATACAAATTTTGTCGGTTAGTACATAATTCGTTAGTACATAAACCCCGTTAGTACATAACATTTCTCCGTACCCGCATGCCACCTACCTCAATAGTACATAATTTGTTGGTCTTTTGGCTTTCCAGTGGACGCACATCGTGTTCTAGTTTCGACTTGTGGACGCAATTAGCTCAGAAATCAGAGCGCACATCACAAACCGACAAAGCTCTTGTTTTTTCGAGTGACTGTACAGGCGCCGCTGGGCATGTATCATGTAAACTGTAGAATCTTCGCTGACTGTGACCGTTATAACATAATTTTTATGTTATATCGAGGGAATCAAGAATATCTCGCGGCCTAGTCATGGCAGCAAGAAACACTCAGAAAAGTTGAAAAAAGTGAAAAATTCTGGTATACAAGCAAGTTATGTACACTTTCGTTTAGTACATAAACCCCGTTAATACATAACATTTGTCAAGTCCCAGAGATTATGTATTAACGAGGGACGACCTGTACTACATGTATACAGTATCGGTTGTAACGAAATTTTCGGTGCGTTTTATTATCGGTAAAAATAATTAATTGTCGGCACCGAAGTTACCGAAAATAAAACACCACCGAAAATTTCTGCTTTTACAGTACCAACGCGTGGTAGCCGTGTGCTGTGCACGTGCACGGCAGACATTGTGTTCAGTGCATGCATGCAGTCCGCGGATCCGTGTTCGGATGTGCATGCGCGAGGAACTTCCTTCTTTGGAACTGCTTCTTGCATAAGCTGTTTCGGATATTTCGTCTCATGGCCTGGCTTATTTCGTTTCGGCGCTGCTGAGACCTTCTTTCGCGGAATATTACTCAATGACAGGTGAGTTGACCAGTTGCCTTTGATTCATTTGCTTATGTTGACTCTTTCATTCAGGAAAAGTGTGCTGATTTTGGGGCGGAATGCAATAAATAATGGAAAAGTTGACAGGATCTCTTTTCTAAATTTTCCTTTTCTGCTGCCGAGCTGCGAGACCTCCTTTTACGGAATACTCGATGACAGGTGATCTCTAAGTTGACCGGTTTCCTTCGATTCATTTGCTTATGTTCACCTTTCATTTACGGAAACGTGTGCTGATTTTATTCGGATTTAGATCCATTTTTATCTCTTTGCCCTTGTCTACAGTGTGCGAAGAACGCGAGTTCAACTTCTTGACGGTAAGGCTTATGTTAGATGTGTTGTCGAAATACTCATAATTCATTGTACATTGGTACGTTACAAGTAAGGCACTGGTCAGTGGCATCATGTGACTATCGTTGGCAGTTACCAATCTGGAGGGAAAGGTTCAAGTACCAATTGACCGAGTTTGCAAAATAAATTCGCATATCAGGAGAAATCTCTATTGTGGAGAGGTTCAGTAACTTGTTTGTTTCATACGAAACAAGCCAATGGGTGCAGTCTCGTCTCGTGAAAATCTCGTACTTGTATGATTGGATTTGTTTACTACTCAAGTCTGGGCTGTTTGATTTGTGAGTACCGCCGAGATTGCACTGCCCCAAATAAAGTTTCGTGCCGCCAAAGCAAGAATTACGATCTGCAATCTGTTTGTAGTACCTGTAAGAATGTGGAGTACATGTATCGTACTTTCTCTGTTGCTGTTTCAGCTGCCGTCATGTTGCTAAAGAAAGGTTCAGTAGAGAGGTTCTATAAAACGAAAATTCGAACGAAGTTTCGCGAAAGTGTGTGCGAATTTTTGCACGAACTTTGCGTTCTGCACATTTTCGTAGTTTGCGCGGGCCAAGTGCACGTACGCCATGACCCGATCTCACGAAATTTCCTACGACAGTTCATTTCGCGTCCAAAGGTGCGAAGTAAGTTTCGCACTTCATGATGTAGAGCGAAAGTTTGTACGCATTTTCGTTTTGCAGAATCTCTCTTGTGACTCAATTGTTTCATACGAGACGAGTCAATGAGTCGGCGTGGCTTAGAATCTTTCGCTGTAGAAGAAATCTATTCGTATGTCTATTGGAGATATAATAATTGTATTCTCTGGTTATAAAATAGGTTAAGCTCACAGAATAAATACCATCGGTCCCTTGGTGTTCGTCCTAAAGAGGTTCGACTGGATATCATTCATACTCACCAAAAGATGTGTAAGATTTTATTATTGTGGAGTGCCTTGTTTATCTCTCAGTACCTCCAACCATAGCCTCGCCCCTTTTCTCCTCAGGATCAGTGTAGTTGTTGGAACGAGGCTTTGGACTCAGCAATTATTCGTTTACATTTTAATACATGTTTATTGTTCCTCTTTTGCTGTGTTGTTTTAGACAATCGTGGACTAACAGTTTGAAGTCATTGAACTACTTCCAAAAGTTGTATCGATATCAACAGGATTACGATTTCAGTTTCAATATGATGCTGGATGACCTTATCACGATAACCCATGACTATAAACACAGAATCAACAAAAACATCTGCGACACGCACATGGCGCGTGGCTACATTTCTCAAATACATCTGATTGAGGGTGGAGAAATCTGAAATATCTGAAAGGCAAGACAATTTTATGACAGTCATGAAATTCTGCAACAGCAAGATGCACAGAATGACCTCCGTATAAGAAAAGTATCACCACCACTGCTCACATGTTGTCCCGCAGAAGAACATGCATCATGCTAGTGCCATTTTCTGCAAGAAAAGGCTTGCACATCAATGCGTATAACTATAATAATGGTATTGATATGATGTGAAGGCCATCATTTACATATTGATATAGGGCATTACATTGATTGGTGACAGAAAAACAAAAGAAATTATAGCAATAAAAACTGCTTTATGGCAGTTTTCTAAAAAAGGTTATTGTGTTCTTGTCCATGGACCCCGTCTAAAAAGTAAGAAATTAACGAAATGTGATAGCTGAAAATTAAAATTTCACACAAAACATCACAATAATCACACACAGAATGAAAAGCTACATGCAGAAGACCTTTTCCCCTCGTGATCCTCTTTCCTATGCATGCATGTTGCCAATTGTTGGTGCAGTACAAGTTTAGTGTTGAAAGCAGCATTTCAAGTGTTGTGATTATTGTGAGGTTTTGTGTGAAATTTTAATTTTCAGCTACAGTAGAGTCGCGCGCTGAAGAACGTGGAGCCCAAGAACGTCTAGCCTGAAATACTAAGAACGCCACAGCCTAAAGCTAAGAACGTCGGTGTTTTTTTTTCTTGCATCTTGTGGGATACAGATGATCCAGTACGGACTATTTCTAAGAACGTGCTATAAGAACGCAGCCAGATTGCTGAAAAATAAGAACGTCCCAGGCTAACCCTTTAGAAACAACGTTCTTGGGCGCGCGACTCTACTGTATCACATTTCGTTAATTTCTTACTTTTTAGACGGGGTCCATGGACAAGAACACAATAACTTTTTTTAGAAAACTGCCATAAAGCAGTTTTTATTGCTATAATTGGTACTGCGACTGGAGGTGCACCCTCGCTGGGGACGGAACCAACTGGGGTGTCGTTGTCTTCTTCGTCGTCATCGGCTTGTTCGTCATTGCCTTCGTCTTTATCGTCTCTTCCTTCTATCCCGTCATCATCGTTGGTATCTGCGGTTTCGTCTTCTTTGACTTCCTTGGTACCGTCATCCGGTGTTTCCACCTCCGGTGGCAAAAAGCGTGGCCGGCCACCGAAGAAACCACCGGATGGTGTGTCTGCGGGACCAGTGACTCGCTCTAGGGCGAGGTTAGCAGAGTCTTTATCGTCTCCGTCGTTGTCGTCATCGTCGTCGTCAGCGTCTTCCTCATCTCCCTCCTCCTCTTCATCAACATCAACAGTCATTGGAACGTCAAAGGGAGCATCATCGCAGCAGGCAGTGCCAGTAACGGACGTGCCTTTGGTACTGACATCTACATCGGCCTCGTCTGGATTGGCAGTAGCGGCAAGGAATGTCAGGTCGGTTTCATTGTCACGTAATTCCAAAGTATGTACTGGTTCTAGTAGCGTTGTTAGGGTGTATGAATCTTCTGTTGCCAACCATCTTGTTCAGAATAGTGATTGTCGTTCTAGTTATGCTGATGATTGCTTTTCTGTTTGGTCTCGTTCACGTACTTCAAGTAGTCAAAGGTATTTGCGTGTATTGGAGTCTATCTACATTTTCACCACCAAGCCGATGTTGTGTAGGCAGAAAAAGAATTTGTTTACGTTGAAATTGTTTGTGAATTTAGATCAGTAGTTCTCGTTTGTGGTTGCATGGTAACTTTCTAGTGGTGAATTTATCGCATCTGTTGTCACCTGATATCGTTGAATGGTGTAATGTTTCTTTCAGCTCTCATTTTATCGCGCTAGTTAGGGTCTAAATTATTACTTGCATTGTGCGTATATATATTGAGTTAAGAGCTATTGTTGATTTGCCAGTAATCCTCTGATGAGATGGCGACGAAAACGTTTAGGAACAAGCTTCTTTATTTACATGAAAACAAGTTTTGCTTATGGTGTTTGTACTGAGTGCGCAGCTTACTCTATTTATTGCGTTGATTATTATTATTATTATTATTATTATTATTATTGGTTTGAGGGAAAGAGACAAACGGGAAAAGTCTGAAGAAAAAATTGACTGTCACCACCAGGACTCGAACCAGGGACCCTCGCTTGTAGCCAGCGATGCTCTAACCACTGAGCTATGGTGCAGTCGTCATCCCAGCAGAGGCCGTTCAACATTTTCCTCAGACTTCATAACTCACACTTCCTGTGAATCCACACAGGCGGGTGGGACGCAGCCCTCACTGTAACCCACACACTTCACGTACAAACTAGCACGCGGGGAGCCCCAAGTCATAAAATAGTAACTGGTTTGAGGGAAAGAGACAAACGGGAAAAGTCTGAAGAAAAAATTGACTGTCACCACCAGGACTCGAACCAGGGACCCTCGCTTGTAGCCAGCGATGCTCTAACCACTGAGCTATGGTGTAGTCGTCATCCCAGCAGAGGCCGTTCAACATTTTCCTCAGACTTCATAACTCACACTTCCTGTGAATCCACACAGGCGGGTGGGACGCAGCCCTCACTGTTACCCACACACTTCACGTACAAACTAGCACGCGGGGAGCCCCAAGTCATAAAATAGTAGCTGGTTTGAGGGAAAGAGACAAACGGGAAAAGTCTGAAGAAAAAATTGACTGTCACCACTTAGGCCAAACTAAAGAAGGTGTGTGGTTCGACTAACATGGACATTTTTTTTACGGGCGGGCGGGCGGGTTTTTTTTAAATATATGTATGATTTACTGCACGAGTACAAACGAGTACAAGGGCAATACGAGCCGGCTGATACATGACCGAACGGCGCCAGCCGTGAGGTCATGTATCAAGCCGGTATTGCCCGTGTACGAGTGCGTACGAGGCGCAGTAAATCATTTATTGCATGCTTGACCCAAACATTCCAGAAAATGGAGAGAAACCTTTCCGACTTTCTCAGTCTCCCGACACACTTGTTCAGTGGTAAACGTCGTTTGTGGTTTTGAAATTCTCTATTTCTTTACGATATCGATGGTGTTGTTGTTCGTGATTGAGCACTGAGTGTAGGAAGTCCTGGAACAGGAACTGAAACTGGGATGGGCTCCACAACTTCGTCTCAAACGCATTCAGTTCGTCAAGTAAATTCGTCGGCTGCTCACCAACGCATCGATATCGATGTCAAGGTTGCATTCACCTGCTGAGGCGGCTGGTTCAGGTGGCTGGAACAAGTAAGTTATTGTCAGCTCAGTTACATGCGCGCGCGTGTGGTCTGTCATTCTCGTGCTTTGTAGTTTGTAGTCAGATCAAGTTAGTTGCTGTTTTGTGTTTCAAATTTGAAACTCCGAACAGTAGACACTTGATCTGATCACGAACCACAAAGTACAAGAATGACAGTCCGCATGCGCGTACATGTAACTGAGCGGGCAATAACTTGCCGGGCAATACCGAGAAATACAGACCGCTGAGCAAGAGCGCTCATTGGCTGTAGTACAGGCAACCCTCACGTGACATGCAATAATTTTTAGTACATGTAAATACACTGTACTGCCTTTAGACACCCAGTACATCGGCATTATTACGCAGTGTTATGCCATACATGTTGTATAAAGGGATCACTGGCTAATACTTTGAAACATTGTGTAACTCTGGAACGAGAAGAGAATAACTTCAAGCGGTGACTCTGACTGTCCAAATCATCAAGCAAATGAAGAACGATGCGAGTTGAAAGTAAGTTCGGGAACTACTTCGAAGTACAAATTGTACAATGTACCGGTACATGTATTGCTAGTTTGGTGTCGGCGTGCACGAATACATGGGCTTTTTCCATCGACGCTTCCTGTGCTTGCACACATGGAGCAGCAACTTACCGGTACAGGTGAAATATCGTTCCCAATACACGAGGAAAGTGCAATCTCGTCTGTCCTTCATCCCAAAACAGAAGGCCGTCCTTAATCTGGAACGAGGCAATCACTCTCAACCGGACGGTCACTTCAAAATAAGTCTCGCCAGTCTGCCGGTGGTCGTATCGAGTAGACTCTACTACCAGCACAAGGCACCAGTCGTACAACTCACTGCACTGCAGTGAGTTGTACGACTACAAGTCCAAAAGGAGCCGCCTGCGTCCGCAGACTCACGCTGCACAGCACGTAGACGTGGACGTGTTCCACGTAGAGTACGTCAGTCACACGACAGCCCGCCGAAAAAAAGTTACGGTCGGGCTGAAAAATGTACGGTCGGTCGGGTGAGTCGAACCACAGACCTTCTTCAGTGTGGCCTTATTATCATTATTATTATTAGCAAGAGTACGTCGTACTGTATACATGTACTCTTGTTATTAGGGAGGTTCTGCATGCTCTACGCTAGCTACGTTTTGGGAACGCGACGCAAGGGAACGAGTGAAAAAGGATACAAGAAAAATGCAAGCACAGCAATTCGGTACGGTGAAGGTCGCGGGTTGAACCTGTAAGAATATACCGTAGAACCTTTTTGGGTACTCGGGGTCAGAAAGAAGCAGGGAGCAGTATAGTACAATACTACTCCCTGCATGCTGCTACAGCCCACCATTCCAGTAAGACACGCATGCGTACAGTTAGTTCAGAATGCACAATTCCACGAAAACGAAGGAAGTGAAGACATTCTTGTTATTGTTGTTGTTGTGGTGGTCTAGCTAAACGACCCCTTCTACCTCATCATGTCGACCTTTCGTGTTCTTTTCTGTCTCGCCCTACTCGGCTTGACTGGATCGTTCGTGGCAGGACAAGCAGGACCAACGGCTCCTCCACCGCAAGCAGGAACAACGGCTCCTGCACAGCAAGCAGGAACAACAGCTCCTGTATCGTCTACCGAACCTAATAATACGACGGTCTCTACCAACACCAGTACTACCGCGTCCAGCTTCTCCTGTCGGATGGCGTCTTGCACCGCTGTGTCTGTTGGCATTCTGACCAACCCTACGTGCAAAGGCACAATGCAGACTTGTAACGGCAGCACCACTTGCATCTCCATCGTCCAGTACACTGGTAAGACGATTTGTTCCTGCAGTGCCCCTCTTTTCGAAGAATATGAAGTAAAGGCTGCGCACAACCAAATTCGTAAAAATGATCTAGAACTTTTACTTGTCCATATAAGATTAGTTTCAAGTAGTCCCCATTCCATTGTTACGAAGATTCACTGATCAATGTAACAAGAAAACAGTTCTGAACAAATCCTCTCTTTCCCTTTCGTTGTGTGCCTTGCGATCATCGTATACATACCGGTACATGTACATGTCGACGTAGGAAATGCTTAGAGTACACTTAGTCCTCCTTGTGGCTATATCAAAAAACTGTTGTCTCCGAGACGCTTGTTAACTTTAATTAGTTTTTTTTATTCCAAGCAATACATGGCTGGGGTAGCCAATGACCACAAACCCGGACTTGAACGACTCCCTGATGTACGACTCAGGCCGTCGTTGGCCGGAAATACAAAAAAACAGTACGGGTAAACCGCTTACCTGTTGCCTGTAAAAAAATTAAATAAGAATTACCAGAGAATACTGTAAAAAGAGAGTTCGGCACACCATGCATACATACAACGGAAAAATGAAACATAAATAAGCGCCCGCCCGCACCACTTTCACATGGGTCCTGCCCGGGAACCTCGATTTTATTTTGGCCTCGCCTTACGTACTAAATTTCGTTTTTGGTCGAGGTCTGTCACCCCGAACGTTCCAGGAAAAATTTAGTTTGGTACAGACTTTAGTTATCTCATGCCCCCTAACAACGAATATAGCGAAAGTTATTCCAAACGAACCACTTTACTTATGCAGTACTTTGGCGATCATGTAGCATCTGCAATGCTGCGTAAATTATTCTGGTGCGAAATATGCCCGAAAGTATCGTACATGTAAACGCACGTGTTCTTGATTTCAACCCCCTCCACCATGCTCCAGTCGGTCTGTCTACATAGCGGTTGAAACTCAATCAGGGTCGAACTCAATCCACGTTTTTTTAAACTCTCCTGTGAACACAGCATGATGTTTGTGTGTGTGTGTGTGTGCATGTGGATTCACTGACCACAAAAAGTCACTTCAATCAGCTGTGTGGTGGATACCAGGCTAAAAATTAGTGGCGGTCAATTCATCAGCTTTTCAAGCTGTTGAATGGTGTAATCCCAGCACAAGTTGCTATATCTAACATAGCTGTTCGCTATCATCGCTCCAGCGATGGGCATGTCTCTCTAATATTAGTACTGTAGCAGGTATATAATTATACCTTCACTGGGGGCAGGGTTAAATGCAGTTGGATCCTGGAACAGATACCTAGTTGCCATTACTACTTGTTCTGTACCTTGTGCTCAAGCATAATGTGACGGAGTAAGCCCACGAATAGGATTATTTCCAAGTCCAGCCAGAGTTGGGGGATTTCGGGGGGGGGGGGGGGGGCTGGGGCTGGTGGATGGTTCAACAGCCAACTGAGTCATTTTTCCAAGATTTATTTTTGATTATCTCTCCCCTCTCCTGGGGAGACCCGTGCCACTATTTCCTGGAAGGTCGCAAATGTGTGTGTGTGTGTGCACGCGCCTGTTGGAATACTTGCTCTGCAATGTTGTAGGTATCAAGTCTGTTGGCAAGGCTTCTATCACCCTAGGCTGCGCCACCACTGCCCAACTATCAGAATGCCACAGCGAGGACAACAAAGAACAGTGCAACAGTGCTACCACCAACCAGAAGTGTGTGACCTGCTGCAAAACTGCCAACTGCAACAACAAGTACGACAGCCCCGCTGCTTCAGTGGTCGCCTCGTTGCCTCTTCTTGCTGCCGCCATCATCTCTTCCATGATGTTGTAAATGTTGACAGCGCAATTATGCCCGGTGAGTGAATAGCCTGCTCACAGGTGCAGTACTTGTAGACTGTTGGTGAAATGCTACCACTACAATCATGTAGTTTAGCAGGCCGGTTCATGATCTTCCAAATTGTTTCAGGAGAATGCTGTTGTCCTCGCCGTGTCACGCTTGGTAATATTTTCGCTCTTCACTCTCTTTTTTCCTATTTTCTTACTGGATTTCCTATTTTTGGTGACATTCACACTCCTTGGATTTTCTAAGGTCAAAGATTATGTTGATTATGTATTGCCCGCAAGACTACTGGGTCAGATATTCTGATATGTCAGTTTTCCAGGCTTGCTGTGTATTCGGTATAGTTTCTAACGAATGTAGCTGGTGGATGTCTTTGGAATTGAATGCCAGGAATCACAAGGCCCTCTGTATGTGTGTGTGTGTGTGCATGTGCGTGTGTGGCGGTTAATTCATCAGCCTTGCAAGCTTGAATGGTGTAATCCCAGCACAAGTTGCTATGTCTAACATAGCTGTTCGCTATCATCGCTTCCGCGATGGGCAGGTCTGAGGTGTGTGTGTGTGCAAGTGTAGGGTGTGCATAGGTAACTGTCTTGGCCATTCTATTCCGGGCCGATGTACTCCGTGTGGTGTAGACCAGGTCTGCATTGGGGATCAGTTCACATCGCTTCGCCAGTTGTGTGGATTAGACAGTTTAACTGGCGCTTGTCTTGATCTGTTTCAATCAGAATCAGGGTGCGTTCTTAAATCCTCTCGGAAAAGTTGGAGACTCTCCGAAAAGTTCGACAGCTGTTCTTATATCCTCTCCGACTTTTAGGAGGCTCTCCAAAGCTCTCTAAGCTTCAGAGGTGGTTGAAACTTGGAGATTCCCGCGGTTTGGGATCAGCGCATGCGAACTACGACTAAACGCCACGTGTTCATCATAAGTGCACGCATTTCCCTTTTCGCATACGCACACGTGCATTACTACATTCATCACTCAAGATCGCGGCCCCTTAGGTGCTTCATTTTGCTTGACATGTGCAAAATATCTACGAATTCTTCGAGACCCGTTCTTGAGTAATCCCAGTTTCTTCGACTTCTCTTTTTTCTTCTTCTCCTAGAAGCTGGAGAATATAAGAACGCACCCTTATTATTATAGGGGATTCACACACACGGGTAAAACCACAGTTATGGGAAAGTTGTTATGGAAACTATGGTACTGGGGGAAAGGAAGAATCTGTCGGGAAAAAATTGGCAAAGCCGTGGCCGTGGGCCTCAGGGCGTTTGTCAAGGGAAAAAGTCCACGGCTATTCGACGCACATGCGTAGATCTTGTCTTTGGCGAGAACTCTGAACCCTAGTTGTACGAGTGCATCGCAACCCGCATTTTCAGGCAGTGCGCTCGCACGCATTGCAGACAATGGACCCACGCATTGCGAATGCGAAACATAGTACTAAATGTACTACAAAAAATGCAGTACAGACTACGTTTTGTACTCCCCCGCCACAAATTCATGGTCAGACATGAGGCCAAGGGAAAAGTGACCAAGCGTGTGAACGGCCCCACTCAGTTGCCCGACGGTCTGAACTTTTACCTTGTCCCGTGACCTCAGGTTTTCCCGTGTGTGTGAATCCCCTATTAGATCCGCTATCATTGCTATAAGTATTATAGCAATAAAAACTGCTTTATGGCAGTTTTCTAAAAAAAGTTATTGTGTTCTAGTCCATGGACCCCGTCTAAAAAGTAAGAAATTATCGAAATGTGATAGCCGAAAATTAAAATTTCACACAAAACCTCACAATAATCACAACACTTGAAATGCTGCTTTCAACACTAAACTTGTACTGCACCAACAATTGGCAACATGCATGTCATACATGCATAGGAAAGAGGATCACGAGGGGAAAAGGTCTTCAACACGTAGCTTTTCATTCTGTGTGTGATTATTGTGAGGTTTTGTGTGAAATTTGAATTTTCGGCTATCACATTTCGATAATTTCTTACTTTTTAGACGGGGTCCATGGACTAGAACACAATAACTTTTTTTAGAAAACTGCCATAAAGCAGTTTTTATTGCTATAATTTCTTTTGTTTTTTCTGTCACCAATGAATAGAATGTCCTATATCAATATGTAAATTTAAACTAAATGATGGCCTTCACATCATATCAAGAGATCAATACTGTATTATACGCATGATGTGCAAGCCTTTTCTTGCAGAAAATGGCAAAATGCATGTTCTTCTGCTGGGAAACATGTGAGTACGTAGTGGTGGACCGTGGTGATACATTTTTTATACGGAGGTCATTCTGTGCATGTTGCTGTAGCAGAATTTCATGACTCTGTCATAAAATTGTCTTGCCTTTCAGATATTTCAGATCTCCCCACCCTCGATCAGATTTACATGTATTTGAGAAATGTAACCAGGTGCGTGTCGCAGATGTTTTTGTTGATTCTGTGTTTATAGGTTTATAATCAATGGTTTTCGTGATAAGGTCATCCTGCATCATATTGCACTGAAATCGTAATCCTGTTGATGTCGATACAACTTTTGGAAGTAGTTCAATGACTTCAAACTGTTAGTCCACGATTTTCTAAAACAACACAGCAAAAGAGGTACAATAAACATGTATTAAAATGTAAACAAATACATTGCTGAGTCCGACACCTCCTTCCAACAGCTACACTGATCCTGAGGATAAAAGGGGCAAGGCTATGGTTGGAGGTACTGAGAGATAAACAAGGCACTCCATAAAAATAAAATCTTACACATCTTTTGGTGAGTATGAATGATATCCAGTCGAACCCCTTTAGGACGAACACCAAGGGACCGATGGTATTTATTCTGTGAGTTTGTCTTAACCTATTTATAACCAGTGAATACAATTATTTCTCCGATAGACATACGAATAGATTTCTTCTACAGCGAAAGATGATTCTAAGCCACACCAACTCATTGACTCGTCTCATATGAAACAAATGAGTCACCAGAGAGGTTCTGCAAAACGAAAATGCGTACAAACTTTCGTTCTATGTCATGAAGTGCGAAACTTCGCACGAACTTTCGCAACTTTGGACGCGAAACTTGCAGGGAACGCGAAATAAACTGTCGTAGGAAAATTCGTGAGATCGGGTCATGGCGTACGTGCACTTGGCCCGCGCAAACTACGAAAATGTGCAGAACGCAAAATTCGTGCAAAAATTCGTACACACTTTCGCAAGGACTGTCGCGAAACTTTGTTCGAATTTTCGTTTTGCAGAACCTCTCTACTGAACCTTTCTTTAGAAACATGACGGCAACTGAAACAGCAACAGAGAAAGTACGATACATGTACAGCACATTCTTGCAGGTACACCTACTACAAACAGATTGCGGATCATAATTCTTGCTTTGGCGGCACGAAACTTTATTTGGGGCAGTGCAATTTCGGCGGTACTCACAAATAATAAATCAAACAGCCCAGACTCGAGTAAACAAATCCAATCATACAAGTACAAGATCTTCACGAGACTGCACCCATTGGCTTGTTTCGTATGAAGCAAACAAGTTACTGATCCTCTCGACAATGGAGATTTTCCCTGATATGCGAATATATTTTGCAAACTCGGTCAATGGGTCCTTGAACCTTTCCCTCCAGATTGGGACCTGCCAACGATAGTATGCCACTGACCAGTGCCTTACTTGTAACGTACCAATGTACAATGAATATGAGTACATGTATTTCGACAACACATCTAACATAAGCCTTACCGTCCAGAAGGTGAACTCGCGTTCTTCGCACACTGTAGACAAGGGCAAAGAGATAAAAATGGATCTAAATCCGAATAAAATCAGCACACGTTTCCGTAAATGAAAGGGTGAGCATAAGCAAATGAATCGAAGGAAGCAAAGAGATCCTGTCAGCTTTTCCATTATTAATTTTATTGCATTCCGCCCAAAATCAGCACACTTTTCGTAAATGAAAGAGTCAACACAAGCAAATGAATCAAAGGGAACTGGTCAACTCACCTGTCATTGAGTAATATTCCGCGAAAGGAGGTCTCAGTAGCGCCGAAACGAAAGCCAGGCCAGGAGACGAAATATCCAAAACAGCTCATACAAGAAGCAGTTCCAAAGAAGGAAAGTTCCTCGCGCATGCACATCCGAACGTTCGAACACGGACTGCACTGCAACACAATGTTTGCCGTGCAAGTGCACCGCACGCGGCTACCACCCGTTGGTAGATCTAATACCGAGCACCTTACGTAGAGACTTACGTAGCCTAAGTGAAATACCGAGCACCTTACGTAGAAACTTACGTAGCATAGCGGTGTCGTTTTTCTTGCCATGTGAACACAATAATAGAAAAGCTGACAGGATCGCTTTTCTAAATAAAGAGAAAATCTGTGGGTGCACATCCAGTGCATTAGCAGATTTGCATGCTTCTCTTGCGACGGTCGTTTAGGGCGCGTTCAGACTACCGTGAACCCCGTCAAACCGTGAATGCCGATAAACCGTGAAGGACATTCACACTACCGATAACAAACTAACGTGACCGTGAAGTTTTCAGCTCTCACCGCGGCACTGACAAGGGATTTTCCCTTTTTTTCGCAGCGCGCATGCAGCCTGAGCACTTTTTTACTGCCGGTAAAAGTTTACTGCCGCATCAGCCGCGGCAGTAAAACTTTCCCACCGGTAACGTGCCAGTAACGTCACGTGATCAAATCACCTTGGCGACTTTCCCTATCGGTCACTTTTTATCGGTAGTCTGAACGCGCCCTTACATGGTAGAGTAGAACCCGAGGGGAATGGTCTTGGTCCGAAGCCTCTACGACGAATCGTTCTTGAGATATTTCACTTTGAAATTGCAAAAACGGGGGCCGCGCCCTGACGTCATGCGGCCATTTGGCTACGTCATCACGGGCTGCCTACGTCATTGTGGCATAGTCGTCTCTCTTCGCCAATCTACAAGCACTAATTTTAGTTGGTATTTCAAGGGAAGATGGGCGATTCCGAACAATCCTCTGTCCCCAGCAATGAAGGCAGCGATGCTGAGGCCAGTGAAGACGACCAACAGCCCACCGCCGCGTATGGTTGGGGCAGGGAGCTCAGATACTCTGCTGAGGAGCTGCCATCGCGTGTAACAAATGTTGAGGAAGAAGATACTTCAGCAGCTGCGTGCGACAGAAGACGAGTAGCTTGGCCACCAGAATCTCGATTCGTTTGGGACTCCGACTGGTGAGAGCGTGGACAAAAGTGTATACCCATGCCCAGCCCGCGGGAATGATTTTGCTGGTAGGGTGCTGCCGTCGCTGTCGACAAGGCGGCCCAAGGTTTCTTGCGTAGCGGACCTCGCAGATTACGAGATCGTATCCTTGCATTAGGCTGTGCCCACCACTGCTCTTCGAGGTTATCTCGACATGCAGAAGCCGCCAATGCCAGTGACAGAAGAGTCTGACATTAGGTAAGCCTCAATTAGTTTGCCTTGACTTGTCTTGTGAGGACCGCGTATCAGCATGATACACTTATTTTTTGGGGGAAATTTATTGTTGTCAGGCGCACTACAGTAGGCGTCGCACAAGAAAGACATTAGAGAGGTTCCGGGGTACGATTTTCCGTGCCAAAATCCGTGTGGGCGCTATGGATATTTTCCAGACGTGCTCCATACGATTTTTCGGCACGAAGAATCCGTGTGGACTGGCTTTCATACGAACCATGTTTCGTATGGAGGTTTTGCGTCATCGGGTGCAGAAAGATTTTTCGCGTACAAATTTGGTACGAGAAACATCGACTTTCCGCGGGAAGTTTTGATTTCGGTACAAATTTCCAAAATAGAAAGGCATAGCGCGGGAATGTGACGTGTTTGCGATCGTAACCTAGGCAGTGACGGCAAACACATACGTTCCGTGCCCCAGAACTTTTCACTGCTCGAAAACGACGTATAACATATCCGTAGCGCCTCCACGGATTTTGGCATGAAAAATCGTACTCCGGAACCTCCCTATTGTACTGGTAGTCATCACAAGTTTCATGCATGACACAAATTTCTCTTTGCTCCGAGTATGTCTTGACTTATCTTGTGAGGATCGATGCGCGTAATGTTTTGTGTAACTTATTGTCAGGCATAGCACGAACAACGTTGTTCTATAGTGCTAGTAGTTATCACAAGTTTTCATGCATGACTCAAACACATTATTTTGTCTTTGTCATTTTCCCTTGGATTGGTACAAGATCTGCAAAGTATGGTAGTGTTCTGTTGGTGAAGAGAGCACTGCACACAGTTTATGAGCACCATGGGTGCATTTGATCACACCCGAACCCATACTTTATCGTTTCAAGCGATAGACTTTGTCAATAAACTCGTTCCATGGCATGCAACATACAAGCGTGGGGTCAAGAAAGCGTACACCAAAATAATGCACAAATTCTGGCAGGAGAGTAAGACATCTGTACTTTCTGACCAAGACATCTCTGTACTAGTAGGTAATCGAACTCGTCCTAATCAGTATTCATCCCCCAGATCATTGAAATTCAATTTGAAATCAGCAATTATGGGAAATTCTACAAGACCCATCTTTGTACCAGTGGACACTAAATTAGTATGGCGCGCGCACTGAAAGTGCAGGTAGGTACCGGTAGGTGCAATACAGCGCATATGTAGAGTAAGTGAGTATTTGACTAAATAATTATTACGGTACAGCAATGTGGTATGTGTACAAGCACTCATCATACACATTCCATATGACATTCTGTGTTTGTGTAGATCTCTACGCTATGCGGCACACAGGCAGTACACACTATGTACACGGCAAATTGGGCAAGCACGTTCGTTGTCGTCTTCCAGCCTGCGTTGTGAATACCATCAGGCAAAGATATCCAAATCCTGCACCACCTCAGCCTTCTCAGGAGGCTTCCACCTGGAATTTGGCAGGGAAACACGCTTCTCCAAGGCAGGAACATCGAGGTTGCCATTTGCAACCGCTACCACCTCACACATGAGCTTGTCAACATACTCATAGCTCTTTCTGTCGTATAATTTTCTATTTGGCCACAGTCGTCTTTATGCTTTGAGAACTGGACTTTATACCTTCCTATCGTGGTCTTTTTGGTTGTGCTGTGACGACGGTTGACATTGACGTCGTCAAGAGCTGCGAGATGTGCGTGTCAAATCATCCCCAATATTGAGAAACGAATGCGTTTGAGAATGTAGTTTGGCATGACACTGTGATATACCTGCATGGCAAAAAGAATGTGGAGAAAACACACTTGCTTAGACAATATACTGCTGTATGGGAAAATGGAAACTTCACCGTACAGGACGACTCTTGTTCTCAATTGCATTGTTCGTTTCATTCCCTGTGTTGCCCATTAGAGACGGGAGCAAAAATATTCAGCAGATGTTTGTTGTCTTCTGGCGTGGAGTGGCGGCATCATTAGATGTACACAAAGTCATTTCACTAAGTACACCACTACTACAGCATATGTACTATCCTTAGGCTAGCGTGCGTGCGAGGGAGTTTGAGTATGTGGGTGCGTATGTGTGCGTGTTGTTGTGTTTGTGTGTGTGCACGCACACGCGTGCGCGCATGTGGGTGACGGTGTGAGTGCATGTGTATAATATGTGTAGTTCCCACTGTATTCCTTGCACAATACATGTAGGTCTTCACTTACTTTTCTTTCGCATACAACCAGAACCCATTCCTTGTTCGAAATTAGATTGTTTGGCCTGGTGATCCCGTAAGCGTGGAACTCGGAGTGTAATAAATTTTTGTTTCACCTTACTTGCACTATTCCTAGGCTGTCCAGACTTCTAACAACTGCTCTGAGTGATATGATATTCATGCAACCATGCCTAGAAGTAGGGTAGCTGTTATAAATAGAGACATATCCACGCAATCAACTTACACTGGTTCAGTTTGGCAGGATTGGTGAGACAGTTCGTCGTGCATGCTGCCTGCACATCGCAAGCAAACAGTTCTGTAACCTTCGTACTTGCTGCGGGTCTGTCTGTTTGCGTCCCAGTTGATGACAGATGTGCACAGTTTGAGTACTGGTATGCGCTAAGTTACTGGGGTAATATCGTTCATCAGCTAGCTGCAGTCGGAGTTGATGGGGTGATGTACTCTTCTGATCCTGATGGAACGTATCTCGCCCTGCTTTCTCAGTTGCAGCTTGTTGAGTTCGCTTTGCTGGAGGCTCACGGTTCGGAGGGCACTGGTACACTGATGAGGGCTTTCCTGGACGGCGTACTCGTCAAAACTCAGCTCTCAAGTCCCTATGGATCATCAATGCAGCGAGTAAACATAGCTCGTGCTGCGAAAATAGGCTTGAAATTTTCACGACCCATTGCAACATCTCGGCGCTTTGCCAGGTCTCCATCCTTTGGGAATCTGAGAAAACTAACCCCAGGAGGATGATATGATACTGGCACAACCAACAACACAACAATTTGGCATTGCAGCGGCTCAGGCGACTTGGCAAACTACTTTCTGAAGTGACTTTCGTCCTGAAGAAAGTGAGATTCAAAATCCAAGTATTTTCGCACCATGCCACAATGACGTCACACATATAGAAAAGCGATCCTGTCAGCTTTTCTATTATTGTGTTCACATGGCGCTACCTAACGACACCGCTATTCAGACACGTTGTCTACGTAGCTACGTAAGTTTCTACGTAAGATGCTCGGTACCTGGTCCTGGACCAGGGAGCTAGCTGCTCCATGGCTCCTACCATCGCGCGGCCGGCTGGCCGCATGCGTGTGCATTGCAGACTTTTTGTTGCATTGCTGCTTTTCCATGTTTTCGGATGTGCATGCACGAGGCTCGAGGAACTTCCTTCTTTGGAACTGCTTCTTGCATGAGCTGTTTCGGATATTTTGTCTCCTGGCCTGGCTTATTTCGTTTCGGCGCTGCTGAGACCTCCTTTCGCGGAATATTACTCAATGACAGGTGAGTTGACCAGTTCCCTTTGATTCATTTGCTTGTGTTGACTCTTTCATTTACGAAAAGTGTGCTGATTTTGGGCGGAATGCAATAAATAATGGAAAAGCTGACAGGATCTCTTTTAATTTAGCTTTTCCGCTGCCGAGGCCTCCTTTTACGGAATACTCGATGACAAGTGATCTCTGAGTTGACCAGTTTCCTTCGATTCATTTGCTTATGCTCACCCTTTCATTTACGGAAACGTGTGCTGATTTTATTCGGATTTAGATCCATTTTTTATCTCTTTGCCCTTGCCTACAGTGTGCGAAGAACGCGAGTTCACCTTCTTGACGGTAAGGCTTATGTTGCTGCTGAGGCTTAGATGTGTTGTCGAAATACTCATGTTCATTGTACATTGGTACGTTACAAGTAAGGCACTGGTCAGTGGCATACTATCGTTGGCAGTTCCCAATCTGGAGGGAAAGGTTTAAGGACCCATTGACCGAGTATGCAAAATAAATTCGCATATCAGGGAAAATCTCCATTATGGAGAGGTTCAGTGACTTGTTTGCTTCATACGAAACAAGCCAATGGGTGCAGTCTCGTGAAAATCTCGTACTTGTATGATTGGATTTGTTTACTCGAGTCTGGGCTGTTTGATTTGTGAGTACCGCCGAGAAAAATTACGATCTGCAATCTGTTTGTAGTACCTGCAAGAATGTGCTGTACATGTATCGTACTTTCTCTGTTGCTGTTTCAGTTGCCGTCATGTTGCTAAAGAAAGGTTCAGTGACTCATTTGTTTCATACGAGACGAGTCGGTGTGGCTTAGAATCTTTCGCTGTAGAAAAAATCTGTTCGTATGTCTATTGGAGAAATGTATTCACTTGTTATAAAATAGGTTAAGAAAAAATACCATCGGTCCCTTGGTGTTCGTCCTAAAGAGGTTCGACTGGATACCATTCATACTCACGGCAAAAGATGTGTACCATTTTATTATTATGGAGTGCCTTGTTTATCTCTCAGTGACAGTACCTCCAGGGTACCCTGTAAGAAGGCCTTAGGCCTGCGGGATTGCCCTATCAAAAAATTGACAATTTGATAATAATGACCTCCAACCTCCAATGGCCTTGCCCCTTTTATCCTCAGGATCAGTGTAGTTGTTGGAACGAGGTACCGGACTCAACAATGTATTTGTTTACATTTTAATACATGTTTATTGTTCCTCCTTTGCTGTGTTGTTTTAGAAAATCGTGGACTAACAGTTTGCAGTCATTGAGCTACTTCCAAAAGTTGTATCGACATCAACAGGATTACGATTTCAGTGCAATATGATGCAGGATGACCTTATCACGATAACCCATGATTATAAACCAATTACATGTATAAACACAGAATCAACAAAAACATCTGCGATACGCACCTGGCTACATTTCTCAAGTAAATCTGAAATATCTGAAAGGCAAGACAATTTTATGACAGTCCTGAAATTCTGCAACAGCAACATGCACAGAATGACCTGCGTATAAAAAAAAGTATCAAGTATCACCACCACTAACCACATGTTTCCCCAGCAGAAGTATAAATAATGCTAGTGCCATTTTCTGCAAGAAAAGGCTTGCACATCAATGCGTATAATACGGTATTGATATGATGTGAAGGCCATCATTTACATAAGGGCATTCCATTGATTGGTGACAGAAAAAACAAAAGAAATTATAGCAATAAAAACTGCTTTATGGCAGCTTTCTAAAAAAAGTTATTGTGTTCTAGTCCTGGGTCCGGCATAGGCTATAGAAAATTTATATAATTGCTTCCAAACTGGCCTGGACTCCGTCTAAAAAGTAAGAAATTAACGAAATGTGAGTGCCGAAAATTAAAATTTCACACAAAACCTCACAATAATCACACACAGGATGAAAAGCTAGAAGACCTTTTCCCTTCGTGATCCTCTTTCCCATGCATGCATGCTGGTGCAGTACAAGTACAGTGTCAGACTAAACAAGTGTTGAAAGCAGTATTTGATTGTCAAGTGTTGTGAGTATTGTGAGGTTTTGTGTGAAATTTTAATTTTCGGCACTCACATTTCGTTAATTTCTTACTTTTTAGACGGAGTCCAGGCCAGTTTGGAAGCAATTATATAAATTTTCTATAGCCTATGCCGGACCCAGGACTAGAACACAATAACTTTTTTTTAGAAAGCTGCCATAAAGCAGTTTTTATTGCTATAATGTACATTGTGCGGGTGATCCTTATAGTTATACCGGGATTTAATTTCCGGCCCAAGGGGGGGGGGGGAGAGTCCCCCGTCGGTTTCCGAGGAAGCAGTAATTTTTTTCGCTCCAAACTACTTTTCCGGGGTCCATCTTTTCACAAAAAGTCGTTTTGCACACCTTTTTGCCCATCCCTGTACAACTGAGTCCAGCTATGTCTGCGCAGAGTTAGGTGGATCCCTAACCCGGGTTCTGCTCTACATGTACATGGTGCGTGTGCATGCGTGTGTGTGTGTGTGTGTGTGTGTGTGGCACCATGGTGAGTTGTAGCAATAAGTGCCGAATCGTCTGCGAATTGACAGTCACGATGGATGTTGATTGTGTCAGTCTTCTGGCGTTTGAAAATTGGTGGTTGGCGGGGAAATTGTCGAGAATGTGCATGACTTTCGCTACCTAGGCTCCATCATCCATACTGGTGGCCGCACCGCAGTGGACACTCGGTCCCGAATAGCGTCAGCATCTAGGGCATTCGGAGCATTGCGTCGATCTGTCTTTGATGATGGCGATCTTTCACTGGCAACGAAGCGAATGGTGTATGATGCATGTGTGGCTTCTCTTCTCCTTTACGGAGCGGAGTGTTGGGTACCACTGAAAAGCGAGCTTGCGGCGCTGTCCGCCTTCCATCTTCGCTGCATTTCCGCAATCTTAGCCCTCGGTAGAAGAGACACCTGGGACTTCCACATCAACAGGAAGACCATTCTGGAGGCCTGGAATCGTCGAGATCCAGTGGATATTACCACACGTGTTCTTCGCCGCCGTCTGGAGTGGCTAGGCCATCTAGCTAGGATGGACGGCGATAGAACTCCGCGCCAGCTCCTGTTTGGTGCGCTCCTTCCGCCGAGGCCGGCTTGCGGTCCTCGGAAACGGTGGCGAGACTCTGTCAGAGCTGACCTCTCCGCAGTGAACATCGACCACACGGAATGGTACGACCTCGCCCAGGAGCGTGGGAAATGGCGCAGTGCGTATTCCGCTCAACCAGTACCGCGATCGGCTCAGCGTGACACTTCTGTGCTCTGCGATGTTTGCCAGCGTACTTTCGCCCACCAGAAATACAAGAATCGCCACAAGTGCCTGGCCGAGAGGAGGAAGCCCATATCTGAGCAGTCCGGCAGCCGACTATGTAATGCGTGCGGGAGATGGTTCTTGAGTGCTGGCGGGCTAGCTTCGCATAAGTGTCTCTCCAACTCGGCTGCTGAAGTGGCGTCGGTCTCGACTGTGGCATCGGCAGACTCGGTCCGGAAACAGCGGGTTGCCCTGCCCTGCTGCAGAGCGCATTGTCTCGGCTGCGGTCGCTGCTGCAAGTCATCCCGTGGTTTCGACCTGCATAGCTGTGCTAATTTCCTGTCCAGGAAGTAGAGCGGCGTTTCTGGGTCCAATGCTGAACTCAGTGCTGTCGACCCCTGCACAGGGGACACGTGACCATTTGATGGCAGTGTTACCAAGGACCAAGGTGTGTGTGTGTGTGTGTGTGTGTGTGTGTGTGTGTGTGTGTGTGTGTGTGTGTGTGTGTGTGTGCATTTTGCATGGTAGATTGCGAACATACCTGTTTCTGTTCCGAGTGTTGGGATTGCTATATTCCTGGATGTTGGTTGGTTTTCCAAGTTTCAAAGAATGTGCACACATGTTCTACATGCAAGGCCGGCTTGCATACTATGACACAGTCTTACAATGAAGTGAAAAAGAAGGAGCAAAGGTCTACAAGATATCCGTTGTTTGCGTCCATCACCAGCAAAATATAAGCAAGATAACGGCGAGTCAAAACGTCGCTCATGGATGTTGTCCCTCACGCGGACGTGCGGCTAGTTGTTGGAGGTGACAGCGTTGTGAATAGCTATACTGGCTCTCTGGCTCTCAACGTCTGTTTAGCACAACTCCATGAGCGACTCTGACTCACGCTGCTACCTGGGGCTTCACGAGGTGTTTGTCGCGCTGGTAACAAAGCGTCTCTGTAAGTTTGTATCCCTGGTGATGGTTTGGCCTGGAGAGCAGTATATAAGTGGTGCTTTTCAGGCACAATCTTCCTCAGCCTACTCAAGCTCAACTGATGAGGGGTGAATTCCCCGGAACACTGTGTATTGAGCAGGGAGTGGTGCTTTCTTTCAGGTTTGCCGAGCGGAAGGTGCGACGTGCTCCTCGTGTGCTCCGGATGGCAGTCGGGAGTCAGTCAAGTGTCAAGTTCGGCAAGAAGCGTGTGCTCCTCGTTGGAGCAACCAACTTCATGACTATTACCGCCGAAGTCGCAACTTCTAAGTTTATATTATTTGTATTTTTGAAACTCGGATGTTGAGCCATAAATGGTCCTTCCGTCTTCGTTCAAGCGACTTGACTCAGCTGGATAGAGTCCAGGCCAGGTTTGCAAGATCCTACCTTAGGAAACGCAAAATCCGAATCGACTTTAATACACCCAAGCAGGATCTTAATAAAAAAGCTAACATTGAATCCCTTCTTTACCGCAGGCAGTTTTTAAGCTTAGTTACCATGCACAAATTTATTTTTCAAGTATCGACGTTGCCTAGCTTAATTCCATTTCAATATCACGCAGAGTGCGAGACGCCCTAACAAAATTATTCTCCCTAAAGCAAAGACCACATCAAAATCGTTGTTTCTCTTCCAAACTTCCCTCTTATGGAACTGCCTCCCACCAAGACTAACTGCAGAACCATCCATTATTGTTTTCAAGAATGAGCTTCGCAAACTCACTTGCAAACATAGTGCTTCGCTCTCCGGTATGCCTACGCCATGTACATACCCCCCCCCCCCCCTGTGTGCTCCCCAACGCATTCACGCTGCACAACTTTTCACTACTTTCACTTTAGTTCATACATGTACATGTACATGTACATCCTTCAAAGCGGTGAACCCCTTGATAGGCGACAAGCCTCTGGGTCATCCTAATAAAGAAGCTATGCAGAAGACGTTACTCCAGTAACGTCTGGCGCTAGCCAGGGTCCACACAGCTTTAATTTGGTGTTTGTTTGTTTGTGTCACGCCTGGAGCTGTCCCGTATCTGTGACTACAAAGGCTCGAGCGCTCTACAGGATTGTACGTAACAGCTGGCTGTTCATGCCCATTTGTCACACTTACTCTTTATCTTAGTTCTCACTTTTTGTAATACTTACCACAAGTTACCCGTCATGTGTCACACTTCTTTGGATTTTTAACCTTCGTTTTTCCCTTGATCACTTTAGTTCCGTATTTCCACTGATGATCGGAGCTTGAAAATCGATTTTGGAAACACACAAAACCAAACCTTGAACAAATTGTCATGTTCCGTGGTGATGTCTGCGGCATTCATACTTTTCATAGCTATTATTAAACGTGAGATTTGAACCGCGTTTTGAAAAGGGCAAAAAACGTGTAACTGAACCTCTCTATTGCACGTGATGGAGCGGTCATCGGACCAATCACTGTAGGCTTTCACCATGACAGCAGACAGCATCGGTGCAGACCGTGAACTGGCTGCGCTAGATCGCTACTAGACACAAGCCTTTTCACGCCTTTGGCCCTGTAGCTCATGTAAAAACTATCTCATTTCCGCGGTCTAGCGCGGTTGTGTAGATCTACCGCGTGTACGTGCGTAACAGACAGGCCTACAAGTACAACTATAGTGCAAGCAAAATTGCCCACCACCAGTGGCTGCGTTCGATTACACACTTGAATCGATTCATGAATCAATTCAAGTGCATTCAAGTCGTTCGATTTTCATGTCATGAGCCCTGGAATCGATTCGGAATCCATTCACTCCATTCACATGCATGGGGTGATGTGAATAGCGCGAATCGATTCGCATGCATAATCGAACGCACTCACTGGCTGCGTTCGATTATGCACTTTGAATCGATTCATGAATCCATTCGCATGCATTCAAGTCGTTCGATTTCACGTCATGAGCCCTGGAATCGATTCGGAATTCATTCACCCTATTCACATGGGGTGATGTGAATAGCGCGAATCGATTCATGAATCGATTCGTGAATCGATTCGCGTGCATAATCGAACGCACTCACTGAGTGCGTTCGATTATGCACTCGAATCGATTCCTGAATCGATTCGCGCTATTCACATCACCCCATGTGAATAGGGGGAATGGATTCCGAATCGATTCCAGGGCTCAAGACATGAAATCGAATGACTTGAATGCATGCGAATGGATTCATGAATCGATTCAAGTGCATGATCGAACGCAGCCAGTGAGTGCGTTCGATTACACGCGCGAATCGATTCACGAATCGATTCATGAATCGATTCGCGCTATTCACATCACCCCATGTGAATAGAGGGAATGGATTCCGAATCGATTCCAGGGCTCATGACATGAAATCGAACGACTTGAATGCATGCGAATGGATTCATGAATCGATTCAAGTGTGTAATCGAACGCACTCACTGTGTGAACAGCTAGTCCGACTCATCCGACACAGTTGGTCGATTTCTTGTCGGAGTCGGTGTGGGAGCGCCGGCCGGAAAATCGGCCTAGTGTGAACCAGGCTTTATACAACAGTGATACACCTTGCCTACTTTTAGCCTTCTGCACTTCTGCTGCTCTTTTATCCCTCCCTACGGAGTACTGACTGACATTTGATTACGACAGATTATTATTATTATGTAATGTCAGGGGTCACACACCCTTCGCTATCATAATTATTATTATTGTTGGGCAACGATCCCCTTTTACTTTGCGAAGTAAAATAAAGAAAACAATACAATACAATCAACGACCTGATGCTTACCTGCATCACGTCTAGAATGGGCAAACCAACATGGAAAGTTCAAACTGCCTTCCAACTTGGAAGATTCCAAGTTATGAAAGTTTAACGGGTAAAGGTATAGTTTAGGGTCCCAAATTATTTTAGTGGGTCAGCATGCTCTACAGAGTCCCAGGCATGCACATTACACATAGCCATAGGCCTTGGCCACAACTGACATCGAATACGATGTGGATGGACAACCACTGGTGTATGCAAAATCACCTTACGATGCGAACGAAGACGGCGCAAAGGACCATGAAAATCGCCTGAGTTTGAAGCTCGGTGATGCAGTGCGTGTCTTGAACACCTCCATGGGCAAGGGATGGTGGTGGGTAGAAGTCAAAATATTCGTCGTTCTGCCAGAAGGCTTCCTCCGCGCCGCGCAGGTCATCCTCAGTGCCAAGGAATGATGATGGAACGTAGCCAGACTCGCCATCGACTTCTACCCACCACCATCCCTTGCCCATGGAGGTGTTCAAGACACGCACGGCATCACCGAGCTTCAAACTCAGGCGATTTTCATGGTCCGGCTTTGCGCCGTCTTCGTTCGCATCGTAAGGTGATTTTGCATACACCAGTGGTTGTCCATCCACATCGTATTCGATGTCAGTTGTGGCCAAGGCCTATGGCTATGTGTAATGTGCATGCCTGGGACTCTGTAGAGCATGCTGACCCACTAAAAATAATTTGGGACCCTAAACTATACCTTTACCGTTTAACGTAAGAAAGGGTCCGGAAGGTGAGCGCACTCACTGAGACGAGAACAAGCTAAACATCACAGCGAACTAGCTACTATGACAAAGTGATGACGAACGACGAAGGCCAAGGACCAGCTTTGCCTTTGATCCTTTTTTCACTTTGTCCATTCCCATCCTACGTACTAGTAGTTCCCGTATGTCACGTGATTGTCGCCTTGGAGTTGACCAATGACAGATCAAACAGCGCGGGCTGGAAAGCGCGGTCCTGCCTGCTCAAAGGTGATGGAACTGGATCCACTGCCCGTCGTCAAGTGACGACGGGCAGGAACGGATTCCACTGCCCGTCGTCAAGTGACGACGGGCAGGAACGGATTCCACTGCCCGTCGTCACTTGACGACGGGCAGGAACGGATTCAACTGCCCGTCAGGCGTCACTGGCGTCAGTGCCAGTAGCCACTGAACTGACTCTACTTCAAGGTCTTTCATTGGTTACTAATAAAATAACTAAAGCAGAAGAGCGACTGTTTGCAACCACAAATGTCATCATCGCGCTCCAACATTTGATCTGGAACTGGGAGAAAGAAGCCCCTTTGTTGAACGATATTGGCGATGCGAATGAGCTCCTCCGAAAAGTTGAGGAAGAGACTGAAACTTTTATTGTGGAGTCGCTCGCGAAGGAGATCTTGGACGACCCGGATGAGCCTCAACCAAAGCGCGCAATGCTCAGCAACCTGCAGGATCCGTGCAATTTGCCGAGGTTTCCGATCAAGACGTGGGAAAAATCCGTAGGAACAGAACAGCCAGAATGCCCGATGCCCAGTCGACAATGTCAATGGCACCGCGAGAAAAAAAGCACTATGGACTACTACAAAAAACTGTACCAGAAAACAATCACAAAACACAATGCAGGTGTGTCTGTCATGTATCTCTTTATTTGGCTTGGGACGTTGGGTGCACACGGGAAACACGTTCCAGTCACTCATACTCGGCCAGTACCGCTGTTCATCCAGCCCTTGCCGCTATCGCGGCGCGGGCTGGATTCCCCGGTACTGCCCTCGTACTCGTGCAGGAACCTGTACATCCTGTTCGAGTGTAGTAGTAGTAGTAGTAGTAGAATTTATTATTTTGATAGGGAAGGCCCTACAGACGTTGCCGTCTTGTTACAGGGAACCCTAAGTGCTCTTTACAGAGCGAAACAAAAACGGATAGATGCTCAACCTGACGACACGAGACAGGCAGAGAATTCCACCTATCAGCGCCAAGGAAAGAAATGGAGAACATGCCATATCTAGTGGTAGCAGCGGGCAAAGAAAGTGAAGAGAATGATTGCCCTCGAGTGCGCCTCTCGGTGCAAGTAGCAGCCGACCGGAGGGTGAACATTGAGGAAAGAAGAGGACTTGTAAGCTGATGAATACAGCGGAAAACAAAAATAAAAAGCCTCAAGTTGAGACGAGATTCGAGGGAGTATAACTTAGCGTGCCGCAAAACAAAGACAGTCGGGGTACGGCGAGGGAGACCAAAAACCTGTTTCATGCTGATATGACTTAAAGTAACAAGGCGAGAGTATAAAGATGGTGTAAGACAGTGAGCATACGAGTTGCTGGCGTATTCAATAGTGGATTGGATGAGGGATAAATAAAATATTCGCTTAGTTGTGTGATCTACTGTACGGCGGCAGCGGCGGAATGCTCCTATCTTCTTATAAACAGATGTACACACATGGTTGACTTGATCCTCAAAGGTGAGGTGTTGGTCAATAATGAGGCCAAGATAACGCGCTGTGGCAGAAGGTCGAATATCGACACCACCGCATGCAATGGTAAGATCCGGCGGAAGAGGCAGAGCCTTCTTCCGAAGCACCATGAACTTTGTTTTCTGGGCATTCAAGATGAGACCAATGCTTCCAAGGTACGTATTTAGTCTGTTCAACTCACTTGTCAACTTGTGCTGAAGTTCTCCAGTAGACTGACAGTGTATATAAAAGGCGATATCGTCAGCATACTGTTGGGACTCTGCGTGGCGAAGTACTCCAGGGACATGTCGCACGTACAAAGAGAATAACAGAGGCCCTAGCACCGACCCTTGCGGAACGCCTCGTGTACAATGTGTCTCGTCTCCTCTGTTATTTCCAATTTTCACCTGTTGTCGTCGACCCTGGAGATAGCTGGAGAACCACTGTAGTGCTACTCCGCTTATGCCAATAGCTTGAAGCTCGTTAAGTAGTAGTTCATGGCGTACCCGATCGAAGGCCTTGCTCATGTCCACGAGTACAACCCCGCAATACTCGCCCTTGTCCACACTCATCATCCAGCGGTTTACTGCGAGAGTTAACGCATCCTCACAGGAGTGCCCTCTGCGGTAGGCGAATTGCTCGTCTGGGAGAATACGAAGCTCAGCGTGATCTTGAAGGAACCTAATCATTTGCCGATGTACTACCTTCTCAAGGATCTTAGAAACAATCGGCAAAAGTGAAACGGGGCGATAATTCGACGCAGTGTCCGTCGGTAAATCTGGCCCTCGTAGATCGACCATGCATGGTAGACCTACTAAGTACTACATTGTACAAAAGGTAGTACATATACTAGTAGTGAAGTAAAGTAGTAGGTCTACTCGTGCAGGAACCTGTATTTTAGTGTAGAGGTCTACTAGTCAGGCCTCTACATCCAACCACTGCATGCATGGCGCATGGCGTGCATCACCGATCACTGTCTGCATGCGCTCTGCGCATCTGCACTGACCAATGCAACCCAGGACCAGGCAGTTGCTTACAAAAATGGACTCTTGCCCCGAAGAGTACATATTATTGGGTATATTATGCACTCTTGTTGCTACCTGCATGCAGGAATATTTTAGTTGTAGGTCAGGAGCCTCTGAGGAGGTGACCGTCACAGAGTGACACAAGAAAGGACCAAAAGTTCAGCAACACTGACTGTAGCGTAGGGCAGTACCGACAGCTCCTGGCCTGTGCTAACCGAGACTGACAATCATCACAACCGTGAAATGAGGTAGCTTGGGTCGGAGTTTCTCTTTCACCTGAAAGCTTCTGCTTTGTTCGTGTTAATGTTGTGTGAGGGGCGTTTGCAATTTTCCTCGCGTTGTGCCCATTCAAGCTGCTAGTATTCCGGAGGGTTTGCTTGTGTTTCGAAAAACCATTCACTAACATTGGCCGCCCACATGTATTCGAGGTCAAATTCTCCTGCGGCCTTGTGAATTGTCGAGTGTTTGGCCCTCGGCAATGGCCACAAGAACGCAGCGTCCCAGGACCCCAATGCAGGTGAGACTTTGCTTATGTCTGATTGTTCTACAACGAAAACCCCAAAACGATGCCCAGGAAATATCATTCTTGGTACGGGTTGAAAATTTAGGAATGCATCTCCGCAAATTGTGGCATAGTTTGTCGTACCCGGGAGCTAAAGTTGACCGTTGATCGTTGTACATCTTCTTGATGAGTGTCATACCATGTCTGATCACGTTGCTGGACTTCGAGTACACAGCTCAGCCGATACGTTTACGACGGTCGTCTGCCTCTTCATCAAATTACTTTGCCCTATTCAATTTTGTTGCAAACTTTGCGAGGCACCTCCGGGCTGCAACTCGGAACCGAAGATAGTTTTGGTCTTGCCGCTGCCCCCCACCCACCCACACACACACACCTTGTCCACTACCCTGTCTTCATTTTACGGCCTTGTTGGCGGAGGACAATATTTGAACAATGCAAACTTGTCTTTCGTCAGTCTGTGAACGTTTTTATCTTTCTGGTTGCCATGATGTGACCCCTATTCAAAGGAGATGGGCAGGATAGAAAAGCATAGGATTGACCCTATCGGGGTACTAGAACTGACCTACTGCACCTGAAAAACGTTTTTTATCGGACTATGAACCCTGACTGAGTCGTGGCCGCTGATGTGACTGCATACATGAACAACACTAGGACGCGAACATGGCTTTGACGCTGTTATCTCGAAACTAACCACGGTGATCTTGAGCCTTCCTGGCGTTTTGGTATCTCTGGTTGTGCGGTCCTATTGGCTGGGTGAGCTCCGTGTGATTTGACTTTCACCGATTGATCGGTTGATCGATCGGCTTTTGAAAAGAATCCGCTAACAGTCAGTATCGCCTATAGCGTTGGTCTTTGATTTTGAGCATTTTTGTCACTTAAAGCGATATATTACTATGACCGATACTGCATTTACTGTATGCGAGTGGGGTATCAAAAGACTCAGCGCGCCGTGCACATACACACTGCATAGTTGGTTGCAGCGTACGTCCTGTGTACTCCTACTTTGAGAACTTGATACACCCTATCATGCAGATTCGCCACAGCAGGAGCATCGCTGTGGAACAGTTTGCCTAGAGAGGTGCTCACCGTATCCAGATTGCAAGATTTTAACCTTTTGAGCCCGGGCCCATTGAAAACCTCTGCCACGCAGTAAAATCTTTAAATTCAATCTATGTGCGCAAACTTGATTTCAAACGATTCATGTATCCTGAGCACAGAACTGTTTTTAGTTTTGGAAATACGACAAAGATTACGAAACTTATGACCGTTTTTATAAAGGTAGTTTTACGCGAAATTGGTATTTTGAAATGTATGCACGCGCATGTAACTCCAGTTCAAACATACGGAGCGACTCGCATTTTTTTGTTACTGTACTCGTACATCCTAGGAGTCCTCTGTGCAGCGGTACTGGCAGCTCGACGCCACGCCACGTAAGAAACGCGATGTCGATGTAGTTCCGCACTGACTCGTGACGTTCTAGAACGTCACGCGTGTCACAGTGGCAGTGGTCATGACGTGTCAGAACGTCACGCGTGCTCAAAAGGTTAAGCTAGCCTGCCTTCCTTATGTATGCCTGGAATAGGTTGTGTTTCGTCAGGTTTTGACATGTTCCTTTCTTCTCAGTATTCTCGCTCGCATAGTACTCCACTTCTATGATAATATTGCCTATGCTGTTGCTCATTAGGATTTTGGCAAATTCTATCCTTCGCTTTCATATAACTGGGCCAGGAACCCGTTTGAACTTGCGAAGTAAAATAAAATCAATCAATCAATCAACGCCTATGCAGCCAAGGCTCCTGGCACACAACGTCATCATATGCTCACAATGGAGGTATTTTGGACAACTAATACTACAGGCAGAACTCCCGAAACAACACTGAGCGAATTTTTCACTAAGAAGTAACTTCCTGTTCGCCTCTGACACCACTTGATTATTATTTTTTATTTACTTGAAAAGCACATATAAACCACCAGGAAAGCTGACAAAGAAAAAAGAGTAAGACAAGACAGATAAAAAGAGAGCTGAGAGAGAGAGAGAGAGAGAGGGGGGGGGGGGGGAGTTCGGGTACGGTTTGAGGAGGACGAGACATTGAATGGTGGTCCCCACAGTCACAGATAGTAGCAGTGCTGGTGAGGCTACATTCCACATCAATTACTTTAGCCGACGCAAAAATAATGTAGTAGAGGCCTTTTGAAAATTGAATTTGATCACAATAGGCGATGTATTACTATAGACAATTATTACTATACGCGGTAACTGTGTATACTTAGGTATGGCAAACGAAAATGAATTTGAGAAGTTGATCACTATAGCTGCTATATTACTATAGCCGCCAACCGTATAGGCAATACGTACTGTATATATGCCGATGCATGTTGTCTTGGGAACAGAAATAACACAGTATGGATGGCAGTATGGATGGCTAGGTGTCACAAAGCCGGCCAGGATCAAAAGTGGCGTGCGGATGCGCCATTACACAATTCCATCTCAGCTGGCGCAGGGTGGAATACCTACCTGGAGCGCTTCATCGCGGAATGAGCCAACTACGGATCAGCTGTGGTGCGTTCCTCATGAACACATTCATCTAGGGGCAGTTGGCTTTCAGTTGCCACGTGGCAGCAATGTCACGTCGGGATGAATCGCAGCTTCTATGGCTCACGGTTTGTGCCATTTCCTGGGCACCTGCTAATGGACACCTCGTTCTGAAGGACACCGCTCAAACTCATCATACCGGGGTGGGTTTGATCGCGGATTGATCAAGTCAAATCGTGTGTGTACTGTATTTTCCAGAGTATAAGCCGCACGGGAGTACGAGAGAAGATAAGCCGCACTCAGATTTTCTGTCACGAAATTCACACATCCACCCCGTTCACCACCGCAAATTTGACCATCGTAGTATAAGGCGCACAAGACTTTTGGGAGGTGAATCATAGGTGTTTCAAGTGCGGCTTGTACTCCGTAAAATGCTTGCATGCTTACCTAGCTGAACTCCGTGGAAAGTCGACCGAGGACAAACATCCATGTGAACAAACCTTCAGTGCAATCAACTATTCCGTGGGTGAAATTTGACCTAGTGAGGGAACAAGAGGTAACTTAGTGCAGCTTAGTGGCTGTAATTCTGCTCCTCAGGGTGTTTGTCCTGGTGTGGGTCTTGCTTGGAGTGCTGGTGTCGGTTTCTCCTGGCGCCAGTGCACATGTTTTAATCATGGTTGTGAAGGTGCTGGGGTGGTGGCATTAGTGTTGACCTTGGTCACGGTGGTGGTGGTGGCACTAGTGTTGACCTTGGTCGTGGTGGTGGTGGCATTAGTGTTGACCTTGGTGGTGGTGGTGGTGGCATTAGTGTTGACCTTGGTGGTGGTGGTGGTGGCATTAGTGTTGACCTTGGTGGTGGTGGTGGTGGCATTAGTGTTGACCTTGGTGGTGGTGGTGGTGGTGGTGGTGGCATTAGTGTTGACCTTGGTGGTGGTGGTGGTGGTGGCATTAGTGTTGACCCTGGTGGTGGTGGTGGTGGCATTAGCTAGTGTTGACCTTGGTGGTGGTGGTGGTGGCATTAGAGTGTTGACCTTGGTCACGGTGGTTGTGGTGGCATTAGTGTTGACCTTGGTGGTGGTGGTGGTGGCATTAGTGTTGACCTTGGTGGTGGTGGTGGTGGTGGTGGCATTAGTGTTGACCTTGGTGGTGGTGGTGGTGGCATTAGTGTTGACCTTGGTGGTGGTGGTGGTGGTGGCATTAGTGTTGACCTTGGTGGTGGTGGTGGTGGCATTAGTGTTGACCTTGGTGGTGGTGGTGGTGGCACTGCTGCTATTGCCTGTTGTGCTCTTGCTGGTTGTATTGGTGGTCACAGTGGTGGTGGTGCTGCTGCTGCTGATGTTGCTTTGTTAGCTACGGTGATGGATGCTGCTACTGCTAGTGGTGGCGGCAGCAGTTATGGTGGTGATGATGGCGGTAGTGGTGGTGGTGGTGGTGATGATGATGGCGGTAGTGGTGGTGGTGGTGGTAGTGGTGGTGGTGGCGGCGGCGATGGTGATGATACTGGTGGTGGCAGCGGCGGTGGTGATGGCGGTAGTGGTGGTGGTGGTGGTGGTGGTGGTGGTGATGGTGGTGATGGTGATGGTGGTGGTGATACTGGTGGTGGTGATGGTGGCGGCGGTGGTGGCGGCGGCGGCGGTGGTGGTGGTGACGATAGTGATGGGTTATCTATCATATTGCAGCTTTGATGGTGATGGTGGCGGCGGTGGCGGCGGTGGTGGCGGCGGCGGCGGTGGTGGTGGTGACGATAGTGATGGGTTATCTATCATATTGCAGCTTTGATGATGATGGTGACACAAGTGCTTCTGGTGTCCTTAATCTTGTTGCTGTCGTTGTGGCTGCTGCTGGTGCTGCTGGTGCTGATGCTGGTGGTGGTGCTGCTGCTGGTGCCTTTGTAATCACTATAATATCCTGCATTTTCTTTTCTTTTTTTCCTTTGTCCAATAGAGATGCCAGCAACTGTGCCTCTTTCTTTGCCTTATCCTGTTGGCTCCGGCTAACATAAGGACGGCAAATGGTACTGGTAAGTTGTCTCGTGTTGCTGTCGTTGCTGTAAACACTTAGATGTGTATGTGTGTGTGCACGTGTGCGTGAGCGCGTGTGTGTGTGTGTGTGTGTGTGTGTGTGTGTGTATGTGCGTGCGTGTCTGTGGGGGGGGGGGGTATTGACTGGCAGTAGGCTTTTCATGCCTTGCAGCCGGTTTCGCTCGCGCGGAAGGACATTCAGTGAGCTGACGACCAGGGCGGGTAATTTGTTGCCGTCACCGTCTTCTTGCGTCCTTTCCGCATCCTCCGCAGTGGCGTGGCGAGCCCTCGGATCAATCCCCAGCCTGAAACAATGCAGTGGCGTTCGGCAAAACCAGTGGATTCCTGGATGAGAAAGGATACAGGTCACACTCGCAACAATTTATTCCTGCGCGGTGTATAGCTGGAATTGTGAATTTGTCGTGTTGTTTGGACCTGAGTGGCCAGTCGTCGTGCGGCGATGGTGTAGTGATGTTAGCTTGCTACGCATACTCCTCGTCGTTTCGTGAAAGTACGTCTTGTGGAGCCCTTGTGGGACGTTCGGTGCCCACCCTCCAGCTCAAGATTGTGCTTTCCTGGTTCATGAAGGCCGAAGCAGTACGCGTACAAACGTTATTGTTGAACAGAACATCATGTTCACATTAACTTTGTTCCTTTTTCAGTCGTTGCATGTTATAGTGGACCTACAGCAGACTGTTCATATGGTTTGTGATATTTCCTTCCTCTGTGAGTCCCTTTCCATCAATATGGCAGCTTGTTTTGATTCCCTTTTTTTCTATTCATTTTGCTGTACTTCCTGTTTTGTTTGCGCCACTGCCCCTCACTTTGCGCTCAGTTCTCTGAGTAGAGGGCGGCGTGACCCCAAAGGGTAGCTGATTGATAGTAGTAGTAGTAGTAGTAGTAGTAGTAGTAGTAGTAGTAGTAGTAGTAGTAGTAGTAGTAGTAGTAGTAGTGTCATGACCCGGACTCGACTCGTCGTGAAAGCGACCACGCAATGAGATTCAGCAGCCAAAAGCTGGGCTCCGAAATATTCTAGAGTTCTGTAAGAACCATGATTAGTCCCGCGAAGGATTTGGCACTTTCGTTAGTTGAGCAATCATGGCTTACAACTCGTGGCCTCGAGTCACAAGTGTTGTCGTACGGCGGCTACACCTTCAGTACAAGTCGTTAGCATTGTACTCACTACACTGTTGAGCTTGAGGGGACCCTGCTTAGTCCTGCAAGGGAGCTGATACATTTGTTAGTCGAGCAAGCATGGCACCTCTTCTCGCGTCGTACGACGTAAAGGGTCCTGCAAGTGCTTCGCGCACTGCGGACTCCGTTATCCCTTTTTGGGAGAGGTCACGGCTTGACCGTGAAGCACCCTACGGGGTAATGAGAGGGAAGAGCCTACGGGCAGGAGATGAAGGGTGACCAACGACCAAGGCAGCGTACGGAGGCGGCGTGCTCTAGCTGCAGCAACTTCCGACAGCATACTCCAGGCCCGTCGCACGAAGAGCCTCGGAGTCCTTTCATGTAATGTGGGTGAGCGAGCTCCCCGTATTGATTGATCATTCTTTGTACTATATTCTAGTTTGGCTGATTGCACATATTGCACCACTGTTTGTAATATAGAAATAATCCTTACGCATTCTTGCCACTGTATACTTTTGATCACATAATGTAGCATATATAAGGAGCTGTTTTGCTAACATTCATCCTCGATTCTCGGGGAGCTCACTACTCCTCTCGATTCTGAGAGAGTCACTCCGACTCTCTCCTGCTTTGGTCTTTTGACTCTACACACTTGATCTTTCGATCTAGTACTGCAATGGTTCAAATAAACACTGTTCAAGTGGAATTAGAAACCTGTCGTTCTATGTGAGCTAGCAACTTGGATGGCGACTATATTGGTCGTCTACCTGGGTAGCCACTAGACTGATCTAAGCCAAGTCACAAACCCGCCAAGCGCGGCCATGACAGTAGTAGTAGTAGTAGTAGTAGTAGTAGCAGTAGCAGTAGCAGTAGCAGTAGCAGCAGCAGCAGCAGCAGCAGTAGTAGTAGTCACATCCTTTATTGCTGAACCCACAAATAATTGTGATACAAATTGTAAACCATCCGAGGAAGAAGAGAAAGCCATTAAAAATAAAAAATAAAACAAAAAAGGTTATTGTACCATGCCAAACGGCTATTATTAAGTCATGTACCAATTGTAATACATGACGTAGTATAGTAGTCAAGCACCTACAAAATACTTTGCAGGATAATGTTTAAATTGCCTAGCATGCCTACAAATCCGCAGAGCATGCCAATGTTAAATAGGCCAACATATGAATACCGAAGGCGGTTACATGGACAGAAGGCGACATTGGTCGAGAAAAGATGGGCCTATTCTCTTCCTCAAGTAAGACGCTCTGCAACCACGGAGGCACGTGATTGACCACCTCAGCAAAACAAATGCAATTTTGCAGCGTAGCTGTGCCATCACAACAGCGTACTGGAGGTCACTATGCTTGTTAACCACCAGCTGAACAATGTTCTTCAATGCACGAGAGCACTCCGTGCCACATACGCCGTTTGTCGAAAATACGAGCGGAGTGAATGACCCCCTCTCGACATCGACAACACGCTGAAGATAGGCCCGCTTCTTCTGATGTTCATTCCGGGAAATCTGTGCAAGGACTTCCTGTCGCGACAGCAAAGATGCCGAGGGGTGAGTAACCCTCACATCAAAGAATGCATCTTGCTGTGGCGACCAAAAGCCCCTTGCACGGATATCCAATCGAGCCTCTGCAGCACGATTAGCGGTAGCGCCGTGAAGTTGTTCACCATCCAACGGCAAAAGCGGTGGCTCTGTTTGAACATCCGGGATGGCAGAAGTCATCACCTCCACCAGCACATCACGAAGCTCATTGTGTCGCAGACTTGGGTAGCCCCCTGTAGGGCATGTCAATGCATGGTCGACAGACATGTCTCTACCACACACACAAGTTGGTGGGAGGCCATCAATACCCCAGCCATAGCGCAGGGCGAGACCATCCCGGAAACATGCTTTATTTAGCGCAAAGCCGTTCACAGCCAGAGGCTCAGCCGTTAGCCAACTGGACACGCCAGCATCAGCAGCAATCTCCAACAGCACTCGCTGACATGGGCTGAGCTCAGGACGCAAAGCAACCTGAGCCTCCTTAGCCGCAGTAGCCATTCTCCGACGTTCGGCATTTCGCAACGCCATTACCTCCGCCTGCAAATCAGCCGGAGCAATGTCAGCATCAGGGCGACGAAGCAAATCAATCACCGGCCGTGCCGAGGCCATACTGGAGGTCCACTGATGCACTGCATGAGGCCCAATGGCAGGAATTGAGAGACCACCGGACTTAACAGGCAAGCCGATGAGACTCCGCTCAATGGCGGACATGTTCTTCCGACCAGTGATTGCTGGTATCAAATTGTTGTCAATCACATTATCTAGCCTGCCGAAAGCATCCGGCTCCGGCAAGCCATGTGAGCACATATGGTAGCGCCAACGCGACCTCAATCCACGGGAGAAAACAGAATATGCAGCATGTGGCTGGGTTTCCGCCAGAGTGGAGAGAGTACCGACCTCCCTGCACCATACGGAAACATGACGACACAGACTCTCCTGTACAAATTCCTCCTCACCAATGGCCCCACCAAGATAACGAACACCATTGGTCAGCACATGTATACCCGTTGGGTCGAACAGCTCTAGGGCTTCTGACTCCAGGGCGGGTTTCACCAGCAGAACTGTCTTGGCTGCATTAGGGTAATATCCATACTTCGGGCCAATCTCCTCGATTGATTTCCAAAACGAATGCACGGCCGCCAATCTGCCACCAGACTCGCCATCATCCGCGTACCAGCATTGGTTCACATCAGGGTGCTGTTCACGAAGTTTACAAATCATAGGAGCCACCGCAAGAGCAAACATGGCCATGGCCAGAGGGTCTCCCTGACAAGTTCCCTCGTGCGAGTACAATACTACGCCACCAGGAAGAAATAGTGGAATATCCGCACCATATGTATTACGACAAATTTTTTCCATCGGTGGACACACACGTGCGATATTATGCAAGGCGGCCTTCCTGTTGATTGCGTTAAAGGCATTAGATGCATCGATGAGTAAGATTGCATCAGTGTCATCGGCGAGATATTGTTCCTGGACGGCACGCACAGCCGCCTCACAAGCCGCCGGCGCACCAACACACAGCTGATGAGGGATCACGGCTGTCGCAATATCAGACGATATACACTGCAACACAGCCTTAGCGATGATCCGGCGAGCGACTTCCCCCACCGCAATCGGGCGCACACCTGGTCTCTTGTCCAATGCCACGAGCCGTGCCGCAACAAAAGCCGACAGAGAAGCAGGGTCTACATCCGTCGTGCATATCCTCTTGGCAGCAGCAGCAAGAGCGGCAGCCAAATTTGAAGAAGCACCTTTAAAGGCCGAGAGCATACGCTGCCAGGCCTGCACGTCCAGGCCAGACGGACCACCGGATCCCTTCATACTGTCAGCCACCCTCTTAATGCCTGCTGCTGAAATACCTTCAAATATTATGTCATTGACCGGTGCTGCATCATTCTCCAACAAAACGGTTTCAGGTGGCTCCACAGGAGTCGGGTGCTTATCGCGAAGTACATCCAGAACCGTCGCACCAGTGGAAGGTACTGCGATTTCATTTGGCTTGAGAGGTCTACCACCACCACCCTGGGATAAACCCGCCATGGCACGATGTAAGTTGCCACGGTGAACGAGATTCGCAAACACTGTATCCGACATAACATCGGACTCGCTAGCTGCATGGCTACCAATCGGAATATGAGCCTGTATACATCTCCCTTCCGAGAGCAGTTCAGAGAGATGACCAGACGACCAGCTGTCTAGTAGTAGTAGTAGTAGTAGTAGTAGTAGTAGTAGTAGTAGTAGTAGTAGTAGTAGTAGTAGTAGTAGTAACATCCCTCTGTTTCTGGAGGGTGGCCTGACAGTGTTGTCCAGGGAGGGGACCTGTCAGGGTGACCCCCTGGCAATGGCTTTTTATGCCCTAGCCATGTCCCCGCTGGCGCAGAGGCTGTCTCTTGCCTCTCCGGACTGTCGGCAACTGTGGTTCGCCGATGATGATGCTGCCGCCGCCAAGCTCGCATCCCTCAGAGAGTACTGGAGATGCATATCCAGCGTCGGTCCACGCTACGGGTATTTCCCAAATGCCCAGAAGTCTATCCTCCTCGTCAAGCCCGAGCTCGAGCAAACGGCGAAGGAAGTGTTCCACGGGACAGGAATTGCAATCCGATCGGATGGTGTTCGGTACCTGGGTGGTTACATCGGGTCCAATGAGTTTGTGGCGGGTCGGGTCTCGTCCCAGATCAACACCTGGCTAACGCTGATGAATCGTCTGACGGTGCTCGCCAAAACCCAACCCCAGGCTGCGTACCACGTCGTCTCGACCGCAGTGCAGGCGAAGTGGAGGTTTCTGCAGCGAGTGTGTGAGGTCCCTGCCGACGCCTTTGGTCCATTGGACAATGTGATCGTCCGTTTCTGCGAGGGCATTTTCGGTCGAGACGAGCTGCCGGAGTCTCTCCGTAAGCTGTTGTCGTTGCCTGTCCGCCTCGGTGGTCTAGGCATCCCCGTCCCGTCCGAGGGTGCCGCGAGACAGCTAGAGCTCTCTCGTGCTTCTACTGGCCCGATTGTGGAGTTCCTCGCTGCCGCGGGTGCGGATAATGCGGCATCGGAGGTCGCTCAGAGTCTCAGCCCCGGCACTGGGCTTTGTGCGGGTGATGCTTCGGGGCTTGCTCGGCGGCGGCCTCGGGTGGTGGATGCAATTGCAGCGTCCAGGGCAGTTGCCGGGCGCACACGCGCTCAGTTCCGTGAGTCCCTCGTGGACGCCGTCAGCGAGCTGGGACCGTCTCTAACACCACCTCAGCGACTTCTTCTCGACACCTCAAAGGAGAAGGGCGTTTCGACGTGGGTAACGTCTCCACCCTCGCACGAACACGGCACCATATTGTCGAAGTCGGATTTCCGCGACGGCCTAGCTTTGCGGTATGGTCTGGCGCTGCATGATTTGCCGACGTCGTGTATCTGCCGTGGGAGTCCCGATTTTACGGTGGATCATGCGATGACCTGCCCTGCCGGGGGGTATCCCACGGCTCGTCATAATGAGATCCGGGATTTGCTCTCGGAGCTTCTATCTGTCGTCGTCCCGGACGTTGAACGGGAACCAGTTCTCCTGTCCCTGGACGGCGAGGACGTCAGTGGATCTCATGCCGACCAAGCGAGAGTGGACATCCGAGCTCTTGGGTTTTGGACACGGCAGCAGAGCGCGTTTTTCGATGTAAGGGTGACCCACCCCAAAGCGTCTCTGCGGTCGTGTGCAGAAGTCAAGAGCCAACTAGCCCACAACGAACGGGCCAAGAGGCGGCAGTACGGGGAGCGCATCACACAAGTTGACCGTGGATCATTCACGCCGCTTGTGTTTGGAACGAATGGCCAGGCGGCTGTGGAGTGTGAGGTCTTCCTGAAGACGTTGGCAAGTCGTGTCGCAGAGAAGTGCAGAGACATTAGCTATGCCGTTGCCATCTCAACAATCAGGGCGAAGATCGGCATGTGTCTGCTCAGGTGGCAGATCACGTGTCTCCGGGGATCCCGCACATCCTACCGGCGAAGGGCTGCTGCTCTCCTTGCGGAGATGCGGGCTGCTGCTCGCTTCTGAGCCCTTGGTTTCAGTTAGCTCATGGTATTGTATCTACCTTTTAGTGTTGCCTTGTCCGTGATGTCGGTTGCTGTCAATTAATCTGTCAATGGGAACTTTTTAGTTTCAACAGTACTGTGATGTGTTGCTGGAGTAGTTTGCATTACAGGCAGTGTCCTGTCTTTTTGTATCGCTGGAGTAGTTTGCATTACCGGAAGTGTCCTGTCTTTTTCTTATA